>NC_028647.1:29866656-29917672 GCF_001406875.1 Solanum pennellii | reverse complement strand
ATCTTATATATATATATAAAGTCATTTTTTACTCATTCTCAAATTAAAAACATAATCACCCAAAAAATTCTCCCAAAACCCAATTCTCCCAAATATTTCTCTCTCTACAAAATCCTCCATTGAAGAACATCTAAGCTTCAAGATTAGGGTTTAAGATTCAAGGGTTTCACTCAAATTTTTTTGCAAAGCTTCAATAAAGGTATGGTAACCTTGGTTCGTGGAATTTTTTTCTCCATGAAGCTCTTCAAAGTTAATTTTAGAAATTGGGAATTCGTTCAAAAACTAGTATTTTGAATCTAGCCATGGGTTCTTCTCAAAAAAGTTTTCTTTATTTTAATTGTCCTGCATAATAATGAAATTAATGTTTATAGAGGGTTTTCATTCTGAAACTTCCCAAGAACCCATATGCAACCTCCATGACCCCAACTTTAGGAAATTTAGAATGGTTTGATGATGCAATGTGAATGTTTAGGAAATTTATGTTAATTTAGTCTATTAGTATTGTTTTATCCATCCTCGATGTATAAAGCTAAGTGTGATTGCATGATATGAGTTATGACCTTTTAAGGTGAATTGCAAGTATTGAATCTTGAAGTATGGCCTTGAAGGCAATGTATGAAGGTACTTTATGTTTAAGATTCTTATGTATATGAATTTTTTGATCCACTTGAAAGGTGGAGGTTCTTACCATTCATGTACTTATGTAAGAATATATGTTCCACTTGAATGGTGAAGATCCAATTGTGAATTATGGTAATTTTGAGAGACTGGTTTCTTTTAGTACTACACATGAATTTGTATGAATTGTCTTGGATGATTATATGAAGATTCTAAGGTGAAAAGTTGTTCTCACCATGTTGAATCAATGAGCTATGTTATGAGTTGGGATAAATGAAAGGTAATGTACTCTTTCACATAGTAAATTGAGATTCACCTCAAACTATGTATAAAATAGAGAATAATGCTTAGCACCGAACAGATATGGCAAATGATGTAGGGACTCTTCCCCTAGCTAGGCCAGGTTTTTTATATATGCTCTCATGAGATCGAAACTCTCCCACCACTTAGGTCAGGTTTCTAGAAGCAATCTCCATATATCATAACTATGTGCCGCATAGTTATTAGCTAGTGGATCTAAATTATAGATATAAGGTTCTACCTTAGGCAAGTAGGATGCATTTCGGTGTGGGGTCATTTGACACTGAAGTCCATGTAGCTCACATGATCTATGTTGGTTTATGCGTTTCTCCCTACGAAATAAGATAATGAATATGAATTGAACAAGGCTTATGATTTCTTGATAAGTTTACTTATAGGATTAGGGGTATGGACTTCACCTCAATATTGCACAAGTGAGATTTGAAAGGGATTATGGGTTGGTTCATTGTGTTATGGTAAGACATTAAGGTATGATATATGTTGATAGGATTGTTTTTATTATATGACTCTCCTTATGTATATGTAACGAACATGGTTATTCCTTCATGTATGATTATGTATGATGATGAGAACTAGTCATTGATATGTGTCGCTAAGGTGATTTTAAATGGATACTTAGTGTAGTTGGTCTTATGGGATGCCAACTATACATTGCACAAGTATACTTTTAGGGTTGCTAAGGTAATGATTCTAGTATGTTATCAAGAATTATATGAAAATGCTATTATAACTTGTATTATGTCTTTATGTGCATAAATGATCTTTTAACTTGGTGAATGCATATTTTACACTAGAATGTCCTTTTTAGCATGTTTAACAATTTTTGTGCATGTTTCCATGCTTAGTGCTTTTGTACTAACCCCTTCTCTATATATCTCGTGAGTATATGCGGGTCGTTCAGGTGTTTCTAGTCCATTCTTCAAGAAACTTGCATTGTCATTCCCAAGTTTGGTGAGTCCTCAAGTTCGAGGATGGGATGCTTTTGATTCTAGTTATACTTTTCTTTCTTTTGGGTTAAGGTCGTCAATGGAGAAGCAATGGATGAAAAACCCTTGACAAATCTTCTGTAATAGATGGCTAATCCCAAAAAGCTTCTAATATCGGTAGGAGTTAGAGGCCTAGGACAACCTTTGTTTTCTTCGAATCTACATCGATACTCATGCCTGACACAATATGCCCAAGGAAGGCAAGCGACTTAAGCCAAAACTCACATTTACTAAACTTGGTGTTAGAGCATAAGGTTTTGGGATAATTTTTTTAGGTAGATGTATCATGAACCACGTGTACTAGAGTCTAGTTCATGAGTGTGAAGCGCGCCACACTTATGAATGACATGCCATGTAATGTTTAGGAGTTTTCACTTCTTTTGATATTCTTGAGTCGTGCGTAAGAGTCTTAACTCTATGAGTCCTTTCTTCTAATTCTCTTCTTGTGTATATAAGGTATGACTACTAGAAGAGCAACTGCAAGGAGAGTGGAATAAGAGGTTGCAAATGCGGGAGTTCCTCCCCTAGGCAACTAGCTCCTCGAGGCCAACATGGGCCTCAAGTTACAATTGAAGAGGGATTTATGTCTAATGTGGATATAAGGACGACTATTCAAAATTAGAATCATGTTCTAGCGGCTTAATTTATTAGGGATGCTATGTTAAAGTGAACCCTAATTCTAGCACAACCGCTTCAAGGATAAGGGATTTCACTAGGTGAATCCCCCTACTTACTTTGGTTCCAAGGTGGAGGAGGACCCACATGGGAGTGTCACCTCAAGAAAAGACGAAGCTAGTAGCCCATCAACTCAAAGATGAAGCACAAGTATGGTATGAGAAATAGAAAGAGGAGAGACCTATTAGAGCGTATCCAATAGATTGGGTATTATTCAAGATGACCATCTTTGATAGCTTTTTTCCATTGGAATCAAGAGAGTGGACAATGCAAGAATTCATAATTCTCAGTCAAGGAGGTATCTGTGTGAAGGAATATAGTCTCAAGTTCACTCAATTGTCAAAGTTTGCTGCTACATTGGTGGCAGACTCTAGGGCTAAAATGAACAAATTTGTTATGGGGATATCCGATCTTGTGGTGAATGAATGTAAGTCGGCCATGCATATAACAACCATGAACATTTTTTATCTTATGATTCATGCTGAACAAATTGAAGAACAAAATCTTAAACAAGTCAGTAGGGAGTTGAAGAGGTCAATGACCGATGATGGAGATTGTTCCAAGGCTAGATTTGAGTTTCAAGGTAATCCAAGGTTCAAGAAAAAGTTTTCCAACCAAGGCGCCTCTAGCACTCCAAGATTCAACAAATAAAGGGTAAATAACCCTAAGCCCCAAGGAAGAGATAGTGGTGGCTCTCATATTGAGAGATATACTTGTTCCAAGTGTGGTAAGAAGCATTATGGTATATGTCTTGCGGGCTCATAGGTGTGATTCGGTGTGGAAAGAGTGGGAATCAATTGAGGGATTGTTCAACTCGTACGGCCAAAGGGAGAGAATATAAGCAAAACTCTCCTAGTGGGTCTAACTCAGAGGCTCCAAAGAAGAATTGGTTTTATGCTCTTCGATCCCAAGGTGATCAAGAGAGCTCTCTAAATGTTATAACCGGTATGTTACAACTATTTTCAATTAATTTTTATGTATTTTTAGACCCTGGTGCCACTTGTCTTTCGAAACTCCTTTAGTGACTATAAAATTTGATGTGCTCCCTGATGTCTTAGAGGAACACTTTTTGGTTTCTACCCCGGTGGGTGATTCCCTTGTTTCTAAAAGAGTTTATAGGGGTTGTCCCATTACCTTGTTTATTGGTATATTTGGTAGAACTTGATAAATTGGACTTTGATGTCATATTGGGGATGGACTGGCTGCATGCATGTTATGCTTCGATTGATTGTAGAACTCGGGTAGTTAAATTTCAATTTCCAAATAAGCCCATGTTTGAATGGAAGGGGAGAAATTATATTCCTAGGGGTAAATTTGTGTCATATTTGAAAGCTAGGAAAATGATTGAAAAAGGTTGTATGTATCACATGGTTAGGGTAATGGATGTGGAATCTGAGGTCCCTTCAATTGAGTCGGTATCCATAGTGAAGGAATTTTCAGAAGTCTTTCCTAATTACTTACCTGAAATTCCTCTCAAATGGAAGATACATTTCGGCATAAATCTCTTGCCGGATACAGAACCAGTTTCCATCTCTCCATACTGAATGGCTCCGGTCGAGCTAAAAGAATTTAAAGAGAAACTCAAGGATTTGCTAGATAAATTGTTTATTCAATCAAGTATATCTCCATGGGGTGTTTCGGTATTGTTTGTAAAAATAAATATCGGTCCCTTAGAATGTGTATCGACTACTGTCGATTGAACAAGGTCACTATAATAGGCATCCACTTCCTAGGATTGACGATTTGTTTGATCAACTGCAAGGGTATAACCACTTCTCCAAATGCCCCGATGGGGTTCATAAATCTAATTAATAGAGTGTTTAGCAATTCCTTGATACTTTTGTGATTGTCTTTATTGACTACATTTTTGTATATTTAAGAACTGAAGATGACCATATGAATCACTTAGAATTGTGTTGAAAGTTCTCAAAGATCACCAATTGTATGCCAAGTTTAGTAAAGGTAAGTTTTGGCTTAAGTTAGTTACCTTTCTTGGGCATATTCTGTCGGGCATAGGTATTGAGGTAAGTCCGAAGAAAACAGAGGCGCTCAAAGGTTGGCCTAGGCCTCTAAATCCTACCAATATTAGAATTTTTTTGGGGATTAGTCGTCTATTATAGAAGATTTGTCGAGGGTTTTTCCTCCATTGTTTCTCCGTTGACGGCCTTAACCCGAAAGAAAGCAAAGTTTGTTTGTTCGAGGGATTGTGAGAAGAGCTTTAAAGAATTGAAGGACAGACTCACCTCCACTCCGATGTTGACCTTAGCGGACGGTATCGATGGGCTTGTAGTATACTGTGATGCTCCTCGAGCAGGTTTGGCTTGTGTATCATGCAACATGGTAAGGTGATTGCCTATGCTTCAAAACAACTCAAGTTCCATAAAAAGAACTATTTGACCCATGATCTTGAATTATTGGTCGTAGTGGGGTACATGTAGATGTGTTTACCAATCACAAGAGTCTCCAATATGTATTTATCCAAAAGGACTTGAATCTCCAACAATGAAGATTGTTAGAGCTTTAGAAAGACTATGATATGAGTGCTCTTTACTATCCCAGCAAAACCAATGTGGTTGCAGATGCGTTAAATCAAATGTCCATAGGTAGTGTGGCCCATATTGATGAAGAGAAAAAAGAGTTAGTATGTGATGCGCATAGGTTGGCCCAATTGGGAGTCTAACTAGTTCAATCTCCCAAGGGTAGTTTCATGGTTCATCATAGGTTTGAATCCTCATTAGTAGTTGATGTGAATTCAAAACAACACCTAGATCCTATTTTGATTGAGAGGAGAGAATTTGTTCTCAACAAGGCTATTGAGGCTTTCTCCTAAGGGGGATATGGGGTGTTTAGGTACCAAGGTAGGTTATTTGTTTTGGACATAGATGACTTAAGAGGGTAAATTTTAGAAGAGTCTCATGGTTTGCGGTATTTTATTCATCTGGGAGCCACCAAGATGTATTGTGACTTACGGGTGGTCTATTGGTGGAATGGTATGAAGAAGGATATAGCGGGTTTTGTGGCCAAATGTATAAATTGTCAACAAGTCAAAGTCGGACATCAAAAGCCAGGAGGTTTGTCCCAAGAGATAGATATCCCACTTGGAAGTGGGAGGATGTCAATATTGACTTTGTGGTGGGTTTGCCTCGTACACAAAAGCAACATGATTATTGTTGGCTCATGTTGATGGGATAACTAAATCAGCCCATTTCATTCTCCATGAAGCCTTTAAAGTTAATTTTCGAAATTGGTAATTTGTTCAAAAACTAGGGCTTTAATTCTAGCGATGGGTTCTTCTCAAAAACGTTTTATTTAAGTTAATTTTCCTATATTATGATGAAATTGATGTTTATTGAGGGTTTTTAATATGACCAAATAACCTGTGCAACCCCATAACCCAACTTTAGGAGATTTAGAATGGTTTGATGATGCAATGTGTGTTTAGGATGATATTTATGTTCATTTAGTCTATTAATTTATCCATGCTTAATGTAGTAATGCTAAGTGCAATAGCAAGATATGAGTTATGACCCTTGAAGTTAAATTGGAAGTAAATCTTGAAGTATGTCCTTGAAGGCAATGTATGAAGGTACTTTATGTGTAAGATTCTTATATATATGTATTGTTTGATCCACTTGAAAGGTTGAGGTACTTACCTTTCATGTATTTATGTATGAAGTTATGTTCCACTTGAATGGTGAAGATCCAATGGCTAATGTGTGAATTATGGTATTGTTGAGAGACTAGTTTCTTAAACTGCTACAAATTATTATGTATGAATTGTCTTGGATGATAATATGATGATTATAAGGTGAAAGGTAGTTCTCACCATGCTGAATCAATGAGCTATGTTATGAGTTGGGTTGAATGAAGGTAATGTTCTCCTTCACATAGTAAATTGAGATTCACCTCAAACTATGTATAAAATGGAGAATAATGCTTAGCACCGAGCGGATATGGCAAATGAGGTAGGGACTCTCTCCCTAGCTAGGTCGGGTTTTGTACATATGCTATGATGAGATGGAAAATCTCTCACTATTTTTGTCGGGTCTCTAGAAGCAATCTCCCAATCCTATAATTATGTGCCCACATAGGTATTAGTTAGTGGATCCATATTATAGCTATATATGTTTAGGTTATACCTTAGGCAAGTAGGACGCATTTTTTCGGTGTGGGGTCATATTACATTGGGTTCCATGTAGCTCATATGGTCCATGTTTCTTAAAAAACTTCTCGCTAACGAATAAGATAATGAATATAAATTGAACTAGGCTAATGGTTTCTTGATATGTTTACTTAATAGGAGTAGGGGTATGGACTTCACCTCAATATTGCACAAGTGAGCTATGAAAGGGATTATGGGTTGGTTCATTGTATTATGGTAAGACATTAAGGTATGATATATGTTGATTGTATTGTTGTTAGGATATGACTCTCCTTACGTATATGTAATGAACATGGTTATTCCTCAATGTATGATTATGTATGATGATGAGAACTAGTCGTTGATCTATGTCGCTAAGGTGATTTTAAATGGATACTTAGTGTAGTTGGTATTATGGGATGCCAACTATACATTGCACAAGTATGCTTTTAGGGTTTATAAGGTGATGATTCTAGTATATTGTGAAGAATTATGTGAAAAGCCATTATAACTTGTATTATGTATCTATGTGTGTAAATGGTCTTTTAACTTGTTGGATGCATGGTTTACACTAAAACGTCCTTCTTAGAATGTTTAAGTATTTTTTTATATGTTTCAACGCTTAATGCTTTTGTACTAACCCCTTCTCTTCTACATCTCTCGTGAGTGTAGGTTCGGGTCGTTGAGGTGCTTCTACTCTATTTTTCAAGAAACTTGGATTGCCATTCCCAAGTTTGGTTAGTCCTCAATTCCAAGAAAATGATGCTTTTGATTTTAGTAATTAGGTGGTGTAATGAGACAAGTCTAGTCCCTATTGTTCATATATGAGAGAAGTTGAACTTCTATTGTAAAGGTTCTAATTTTTCCTCATTATTATTATGTATTATGTAATGATAATACATTAAGAGGCTTGTATGAGATCCCTTCAGGGTCAAGTATGTTGTGCCACTCCGACGGGGTAGCTCGGGTCGTGACAAGAACTCTCGAACCTAATTTGGGATATATGGGCCACGAGGCTTTGCGAAGATTTGGAAGTTGTGGAATTTTAGGCAGTCCATTATCTCCGGGCACCCGTCGATTACACCATCAGTGGACAGGCGCTTCTCCTCAATTATCATCCTTAGACCCTCACTCATTAATCTATTCATAGACTTGGGGGAGGACCATGTACTGGTGGTCCAATAACCACTGCATATGCTGGAACTGGAGGAGGAGTGGTGGAGGGCTGAGGATTTCTGATATTGGGTGGATCATTCATCCTTTTGGACCACATCTCTGCCCGTTGTGTTGGTACTAGCTAATCATTATCAGAAGCTACAGTCTGAGGCCCATTTTTCTCATGCTCACTCTCAGGGGTAGTGAGCTAGGTTGCATAGATTCCATCAATGTTAGAGTTGTGTTCTAGTGACACAGGTACCTTCTCTTTAGCTTTTCCTTTCCCACGTGTTGTGGGAAGTTTGGTCAATTTTCCTCTAGATCAAGTTGCATATTCATTGATTGTAATCGCCTTAGCCTTCTTCTGGGGTGACCTGTCTCTACGTGCAACCTTAGTCTATCAATGTCAGCAAAACATCGAGAAAAAGTAAGAAATGTGTCAATGAAAGGCACAGAAAAGTAATTGCATACAGACTCACCGAACAAGACGGCGAGTTGACAAATCACTTTGGTGAGCTAGATCGGGCTCTCCAAAAGGATTAGCTCTAAAATTTGGAAAGTCGGAGATGTAAAGGCCTTTCGGCAAGCAAGAATTAGCCTACTAAAGGTTACAATGCAAAAAAAAGTTCAGGGGTGCATCCAAAAGACGATCAAGAAGACTTTTAGCATGTCGCTGATGCCTTCAGTGACCTAAAGATTCTAACCAAAAGTTACAAAACCCAACATCAGATATAACATAAAAATAAAGGCGAGATGGAGAAATCTGGCGAACCACTGCGTGGTTCGGCGAGCTCGATCCAGCATGCCTACATTCAACCCATCTTCTGAATTATACCTTGTAACCCCAAAACAAAATCAAAACATGCACTGGATAAATTAAAGCAAGACCCATAACATCCATCCCCTCGGGATACTCAGATTTCTACTTAGTTTTGCCAAATTTATCCATTTATGACTTTTACCCTTAAAAATGACGCCACCTACTCTATCATTGGGCAAATTACGGAATTTGGATCACTTACGGGTTGCTCATACTTCATCCAACTAAACTAAACAACATGAAAGCACAACCGGAAAAAATCTAATTCATGTTAAGCCAAAAGAATTACAAGAATTCAACAATATAAGCATTACGGATAAGATTAACAATTCAAATCAGGAATTTAAACATTCTAAGCCTATCAGAGAGGTCCAACACACTTCAACGAGATAAAATCATTGCAAATGAGTAAGAAGTCTTCAAAATAA
Organism: Solanum pennellii; assembly: GCF_001406875.1. Taxonomy (NCBI): domain Eukaryota; kingdom Viridiplantae; phylum Streptophyta; class Magnoliopsida; order Solanales; family Solanaceae; genus Solanum; species Solanum pennellii. Next base: position 29,908,528 of record NC_028647.1, on the reverse strand, counting down.
ACTCATGGTTCAGAAAACCAACCTTAAGTGTCGATTAAGATATGATTGAAATGCTAGGCAGCTATATAATGCAAATCCAAGCAAAAATATACGACTAAAATTGTATATGAAAAAATATAGAAACTAGTGTGGGTGTGAGTCTGGCAAGGCTAAAAGTGAGGGAAACTGAAAGAGTTTGAAAGTTTAAACCTTTGGCCTTAAAAATCGTCTAGTTATCCCCCACTCGACAACATAAGTTGTAATTGCCAACCCAGTTGGCAACGCGCCGAGTGTACACTTATCTCGCCGAGCTTTGCAGGATCTCCAGTTATTTTAAAGGGTCCAAACGTCGATCAAAGTCACAATCGCCCAGTAGGTCGGCAATTCTCCAATCATCTCCTGGGCTCGCCGAATTTTACAAACTCTAATTTAAACTTACCTTGAGTCAATCGACGAATAAAGTCGGGCACGCCGACTTATTCGGCAATGCGCCAACTGGACATTTAGCTCATCAACCTGCACTTTTCAAACACATTCCACACTTCAGCCTGCACAATCAATGCACAGTTATTTCTAACACAAAATAAAGCGATAAAGGGTATTGTGTTGCATCGTAAGTAGAGACTTAGTTAATGTTGTAGTGTGATGCAAGTCCACACTGAAACCTCATTCTTCGGGTTAGCCATACTATCACTAGGCAAACCGTCCTTAGATTGGAGTAAATACACGATACCACTTGGTTTATTTGGCCATCTAGTAGTTGACTAATCATGGAATGAGAGGTTATCTTCTGATTAAGCACAAAAATATTCTCTTTTATCTCATTGAACATTATATCTTGGTCTTCTACTTTTTGAAGAATAAGTGAGAGGACCTCTTCACTTTGTCCACCCTCTTGCTTCTTCATCTTTTGTCACTTGGATGAGGGAGGTATTTGTCCTTCTTCTTAGAGTGTGACTCCAATTCCATGACTTTCAGGTACAAGACATGCACTTGAGTCAATAATGCGGCCCATTCTTAGTCTTTTTCTGTCTCCTTGTTGATCTTAATCATTCCATCAGGGAGTTGGGCTACTACTTCATAGGGTTGTTGTAACCCGCAAAGAGTTGATCAGCAGCGCTTCTATTTTTTGGACCAAGACCCCTACAGAAGGATTGCAGTAGCAATTTATTGGATATTCCCTGAGTTGGGCACTACTGTAGTAATGCCTTAAATCTTGGCCACATCTCATGGATAGTTTCATCCCCTACTTCCCTGAACGTTAGGAGATTATCCCTAAGATTCTACAATAGTAAAAGGGGTTGTCCATTTGGTAACCATAGTTACCATTCATACTCAATTTTTTTCCTATTTGAATACACCAACAAGCAAAACAAAACTAAAAACTAAGTAGGTTTCACTATCACTAACAAGAGAGAAATTCAACTTAATGAAAAATTCTCAAGTGACACCACCACCCGGCATCGACGCCATTTTGATTTCACGTATCAGATCCAATTCTAAGTGCCAACAATCATGAGTAGTAATATAACACAATCGAATGGGTTGGGATCGTTCCTCATGGAGTGGTACATATTCAAGAATCAATAGCCAAATGTGAATATGCTCAAATTTGTCATAGCTAAAACCAAATACGAATAAAAATATAGTTCAAGTTTGGGTGACACAAGTATCAAATATCATGGGGTTTTGATGGTAATTAACAACTACAACAACGATAACACGAAATTAACAAATACAGAGATGGATTCTTGGGATATGATTGGATTATAGGCTAAGGTAAACAACCGGGTGATTACAATTAATAGTAAACATCTGCAAATCAGTAAATAAGCTAGACTTTATCCCGAATCAAATTGGTTTATCTCAAACACCAATAAGCACCAATGAAGCACTACCTTCGCTTTAGTCCATTCACTATCTCGAGATGAATGTGTGGAGATTGTATTTGCACCTACAACCCATTAAATTCAACAACAATTATCAAATAAATCACTTTTAAACACCAAATAAACTATCAATTATCAATACCCAGCAATTAAATCAACCCATAATCACATAATCACACCCCAAGAATTGGAGTTTTAGCTAGACATCATAAAAAGATAGCAATTCTCACCAAATTGTGTCTTCCATTAACTTGGTAAGATTAATAACGTCTTTACAAAGGTCTAAGATGAAGAAACTTCAATATCCACTTCCAATTTCTCATAAATGGAAATCTTCAAAGCTAAGAAAAATTGTCTCTCTATTCAGTTCTTAGCTTTAAACACCAAAAACTGAATAATATTTCGTTCCAACAAAAGATATGATACTAAGTTAAAAAATGAAACAAGTATTTATAGTCACCAAAAATTCTGTTACAATGGTCCAGTCGGCGCAGTTAGTTTATATCGTCGAATGGACCGATGATCCATCCTTTGGTCATTTTCATCGTTATTTTGTTTTTGCATGCATCATCTTCAGGTTCTGTAACTTTGGGCGATATGGCACTACATCATGGAGTCGTTCGATGACTCGCCGACCGCTCTTTTCTATCGCCTACTTAATTTTCTCCTTCAAGGCTTGGCACATTTGGACATTGGGCGAAACCATGTCCATCCGGTGACTAGACCAATGGCTCAGGCGATCCTCAGGCATTCTTTTCTTCGTTCTTTCAATTGTCTTGTTCCTTTTTGCTCATTAGTGTCCATATTTTGTTCCTCAATCGAAATACCTAAGTATCAAAGATTTTCATCTATTATTGGCGCAAACTACGCATTTAAGAACACTAAATATATTAAAATAAAGCCTTAAATGAGTCCAAATTTTGGATTTATCACTTCTCAATAGACTAGATCACCATTATTGTATCGAATACAAAAGGTTGCAGCACTAGGACCTGGATTGCCCTTTGATTTTCCATCGATATTAACCATTCACCAACCCTAATCAGAAGGGTACCACCTTACACACTTGGTTTTGAACAAGGTCTGAAGCCATCCAATAATGCCACCATTTGTTACAACTCGAGAGTACCCCGTGTAAGTAATCGGCATCGTCGACCTCGAAGTGCAACTTCAAATGTTTTCATTGCATCACGGATAGAATAAAAGTTAAAAATTCAAAACTTTTCATGTGAAGTCCAACTTCACTTCATATATCAAAAATAGAAACTAACTTGTCTCACACTGTCATCTAAAAACAAGAGTATGAGAATTGGGTCTTAGCTCGTACATCATTACAAGTCTTATAAAATGAATATAACATAGTCCTTGAAATAAGAGAAGTAGAACAATGTCCTTCAATATAAGCAAAACAACTAAGAGCTAGAATCATAGGGTTTTGTCCTCGGACTTGAGGACTCACTAACTTGGGAAACCATCCAAGCTTCTTCAGAAAATGGCCTTGGATTACCTCAATGGCCCGAACCTATATTTATGTACAAAATAGAAGAGATATGGGTTAGTACAAACCACATGTGCTAAGTATGGAAATATATGCAACTAAAACATTTGAAGACATGCACAAAGGGACATTTCATTATAAGTATGTTAAGTTCACTTTAAAAGCCTTTATGCACATTCCAAGAATCATATACAAGTCCATATCATAACCACAACAAGGCATATTCACGTTCATGTTCGGAAGTAACATCATAATAGAGCCATAGTTAACATTTCATATTTAGAGTCCATTTCATCAATACATCACAAGACCTTTCTAATAACCCCAATCCAAGTCTACTAGTGCAATGTGTATATGAATCCCCATAACCCCACATAAACCAAGTAAACTAACAAAAAAATCACAAGCATTGTCTTTTACCTCATATATCATCATCTCAAGTGTAGTAAATACAATACATGCTAATTTAGACCAACATAATGTGTATCCAGTGAACCAATATCATAAATATCATATGAGACCAACATCATGCATTTGATTCAACATATATACATAAAGAACCCACCTTAGAATTCCCCTCAAGGTCCACTTGTGCAATGTATAGGTAAAGTCTCATACCCTTACCTGCACTAAGTAATTCCTCTTAAGAAATTCTAGTCAATGTTCATCTTCTTACTTTCATTCATTAATTTTAACATTCGGGAAACTTTGCAATAACTGACATAGACCATGTGAGCTACATGGAATTCGGTTTCATCCCCTCACACCGAAATGAGGGTGCCCTACTTGCCAAGGTAAGACATAAACATTCGTATAGCATCTAGGTGCATCCACTAGCTAAGGTTCCTTTGGGGGCACATATTTAAGGAACGAGGATGTTGTTACTAGTAATCCTCTTTATGCTAACTAGCATTGTAGTTTCCACCTCATGAGAGAACATAGTGTAAACCTCTTTTACTTTGTGAAGAAATACCTCTTAATGTCAATTTCTCTCGGTGCTAAGCTATATTCCCTTTTTGAAGCGTCTTTAAATTCTTCATTAACATTAATTTATAACATAGGTCTTAGGAGTTTCACCCCTCATATAACATGTTCATAGGTCACAGGTTTTAGGATGAGAAATCCCTTTCATCACAAACCCAATATCATGTGAGAACATTAATTCATACCATAAATATAAGATGTACATGGGAATTTCCTTTAATCTCTCATATTAGCACACCAATCATCATCTCACAAATATCTTACTCATAGCATGATCATACATTCATAACTTCATCATTCATACTTCAAGTAATCATTACTAAAGATAAACCACAATAGAATGTTCTCGACGGTCTTACCAATGGACTTCAAGATACCCTTTCAAGACTTCACCCCAAATCCATAATATTCATCCATCAAACCCATCATAATCACCATACAATAAACGATTATACAAGAAAATACTCAATTACATCACTTGTAATCATTAATCAACATAATTCAAGAGTTAGGGTTAAGAGAAGAGGGACATTCATGGGTCTTTAAAGAATTAGGTCAAAACCTAATGTAATACATCAATTAATTAATTAAAATTCATAATACATCATTATTAATAAAATCTAGACCAAATAAGTCAAGTTTAAAGGTGACCCACGAATTTGAGTAAATTCTAGAAAGTATGAAGAACATTGAAAATCAATTTGAAGGAACCTCTTGGGGAAAGGAGTCCCAAGAGTTAAGAGTTCCCATACTTTTTATATCCTTAAGGATTAATGGAAAAAAAGTCTTGTTCTTGAATCCATACTTGAAGCTTGATCTTCTCCTTCAATGGATTCTTAAGTTGAGAGAGTTTTGAGAGAGAGGTTGAGGTTTGAGTTCTGTTTTGTGAGTTCTATTAGAATGACTTGGGGTCTTGGGGTAGGGGTCTTATAGTTACGTAATTAACTAACTCAACACCCCTCCTAACCCCTAGTTAAATAACAAACTCGTAATAAGACCCTTGACTTAAAAGTGAAACTCACTTACCAGGCAGTGACCTACGGCCACCACCTATGGACAGTAGATGGTGTTACGACCCGTCCTGCAGGTCGTAAGTCTGGTGAGAGAAGGGGGCAAGGAGCAGGCTCAGTGGAGAGACTAAGTCTCAACCCACTAGCTTTACTTACAGGGTGTCATCTGTCACGACCCGAGAGCATACCCTAGAAGAATTGGTATTCTCAAATCTTAGCACGGCATACTCGACCTCTCAGAGGTCTTGTAAAAGCCTTTTGACATCATTCATTTCATATATGTATGAAAAGTAGTGCGGAATTAAATTTTCAAAACAATCGAATAATACTTCAAAATATCTTTCATAGAAAATCATAGGAAAAAGGCTTAGTCTCTTGAAGACAACTTAGACACACGAATATCTTGGGTCACGACCTATACATCAACATAATAGAAATAACAAAGTCTAATACAATGTATTTAACAAGAAAAGCTAAACATCACTACGTCCTCGAATCAAGTGCAGACATACCACAACTTGCTTGAATAAATGCTAATATCCAAGCTTCACTTCAATGACTTCTCTCATTTTCCACCTATACCTTCAAAGATACGAGTAAATATATGGCATTGGTACATTAGAATGTACTAAGTATGGTGAAATGCAATAAAATCATGCTAAAAGGACATTTGTATGAAACATGCTCTTTTTTTTGGAGAAAACCTCATGAGATAAGTATAAGGAACCACTTCAAGTCAACATATACACATATAAGTCACATTCCAAGTAACCCATAATATAACATATACATCACTTCAAAACATAAAAGCATATGACCCTCCTACCAAAGGTTATCCTAAGACCCACTTGAGTAAGTTATGAAGCGGCCGCCCATGCAACCCCTTCACACACACCTAAGTGTTCCTCAAGGCTTCTTAAGGTAACATTATTCCCATTTCATCAATTAAACTCCCTACCTAAAATTACTCTAAGACTCACCTAAGTAAGACATTAAGAGACTGCCCATACACCCTCTTCAAGGCTACCTAAGCAATCCTTAAAGCTACTCTAGATAAGTACCTTTTCATTTACATGCACTAACTTAAGTCAACTATGTTCATTGAGTCATTTAAGAGACATTCAATAATTAAGGTCTTTCACATAATGGTCTTGGAGAAGACCTAGGGAACCTACATACTAACATTGTCAAAGCCTACTCGTGCCATGTCTGGATAGCGTCCTATTCTACTACCTAAATGTTGTAGAACTTATCCAAAACTAGAATGTATCCCACATGATGAGAATAGGAATTAACCGACGTAGACCATACTAGCTAGACATGGAATCTGGAGTCTACCCTACTCCGATGGAGGGTGTTCTACTTGCCAAGGGTAGAACTAGGACACATTCCATGTAGGCACATGGTTAAGGACTATCAAGGGTTTCTTTGTAATCTACTCTCATCTTAAGTAGAGTCACTCCCCAAGCATACTCACTCGGTGCTAGCCTTTTTTCTCATAGAGTAATTCAATCAGAAGGGTATATGAAGAGGTACCATATAGTAGTCATAACCAAATTGTAATACACCTTACCAAAGATGGGTCCAGTAGGGCTACCACATAATGGTTACTAGGATAGCTTCATGACTTTCTTAAGGATGGTTTCATGTTGTTCCGGTCAACCTACCCTAAGTCCATCATTCACACAAGAAGGATACCATTATGGCTTTCAACTTCAAGGATATCACAACCTTCTATCTAGTTTGAAGGTTCCACATTAATGACCCTCTTAACCATGTTCAAGGTCATATTTGAATCATATATACACATTCATGACAAAGGTGTTTTAGCCTACTATGTCAATAATCATATTCATATTTTTCATGTATCAAGTAGAGGGACATAGGTCTACCAAAACAAGACACACTCATCATCATCTTATCACATGTACAATATCATTCAAGTATCACATAGGGAAAACTAGGTCTACTACAAGTCACCCTATTCATTCCTATAGAAACATCAACATAATCCATCACAAGACTCATATAGTTAACTAGGAAGATTCTCACTTAAACATCAAGTAAACACACATTAAGACATCACCATAGTCTACTATAGACACATATCATCAACTAGAATAACTCATGCTTTGACTTCTCATATACACATAAGTCATATAGACCTTCACAATGATCACATATCCAAGTTATAACTTGATAACATCATAATTCATAATATACTGCCAACAAGGCCACATTCTTCACAATTATAGCACATAAGCACCATTACCATAAGTGGAGCATACTAATAATCACAATTGAAAACCTATACTTTACAATATAGAATAGGTTGGGTCGACATACCACCATTCCACCATCAACACCTTCAATTCTTAGCCAATTCTATTAATTCAATATACAAAGGCTCTTACCAATAGTCATAATCACCAATTCAAACAAACAATCAAACTATACAATGATCCAACATAATACAATGTGAAATTCATCAAACTAAGACAGCCTATATGCAATTCTAACATGCTTCTTACATAATTTAATAGCCCAAAGTAATCTACTGAAGAAATAAATACAAAAGAGACATGATCAAATCACCCATAATATAGCCAAAAGAAGAATTTCATGATTTGCAAGGGTTCATATGGAATTTGATCTAAAATCATTCAGTTAACATCAATTATATCATAAATCATTGTTTCAAATCATCTTATGCAAGAACCCATGGCTAGATATCAAAATAGAAGATTTCATTTTTTGAGAAGTCTTGAAAAATCCTTTGAAGTTTGGCTCCTTGAAGAAAGAGATTTCAAGGATGAAACACCATATCTTGATGAAGAAAATCCACGAAAATGAAGAAGATTTGATGGACAAATCAAGCTCCAAGCTCCCACATTGCTTCAAGCTCCAAGCTCCCACATTGCTTCAAGCTCCAATGGTGTTGTAGAGAATTATATTTGAGGTCTTGGGGTTTTGATTTTAAAAATGAACTTAACTTTGGGTTCTAGACATATAAAACCACTTAAAATACCCAAAAATCCCTGAAGTAACCACCCAAACTATTTTTATAATGTTAGATAAAATTCCCAAAACACCCTTGCCTTGGCCGAGAACCTGTAGGAGAATTGCATGCTCTTATCCACAAGCCCATCGACGAGGCATCGACCAACCAACGGACCATCATGCAGGTCCGTGGTTTGGGTGAGAGACCCCACGAATAGGGGATTAATCTCCCACACTAAGTATGGGGCTACGCCTCAATCGACGAGGCGTCAACAGGACAACGATCCATCGATTGACAGTCGTTGGTTGGGACTGTTTTGGCAGTCTTGACCCACAAGTTGGATTCTCCTCAAGGACCCCTGGGGTGGTCCTTGCAAAGTCATTCTCAGACGTTTCTAACCTAAATACACTTGTATTGGTGTTAGGAACCTCTTACATAAATTTGAACCAAAAAGAACACGTAAAACATGCAAAGGCACACTACAACACACAAACACGTCTCAAGGTAAAACTTTCGAACGACTTGGACGTTTGACCTCCAAACACTTCCAAACATTAAACACTGCCTCAAATACTATTATAAACCATTTTAAGACTTTAAAATCTCATGACACACATGTTAGACTCTAGTTTCACCTAGTTCATTTTTAGGGACGTTACATCAGCCCAGTGACGGCTCGTCACTGCCTATCGTAAGTCAAGCTGTCATTTGCTAGCCTTTAGGGTCAAATGGTTGGGTCCTCTTCAAAGACCCCTAGGGTTTTCCTTGAGGGGTCGTACCCAGACGTTTAGACCCTAAAATATGGTTGTATATATTTAAAGCATTTTGTAACATTTATTCCTCACAAGACACTTCGAAGCCCCTTACAACATCTAAGAACACTAGCTTAATTTTACAAATCTTTCAAACGTTATGGTCGTTTCTTGATGTTTAGACGCCAAAACCTCTTAACTAAGTTAATTACACTAGTTTAATTCTATAAACATCATTTTAACCATTTTTTAGTCATTAGACTCCATTTAAATCTCTAGCTTAAGTTATTAGATTTTCGAGGTGTAAAACCATTAAAGACCCCACGTACTAGGTACATCCCTGTAACAAATCTACATATCATAAACTTTTGCACAATGTTAGCAACATCCCAGATAACTTTGCTATCAAAATATGTACCACCATGAATCACAACTTTCCTACTATTCTATAAGAATCATAATATTATATTAGGAATTGCTTGAAACACTACTTTCTGCCTAGTATTACCAGTAGTATACTACTACAACTTCATAGTTTGTTTCATCTTAAGCAAGGGGTAATTGATTCCAGCTGCCCAATTATAGTGCCTCCAGACTATCTTGGCAACCTCTCCTTTAATAAATAAATGCTCCTAAGTTTCTCTTCTAGGCACACTGCAACATGAACATAATTGAGAGATATTCAGGTTCTAGTTATCCATTACAGTAGATACAGGGACTCTATTTGACCATACTCTCCACCCAAAAGTTGAAACCTTGAAAAGAAGATCCTTCACCCAGATATACTTAAAAACTTTATTTACTACCTCATTCTTCCTCAAAATATCCCAAGCACTCTTCACACTAAAATGCCCAGAACTTTTTTTTTCACCAAGGCTTATCTTTTTGGTTAGTCAGTATGGCATGACCAAATATATAATCTTACTTGGTAGATTACAACTTCAGGTGTATGATGTTTCATGTTTACATAGTCCCAACCAGATTCTTTCAAAAAACACTAAACATCTATCATAGGGTGACAAGTCTGCTCTTCACCATGCTGAAGGTATAATGGATCTAACCAGGTACTAGTGTCATAATAAACTAAAGAAGATCACCCTTAGGCTCCCACCATAAATATTGTTCAATACAGTCTCTATTCTCCAACATGTGCTTCCATGCCTGGGTACGTCCTCTCCATTGGACGAGTGTAGGAATTTGCTTCTTGTGGTATTCGTTCCACATAAAAATTGACCATATAGACTTTTGAGTCCTGCTCCACCAGAGTTTTGCATACATAGCTTTTGAGACATCAAACATTAACCTAAACCCTAAACTACCTTCTTGTTTGGGTAAACATACTTTCTCCCAAGCAGCCCAATGTTTACTTCTTCCTGTTAGTTTATTACTCCAAAAGTATTTAGCATAAATATTATGGATTTCTTTCAATGCGGTTAGGAGGAAAAATTGCAGAAAGCACATGAATGGGAACACTTCGTAATACGCTAGTATTCAATACATTTTTACCTCTATATGATAGCATATTCCCTTTCGATGCTTGCAGTTTTTACTTCAATCTCTGAACAAGTTCATCATAGTGTTGTTTTCTTTTCCTTAAGTTAGTAATAGGCAACCTACGTATTTAAAAGGGAACTGACCCCTTTTTATACATGTAAAATCTTCAGTTGTTTATCTTTTCTTGTACCTTCTATTATAGATAGACGAAACTTTTGCCCTAATTCACTTTTTGGTCAGATGGAGTCTCATAATCCTGTAACAATGACATAATCGTATTCAGATAAAAAGCATTAGCTGGTGCAAATATAATAGTTTAATCTGCATTAGTAAGATGATTTATCCTTGTGCTCCATTTTGGTATACCATAACCCACACATTGGTCATCATCAGAGATCTAGTCAAAACTTCAGATGATAGTATGAAAAGAGTAGGTGATAGAGGGTCCCCCTATTTTAATCTTCTAGTATAGTGAAAGAAACCTTTTGGTTGACTATTCATTAGAACTTAATACCAATTATAAGCAAGCAGTCTCTAATTCATGTCAACAAAATGCTCTAAAAATCCCATCTTCCTCAAAACTTTCATAAGGAAGAATCAGGAAACTTTATCATAAACCTTGGACATGTCCAATTTGATGACTACATTAGAAGGTTCTCTTTTTCTGATATCAGAAACAATCTCTTGTGTCAATAGAACATTTTATATGATACTTCTCTCTTTAACAAAACCAGACTGATTGTGACAAATAAATTTAGCTAAAAAATCTTCCAACCTATCATGTACCACCCTGGAAATCATTTTGTTGATAAAGTTGCTCAAGCTAATTGTTCTTAAGTCCGAAAAGGATTGAATTATCTATTTCTTGGGTAATAAGACCAAGTTAGTATGAGTAATTGACTTAAGTAAGCCTATTACCATAGAAAAAATCTATTACCATCCTTAGGATATCACAGCCTACAATTTCCCAATATGTTTGATAAAATCTACCAGTTAAACCATCTGGTCCACTTGCACTATCCCCATTTACATTAAAAATAATATATTGGACCTCCTCCAGAGAAGGATGTTTGCAAATATCAACATTTTCTGCCCCTTTTGTAAGAGAATGGATATTTCTCAATAGTGAGAAATCAGTGGCCTCCCTTTCTTATAAGAATTTGGTAAATTTCATTTTCTCCTCCTCTATATCTCCTGCCTCATCTAACCATAAACCCTGAGGATTTTGGATCTTCTATATCTAAAGTCTAATTCTCCTACCCATCCCAATACTATGAAAGAACCCAGTATATCACCACTCTTAAACCAGTCATATGCAGCCTTTTGTAGCCGAAGAGTATAATCATAGTGCAAATATCTTTTATATTCAGCATGTGCTCTCTATAATTCTTCTCTGTTTTCAGCATTTAAGGATTCTTCAAATAACTTACCCTTAATCTTAACAATGTCCTCTCTCATGGTTATCTACTTGAAATATCTCTATAAGTGTGTTTGCTCCATCTTGTTAGTGCAACCTTAACTCTTATGACGTTATTTTTAAAATCAAGCCAAAGGTTTTGGGAACAATTAACAGACCATTTTTTTAACAACATCCAGAAATTATGGAATGTCAACCAAGAATTTGAGGAATCTGAATGGTTTCCTCTAAATTATCACTATGTTAGAAACAAAGGGGCATGATCTGATCTTGTACTTGCCAGATTCTCTACCTCCATATAACTAAACCATTCTTGCATCTATTGGTTTATTAGAATCTTTTCAAATCTTTTAAAGATACAATCATGTCCAGCCCTTCCATTCCACCATGTGAAAGGGCATCCTTTGAATTGAACTTCTGTAAGTTAACAATTTGCAATGCAATTTTCCAAGTCTTCATGCTCTGCCTCAATCACTGGCAAACCTCCAATTTTTTATTCAACATTCAACACCACACTGAAATCACCCCTACTAGCCAAGGACTAGTTATTGAAGTTACTACCGGAAATATGTCTTCCCATAATACCAACCTTGAAATATGTCTACCCATAATACCAACCTCTCTACAGTAATGCACTTGGCATTTGCCAAATTTACAAAAAACATTGTGAGATTAATGAAGCTAAATAGTAAGTTGTTGATTTGAGCTTTTAACAATCGTAGGATCAAATCCATCATTCGCAAAGAACCAAATTTTTACCATTAGAGTTAGAAGTAGAAAATGACATCCTCAATCTTCTCTTATATCTATTGATGTGCCTATCATTCTGAAAAGGTTCCAATAGTCCCAAAAATGAGAACTTATGGTATTTATGCAACATTTGTACTCTTTGAAAAGCCTGATGGGGACAAATCTAATATTATAAAGAAGAGCATTCATTGTTCATTATATTTTGAGTTGACCCTCTTAGGTTGAACCCTGATAGGTAAAATATTCTCAATATTTCCTTGTTTCTTCCCTTTTCTAGCACTTCTTTAGATTATTGGTGAAATATCAACTTCAAGTTGAACCTCCCACAAATCCCCATTATTGTCCTCCTCCGTTAAACCTTTGCTATTAGAGTAGAATCTAGATCACCATTACCACTGTGATTTACATCTATATTGTGAGAAACAATATTATGTAAAACTTTATTAGGAGATTCCACCTATACTACGTGATTTTCATCCAGAAAGACTACCTCTAGACACTCAACTATTGCTTGTGTATGAGACTCAACCACCTTCATACCCCCTTCATGTACCTCTTCTATAAAATCACACCTTTTGAAATATGATTGACTACTGATTTGTTTTCCAAGGCTCACCATGGTAATTGGTAGCGCATCAATCTCTTGAAGTGGGAGAGAATAAGAATGAGTGCATTTTTTTAATAAAGCATTTATTATATTATAAATAATAATGTTTTATTAGAATAATGCCCCAACAATACTCATAAGCTTGAAAACAGAGTAAGTAAACATATGCTCCATGAATCGCATGGAGTTCACTAATAAGTTGAATGTGACAAACATAATATGTTGTTATTCCATCCTTAATACTTGAACTTACATTATTTAAAACAATGTAGTACCTCTAATAAAAGAATGTAAGTACATATAGAACAGTAATTTTTTATAATAATGTTGAAGAAATATAGTAGGTGAAATAAAATGGTATTCCACTAACATAAATGAAATATTGTAAGAAAATCCAAATGATTTAATATCTTCAATCATAAGATAATTTATTATGAAAGTTCCTTAGTTTAATCGACATGTCCACTATGTGAGTACATAAATATTTTTTTTGCCTCATCGACTAAGTCATCATATACCTTGTTGGGGTATGAGATATGCATATCATCAAATTGTATTGGATTCATATCATATTCACAAGAGGATAACATAAAGGAATCACTAAAAAGTATGGTACACAACCTTTATCCTTCATTGACATACATAATATCGAGAAATTTTTATGCACTCTACAAGACCTATTTGAGGGTGGGAGCGGTATCCTCTTAATAGTTGAACAATATAAAACTCAAGAGTTTTAATAGCAGCATTGTAAAAATAACAACCCAAATTTACCACTTGTAGAAGAAACTAATAATGTATAAATATACTAAAATTAAATATTTGATTATAAAGTAAAAATTCAATCAAATTGAACCTCCTCCCACATCACTATTTTTGAAAATTATATTCGTCTTGTTTGAACAATTTAAATTTATTGTTTTTACTAAAATAAAATAAGGTGAAATAATGTGATTTTTAAACCATTTGATATCAATAAAGTCACGATCCAAAATGAGTCATGAGTGACACTCACACTTAACCTCCTAGGTGAGCAAACCAATGAATTCAACCCCAAGTTATATCAATTGTTCAACTAACGGAAAATAACCATGATGTGGAAGCTCAAAACTTATTAAACTAATCAATTAAATAAACCTCTAAAGTCTATTACATATTATCCTAAAAACCAAAAAGTCATCACATCAAGGACATCTCTTCTCAAAATACAAAGTCTAGTATTAAAGACACCAAAATAAATAAGTAGCATAGTCTATGTCCGAAATTTAAGGACATGATGCCATGAAAGAGAGAATCCAGCACGAGCTAGGAGGAATAGCTCACCCTAAAATATAATGTGTTGGAGACTAGTTAGAGCTGAGGGCAAGTCGAAGTCAATGGTACACTTGTTGCACTCCAAAATGAAAATGAAGAAAACACAAGTAGGGGTCAACTATAGGGCAACATGTACTGAGTAGATATTATCAACCAACTCAAAATAGATACCAATATGCAATGAGTAGTAATATAAATCAACTATGGCACACATGAACTGGTGACAACAACACTAAACTAAGTACGTAATCGGTCAATAATATCAAAAACACACATGAGGACTCATGCCTCCACACAAGCTCTTTTGGGAATTCAATTCTTTAAGATTAAGTACATTATGTTGTTTATATATGTTTTTCTTAAATGTTACCATACCGAAATGTAACACCTAATAGTATTGTGCCAACTCATGGCACCTGATCCAAATATACTGTGTTAGAATGTGACACCCGATCCAATAATATCATGTTAGCTCGTGGCACCCAATCCAAATATTTTATTAGTTTATCATTTGTTATCGTCACTTTCAATTGATTAACAACATTTCATCAAGTCTTCTTTATGCAAGGCACCCTCCAAGACTTATTATGGATGTGGGGAGGTCGTACATATTAGAATGTATTGTCTAAAGCAGAGTCAGGCTCAGTATGATCAAAGTTATAGATATCCTATAGATAGAGGTAGAGGTCATCATTCTGGATGACGTGGTACCCAAGGTAATGGTGGTTGTCGGGTAGGCCGGGGTGACAAGAAGGTTGGAACTACATGAGCAGTCCAATAGGGGTAGAGAACAAACATGTGATAAAGCCCATTGGTATATGCTTTCCGTGGGAGGCCAAAGGCAGAGACATCTGATGCAGTCATTACAAGTACTCTTCTTGTCTGTGATAGCATGGATTTTGCATTGTTTGATCCTGGATCCATATTTTCTTATCATGTATCTTTATCTTTAGCTAATGGACTTGATTTGCATTGTAACTTGATCGAAATGTCTATTCATGTCTCTTCTTCTATTGGTGAGTCTATATTAGTTGAGAAGGTGTATAGGTCTTGCCCTTTGACTTTTGTGGAGAGAAAAGCTTATGTAGATTTGATTATTTTGGAGTTGGTTGATTTTGATATAATTTTGGGTATGACTTTGCTTTCTACAAATTTTGTTATCTTAGATTGTAAGATGTGACCTTATCCAAGCCCAGGATAGATCAGTTGGTATGGGAAGGTGACTATATTCCTGGACCATTTCGTATTATCTCCTTCGTGCTGAAAGGTTGGTGAGTAAGGTTGTTCAACTTTCTTAGCATATCTTAGAGATGATACTTCCAAAGTGTTTGTAACACTCTGAAAAGTCGAGACATAATATAGAGAATAACATGAGTTTATAAAGGTTTAGACACTGTTCTACGACCTAAAATAATGTTTATAAGTCATCCAAGAGGTTTTAGAGACAAGGCATCAAAGAACGTCCATGACGTTCGGAAACTAGCTTCATTGAACTAGTTGACGTCACTATGTTTGGGGATGGTTTAGGAGGGTCAAATGAAGTCTCAAACTTGTAAAAGACTTTATTTAGGTAGAGTGTTGTATAGATGGTCTAAATTTCTAATACTGACGCCCCAAGACCACCCAAAGGGTCATGGAGGAGGACACCAACACGTGGATTAATCTTCATTAAGGTATGGGTTCTTCACTCTTCGGATTCCTTACCCCAAGTGGTCCTTTCAAAGTTGAATTCTAAATTACCCAATTCCATGGGGTTTTCCAATTCTAATAGGTTTTCTTCTAAACTTCAAATTGATGATAGATCTTGATGAATTGTGATTAATTATGACTAATTGAGTATAGATTGTCGATTGTTGGTTAATTGATGTTAATTGATTGAATTTCATAAAGATTATTTCCTTTACCCAATTTTCCCAAATCTTGGATCTTGATTATCAATTGATGGAACTTGAAGTATGAATTGATCATTAGACTTGTTTTATCTATTCTAATTCACGTATGGATTGACTAGGGTAAGGTATTGTTGGGATTGGATTTATTTCTTGATGAATCCATGATGAACCCTATGTCCCCTCACCCTAGGTTATGAATTGATGTTAATTGGATAGTGATGATGCAATTGACCTAGTTCTTGTGTTAATTACTATTGATTGATGTTACTACACCTATTATTGGATTTAATTGGTTGGTTGATGGTAAAACCATGAAGATGGCTGTGGAAGGAGATTGAGTAATTTTTTTTTGTGATCATAACCTTTACTTTAATTATGATGGCTTGTGATTGATGATGTAGTTCAATTGAAGCATCTCTTGTGATTAGCCCAAGTAGGTGTTGGTATGATGATGAATTGAAATGTCTTGACTATGTGATTGTGAGATTATGCTTAAAATGAAATAATATAAGGTTGTTTACGAAGTACCTATATGCCTTATTATGACATGATGATGATGTTATGCTAATCTCACATATGAGGGTTTCCATGAAAGGGTATTCTCATGCAATTCTTAATGAGCTAATGACAATGACTATACAAGAGATTAGACCCTATGACTTACATTAAGCTATGATGATTAATAAAGACATTAAAGACATTTCAAAAAGGGACTCTAGCTTGCTTCGAGTGAACTAGAGTCAGGAGTGTCCCTTCCCACATAGGAAAGGCAGGATCACTAATGTACTATTGATATTGGAGACTATAATGCATGTAGCATAAAGAGGGTCCCAACTATATCTCCTAGTTCTTGAACTATGTTGCCCCCGTAGGAATACTAGCTAGTGGATCCACATAGTTGCTATGTTCATGTTTTGGTACTACCTTGGCAAGTAGTTTGTCTTCTTTCGGTGTAGGTTCTATGACACCGGATTCCACATTGCCTCATCTGGTCTATGTCGGTTAAGGCAAGATGTTCCCAAAAGATAGAATGAACTCTAACTAAGATAACCTAAGGGGTTTAGCTTAGTCTAGGTAGGGGTATGGGAATCTACCTAAACATTGCACTAGTTAGCCTTGAAGGAAGTCTTAGGATGATGTTCTTATGTATGAATATGCTAATAATGGTACATGATATGTATATTATGAACTTGAACATTTTTTATACTATATGTTGATTGGTTTCACTTATGAATATGTGTTGGTCTACATTGTTAAAGTATGATGATATGTACTCTTAAATGCCATGTTATGTGAAGTGGATGTTGATCATGATTCTTGTTGGTTATGGGGCTTTGCTTGGTCATTGCACTTGTTGACTTGATAGGGGTTCATGGGTAATTGTCTTGATTTGGTTATGTTATAATAAACTCTTATTCATGCTTGTTGATGTTAGTACTTGATGATAGAGTTGCTTGACTATGTGTCCAATTATGTGATATGCATGATAACTTGACTAGACTTAGTATTATTGGTCTTGTGATGAACATGCTTTGGAATTAAATGAAGGTGTCTAATTGATTGGTATGGTCTTATTGAATGTGCATACAGCTTTTCAATGTAAATTGCATACTTTAATGAAATGTCCCTTTTAGCATGTTTTCTTGATATGTGTGCATATGGTCTCATACTTAGTACAAGTGGTGTACTAACCCCATTTCTTCCTTTTCCCCAACATTTTAGGTTCCGGTCGTTGAAGGACTTTTGGAGACGACTTTCAAGAAGACTTGGAATTCTTAATCATCCAACTTGGGTAGGTACTCACTTTCCAAGAGCAATTCCTCTATCAAGCTTATGAAGTTGTTTTAGTATTAAGACTCTTATGTTCTTTCCCTTTTATTTGGATACTAAACATTGTATAACCTATATGTGGTCCTATTGTATTGATGTATGGTCTAGGCCCAATTTGATATACTCTTGTTAGATGGTGATGAGATGAGACATGCTTTTGAGATTATGTTATATTTTATATATATATATGTGCAATAAAAGTAGAAGACTAATTAATCTTCCTATACGAAGGGTTTATGTATACTCGATATATATATATCTATTATGTGTATGTAGAGATCTATGTAAACCTTCATGTAGAAGTAATTAAAAGTTTTAAATTTCCACTAATTTTGACCTATGAATGTAATGATGTAATCTAAGAGGCTAGTCTTAGTCCTGAAAGAGGACGACGACGCCGGTTACGTCTAGGGGGTCTTCCCAGATGTAATAGTGTCTTTGATTGAGTCTGTTGTGATAGTCCACAAATTTGAGGACATTATAGGCCTGTCTGGTATGCCACCAGATAAGGATATTGATTTTTGTATTGGCGTGGAGCTGGGAACTCACCCCATTTCTATTCCACCTTACAGAATGGTCTTGAATGAGTTGAGAGACTTGAAGGCCTAACTTTAGGAGTTATTAGACCGAGTGTCACTCTTTGGGGTGCTCCAATTTTATTTGTGAAGAAGAAGGATGGTAGTTTTCGGATACACATAGACTATAGGCAGTTGAATGAGTTAACTATTAAAAACAAGTTCCCATTCCTCACATTAATGACTTGTTCAATCAGTTACAAGATGTTTCTTTCTTCTCAAAAATTGATTTGATATTCGGTTATAATTAACTAAAAATACGGATAATAGATGTTCCAATGACTATTTTCTGAACAAGGTATCGACATTATGAGTTCTTAGTAATGTCTTTTGGGCTTACGGCTCCCCCTACTGCTTTCATGAGTCTGATGAATGGAACTTTTATGCCATATTTGAATCTCTTCGTTATTGTATTTATTGATGATATAATGATCTACTCTAAGAGAAGGAAAGATTGTGAAGAGCATTTGAGAACTGTATTGGGGTTGTTAACGGATAAAAAGGCTTTATGCCAAATTGTCTAAGTGTGAGTTTTGGCTCGATTTAGTGTCCTTCTTCGGCCACTTGGTTTCTAAGGATGGAGTGATGGTGGATCCCACTAAGATTAAAGCAGTGAAGAGTTGGGTAAGGCCTACTAATGTTTCAGAGATAAAAAGCTTTGTTGGTTTAGCTAGCTACTATCGTCGGTTCATTAAGGGATTTTATTTCATTGCTTCACAACTAATCAAGCAGAAGTTCCCTTTGTATAGTCGGATGATTGTGGAGAGCTCTCTGGAACTCAAGACCTTATTGACTACTATACTGATTCTTGCTTTGCTTGTGGAAGGCAAGAATTCATTGTTTATTGTGATGCATCTTATTCTAGTTTAGGTGTAGTATTGAATGTAATTGTCTATGCTTCAAGGAAATTATAAGTGCATGAACGTAACTATCTGACTCGTGATTTGGAGTTGGTTGTGGTTATATTTGCATCGAAGTAGTCGAAGAATTATCTATATGGGGTCAAGTGTGAAATATATACAGATCATCATAGTTTACAATATGTGTTCACTCAGAAGGACCTAAATTTGAGGAAGAGAAGATGGGTGGAGTTATTGAAAGACTATGATATTACTATTCTATATCACCACGGAAAAGCTAATGTTGTGGTTGATGACCTAAGTAGAAAAACAGGAAGCCTAGAGAGTTTAGCCCACTTGCAGATTTCTATGCACCCATTTGCTAGAGATGTTCAAGCTCTGGCCTATGACTTTATGAATCTAGAAGAAACTGAAAAAGGAGGATTCTTAGCATGTGTGAAGGCAAGATTTTTTTGTTGAAAAGATTTGAAGGAAAGATGATGAGAAGTTAAGTCGAATTCATGATATAGTAATGCGAGAAGAGGCCAAAGAGGCGGTGATCGATGAGGAAAGAGTCTTGAGGAGTAAGGGGTGGGTATATGTGCCCCATGTTGATGATTGATTTGACTCATACTATTCTTAAAGAGGCTTATAGTTCGAGGTATTTTACACATCATGGTGCAACCAAGATGTATCATGATCTGAGACAGGATTATTGGTGGAGTAGAATGAAGTATGACATTGTTGATTTTGCTGCCCTGTCTGAATTTTCAACAAGTAAAAATGAGCATCAGAGGCCTGGAGGGACCCTTCACAGAATGCCCATTCATGAATGGAAGTGAGAAAGAATTGCAATGGATTTTGTGGTTGGTCTTCCAAAGACATTGAGTAAATTTAATTCTATATGGATAATTGTTGACATGTTAACCAAGTCTACTCATCCTCCCCTTATTCTCTACCTCGTCAGTCGATAGAGGGGTCACTGCTATCAGGTGTTTGTCCTCTGCCACTAGTGGGTCTTCTGATGCGACCTCTATCATGACCTCTTACTAGTGCTCCCCTTTGGGGTGCAACCAAAATGGTTGGCTCAGGCACACCTGTCTTGCTGGTGTGGGTGTTGCCATAGTGTTGCTCTAGTTTTGAACATCTACGAAACAGAGTGAAGAAGGTCAGATACTTATTGGATTCAATTGATAGCACGAAATGAAGAAAGAAATGAGTTTTTCTAAAGTCCTATACCTTTCGAAGAAACGTAAAAGCGTACTTGTACCATTCCACAAGACTCTACTAGACTTGTCCTTGTGTGATGAGATCACCAAACCTGACTCTGATACAAAGTTTGTCACAACCCAAAACAAATCATGAGTGACACACACACTTAACTTGAGCGAATCAACGAATTCAACCCTAACTTATATCAATTGTCAACCTTATGGAAAGCAACTATAATGCGAAAGATCAAAACTTATTAAAGTAACCAATAAAATAAACATCTAGAGTCTATTACATATTATTCTCAAAACCTGAAAGTCATCACATCAAGGACATCTATTCTCAAAATACCAAGTCTAAGAGTATTAAAGACACCAAAATAAATAAGTAGGATAGTCTACGTCTGAAATTTAAGGACATCGTGCTATGACAGAGAGAATCCAATATGATCTAGGAGGAATAGCTCACCCTGAAATCCGATGTACTGGAGACTGGCTAGAGCTGAGGCCGAGCGAAGTCGATGGTACACTTGCGGTACTCCACAAAGAAAACGAAGAAAATACAAGTACGAGCCACGTATTGAGTAGATATCGTCGACCAACTCAAAATAGAGATCAATATGCAATGTGTAATAATATAAAATCAACTATGACACTTAGCAGGTGGCAAGATACAAACAACATGAACCGATGACAACAACACTAAAGTAAGTACATTATCGGTCAACAATATCAAGAACACATGAGGAATCATGCCTCAATAACAAGATCTTTTGGGAATTTAGTTCTTTGAGAGTGAGTACATTACGTCGTTTATATATGTTTTTCTTAAATGTTACCGTGTCGGAACGTAACACCCGATCTAATAATATTGTGCCGACTCGTGGCACCCGTTCCAAATATATTATGTCAGAATATGACACATGATCCAACAATATCATGTTGGCTCGTGGCACCTTATCCAAATATATCGTTAATTTATCATTTGCTATCACCACTTTTATTTTATAACAATATTTTATCAAGCTTTCTTTATTTAAGGCATCACTTTGATAAATAAAGTTTAAGATTATGAATTTCATGGTCATGGGATTTCAGACCAACCACAACAACACATGAATTATCAAAACAACAACCACCAAGTACATAGAAAAATTCACAATATCACTCAATGATTATCGATTACTATTAAGAGTTTATCTATCACATAGAATAAATCATAACCTACATCCACCGAATAACCGAAGTCAAGCGAGCTAATTCACCGATGTCTTTTCTTTCCTCAATACCTCCGAATGTTTTCAATCTATCAAGTATGCAATACACCTAATATTTAATTACCTATCTCCATATATTAAAACCTAATTTTATAACCTAATAAGAAAAATAATAATATTAAACTTTTGTAGCATTGGTTAAGAAACTAGTGGCAAGCTGGCAACAACCACAACTTAATTCACTTTCCACCTATAGAACTGAAGTTGATGGACAATCATGACCTTAGTTTACTGGTCACTTAATTCACTTTTCACATATAGAACTCAAGTTGATAGACAATCATGACCTTAGTTTACTGGTCATTAGTGATCACGTGGGTACATGAAGAATAGCCATGACAATTTCATATCAAACTAGAATAGAAGTGTGATCCAGATTCCAATTCAACTACTAAAGATTTGTTCCCCACTTTTTCTTATTCAATCTTTTTTATTTTCTTTCCAACCAACATTAAGAATTAACTCATAATTATTTGTTATTTGAATGTACTTACCCAAGGTGGATCTGGAGCAGGCTGCTACAATGGCACAATATCTCTAGAGGTCCTTGAACTTTGCAAGAGGAGAAAAAGTGGGTAGCTACACATGCAACTGGACATATATATCATACAAGCAGAGATATACCGAATGAGTTTAGCTGGAGCTATATACCATATTATGCTTGAGAGGAACTCAAGGGTGTTTTCTGAAGGCCAGAAACAGGTGAGAACCATAGTGCGACAAATTATCCAGTAGATCCATGTTCGAGGATCCGTGAAGATCAAGCTAGCAAAGAAGTTAGATACTATGAATTTCCATCCATAGGTTCGTCAACCTTTGTAACTGTAGGATAGGTTGTTCTCCAGTTGTGAGGCTTGCTGCTCCAACTGATCAAGAGTTTTGTACAAAACACTCTACTAGGTAAATAATAATACACATTAATTACAAAAAAAACATTAATAATTAAACTAAACTTAAATCAATACATTGATTTGGCGGAATTTTAATACGACTAATGACATTGAACACATATGCATAATACCCTTCCATTCTTTTACCCCAACAATAGAATAACATGTTATAACTTTCCTACATTATTATTTATTCATCTTCTGTAAAGTAAAGAAAAATTCATGGAATACCTTAAAGCTGTCGTTTCATACTTGTCCTCCAACCACGTCTCTTCAAATTTCTTTTTCTTCTACTGATTATTTATCACCCTAATTATGATATGACTAATTATAAAAGTGGTAAAAGTTGTCCGCAAGTAATTCTAATGTTATTTTCTTTAACCACCACTTATATTAATTATTTAAATTACCCCCTTACTTATATAATTACGAATAATTTAAAATATCCATTTAGAATCTATTGGAAGAGTCTTTTATGAAATAATAAACTATAGTACTCAAAATGACCTAATGGGTTGTTACAAATAAATTTGAATTTATCTATTATGGTATATTAGGCTAGTTTAGAAAGTTAATATAACCAACCATTTGTTTTAATTATAAGACACTTGAAACTTTTTTAAAGAAACATTTCAGTAGTTATGAAAATTAATAATATTTTTCTAATTTGATTTTATGATTAGAAAAATTAATTTGTATTTTTTATATACTCGATGACTTAATGGGATGTTAACCTGAACTTAGATGTAATATTATATTTAGGGTCTTCCTGCAATAATGACAAAAAATCATATTTATTATCTAGTGTGAACATTGAGAATGAATTTGATTATTTCACGAGAGATCATGTCATTCTTCTAACAATTGAAAATAAACATCTATAAAGAATAGTAGATTAAGAACAATTAAAGAAGCACGACAGAAGTTTACAAGAAGACTTAAATTTAAAATTGCAAAAAACATTATACATAAATTCAATATTTAAATAATTACTAATATCCAATTTTCAGATTTAAAAAATTATCCCGACCCAAGCCAAGACGAAGTGAAAAAGTACCTAGTAACATTCATTCAATTTATAAATGAATCCTAATAAGGAACATATAACATAACAAGTAATACAAATCATAAAATTGTATAAAATAAATGAAAGTCGAAACTAGTATATTTGAAACAAATGAGTTTACATATACATAATCAGAAGTTGCATTTAAGAAACCTCTACTAAAAAGATAACATGTACAAATGTCATAGGAAAAGACTCCGATATAATTGTAGTGTAGCAATTAATGGACATATTTTAATTTCATGATAATAAGCCACTTTTTTAAAAAAAAAAAATATTTTCGAATAAACCCTAGTGAATTTGGGTCGGGTTGGGTGAGATGTACAAGTACTACTTGATACAGTACAATCCAGCTGGACCCACTCTGCACGTTATATTTATTATATATAATATATACCTACATAAAAAAAAATAGGATTATTAGGGCTTTTTCTTCGTCGGGAACTCCATCTCTCACAAAGCTTAAAAGCTACAAATTTTCTTTCAATTATTGATGGAGGCGGTGGCGTCAGGGTCGGTTGTTCCGGCGAACAGGAGGAGGCCGCCAATGGAGGAAGACAGGTTAGTTTTCGAGACATCCAAAGGTGTTGAACCAATCACCAGTTTCGCTGAGATGGGGATTAAAGATGACCTTCTTAGAGGGATTTACCAATACGGATTCGAAAAACCATCTGCTATCCAACAACGGGCTGTCTTGCCCATTATATCCGGCCGTGACGTCATTGCTCAGGCACAATCCGGTACCGGAAAAACCTCCATGATTGCCCTTACCGTTTGCCAAGTTGTCGATACCAAAAATTCCGAGTATGTATTCCAACGCCACTCATGTCACCTACTTTCTTATGATTGTTATGTAGTTGTAGTTGTGTGCATATAAATATAGTTAAAGAGTATTTTTCTTATTCGATCTTTCAATATATATTTTGGATTTTCCCAGCTAAATTAACTACATTGTTTTGCCTCAATCTTCAACCTAGTTGCTGTTGACACTATAAATTCATTAGGTTTCACTTGAATACTGTAACAACTACGCCTCAACCCAAAGCTAGTTGTATGAATTCTCACTAGTCATGTTGTTTAATTTTTTATTATATCACATCAATACGAAACACTGTCTTAAATTGTCATTTAGGACAAAAAAGTTTTTTATCTACAATTAGAGTTTTTTTTTTCTCTATTGAATTTCAAATTCTTAAGACACAACTATGGATGTTTTGCTTCCAATGCGTTCTAACCATTCCAAAGGTTGGATACAGTTCGAGGAGTTGTAGATTTGTTTCTATGTGTATATTCGAAAAATGTTGGAAGTAGATTTATTTGTACTAGGCTTACTCCCATTGGAGTACTCCTCACCAGAGTCTTAAAATCCTGAATCCACATGCTAGTTTGTCTATTATACACTATGATTGATGATGGTGAGGGTGTTTCATTATTCTGATGGTTGAGTTTGTTGAAATGTACATATTATGGATATATCTTTTATGTTAACAATTTATTACATGTGAGGTGATTTTGTTTTCTGGTATGGCTGAAAATTTAGTATCGACATATATGATAGCTTTTGCTCCTATTTTTTTTTTTGGTGAGGCAAGAACAATAAGGAATGGGCTTTTGGATTAGAAGTAGTTTTCTTTTGGCCACTTGTTAAGTTCAGACTTTATTTCCTTTTGGCCACTTGTGAAGTTCCAAATTTGTTCATAAAAAAATAAACTTCAGAATTTGTATGCAGTTTGTTATTTCATGAAGTGTCAAGAATTCTAAGTGATTTCCTATGTGTTTTTTTAGGGTACAAGCATTGATATTGTCTCCTACACGGGAGCTTGCAGCTCAGACAGAAAAGGTGATTTTGGCTATTGGAGATTACATTAACATACAGGCACATGCATGTATTGGAGGCAAAAGTGTGGGTGAAGATATCAGAAAGCTAGAGCATGGAGTACAAGTAGTCTCTGGAACTCCTGGAAGAGTGTGTGACATGATTAAAAGGAGAACTTTACGAACTAGGGCCATAAAATTATTGATTCTTGTAAGTTTATGGCTTTTTACCTTCATAAATATCTTGCTTATTGAATCTTTTTTCAGCTGATTACTTTTTTATAATATTTGAGGTTTTACTCTACTTCTGATCTTTTTAGGATGAATCTGATGAGATGTTGAGCCGTGGTTTTAAAGATCAGATATATGATGTTTACAGATATCTTCCACCAGAGCTTCAGGTGAGTTGTCTGTTACTCTAAATGCATAAAAAAAAAACTTATATTCTAGCTTATTAGGTGATTATTTCTACAAAAAATTATTGTTCTAAGCGATTAAGTTATATTACAAATCTTCACCTAGAACTGGTCCCTAAGCTGTTAAATGTTGGTGTGCGGCGGCTACCCACCAGTGAAACATATACGTTGTGAAGCTCTTCACTGATCCATCATTGATTGTACTTTGTTGGTACTGTTGCTTGAATTGCAATGCTTGTGCTGCATGTGGCCTATGTTGAAGCCTACAGATTCTATGTAAATTCTATGTTTGGATTTGCTATTTCTGTTTTTAACTGTGTGATGCATTAGCTTAGAAAATAGAGAATCCAGTTTGCTTGCATGTTTTGTACTCTTTTTTTGAGGTAAAAGCTGGGAATGAGATCGTCTGGTTGTTTTGCTTCTTAGTATAGAGTCCTATTTGCTGTTTGTTATGTATGATTTTTTGCTTTATAGAGGAAAAGAGATGGTCTGTGCCCTTCCCACCAACTGCAAATGGAACTGAAATTTTTTATTAGATTCTCCTGCTGTACTTTTAAGCACTGGACATGTGTCTGTGTGTCTGTTCCCTCTCTTTCTGTGTCTCACTCTTTTTCTGAACAAGTATGTAAACGTTTGACATAGATAAACATATATTGACTCTGCAGGTTGTACTGATTTCTGCCACTCTTCCAAATGAAATTCTGGAGATAACAAGCAAATTTATGACAGATCCTGTTCGGATTCTTGTAAAACGTGATGAATTGACTCTAGAGGCAAGTGTTGATTTGAGTTGTTCTTTTTCTCACAGAAGTCCCCACTCAGGATAGCAGATGAAGGGTCACAATATTGCTGATGTAATATCTTCATTAGAATTATTTTGCTCATGTTTTTTGTATTGTTGCAGGGCATCAAGCAGTTTTTTGTAGCGGTGGAGAGAGAAGAGTGGAAATTTGATACACTGTGTGATCTTTATGATACACTCACCATCACCCAGGCTGTTATTTTCTGCAACACAAAACGAAAGGTAACATTATCACCTTGTTCTTGTGCTCCCAAGTGAATCATAGTGGACTTCTTTCTTGACAAATCAAGTGAACTTTAGTGGACTGTTGCCTTAAATAAGAGATCGTAATATTAGGAGCTTTCCTTTGATTGTCTTGGGGATTTCTCATTATGGTACTTATGTTTTATATTTGTGAGTTATTGGAAAGCTTTTGATATAATTCAGGTATTGTTAGAGTCTTTTTCGGTGAATATGGAGTTCTCCTAGAATCAGCTGGAGAAGTAAAAAGTATATCTCTGTACTTTCATGTACTAATGTAATTGATCTGCAACAACCAGGCTGTAGTACACATCACTTCTAATTCAGTGTTTCATGAAGGAAACAAAGCATTTATAGTCAATCTTATTGACAAAAAATAGACTTGGGGTATAAAGTCTATTGTGTGGCTATATTTCCGCAAATTTGGAGCATATGACATGTACCCTCCAACTTGAGGTGTGTGTGTGTTAAGAATGTCAACGTTAAATTTTAATCATGGGATCCTGATTAAAAAGTAAGGAATTGTAAACACAAA
The DNA here is from genome assembly GCF_001406875.1 of Solanum pennellii. NCBI lineage: Eukaryota > Viridiplantae > Streptophyta > Magnoliopsida > Solanales > Solanaceae > Solanum > Solanum pennellii. The sequence continues at coordinate 29,880,445 of NC_028647.1, read as the reverse complement.
GGTTTTATAACATATGTAAATGTGTAATTTGAGTAGGAATTACTTTTTTCCCCTCATTTTTGACTTGCTGGAACAATTTAATTTCCAACATGTTTGAGAGAAAAACCAAGCAATTTATTCCAAATCTATTCTTTCTTTTCCCCCTTACACAGATATTGCATTTGTTTTTGTACCATGTCTTTCTAAAGGAAGTGTGATTAATGTGACAGGTTGATTGGCTAACTAACAAGATGCGTGAGAATAATTTTACAGTCTCATCTATGCACGGAGACATGCCACAGAAGGAAAGAGATGCTATTATGGCTGAGTTCCGAGGTGGCACGACTCGTGTTCTAATCACAACAGATGTTTGGGCGAGGGGACTTGATGTTCAACAGGCAAGCTCTATGTTCTTTACTCTTTATCCGCCTCCACTCCCTCGTTAACTTCTCTAATATGTGATGGATAATTTGTTTGAAAGCTGCTATTACTAATTTTGTCTGCTTTAATAATCCAAGCTTAACATTATGTATATATGAGTTTGCCTATGCTGGTAGAGTTTGTTCAGGAAATTTGAAGGGCCAACATAAGTAACTGTGGTTCAAATACTATTTTTTTTAGTGATGGAAGTGCTTTGCAGCCTTATAAAGCATATAATTATAGACTATTACAGGGACTGATCTGGTGTTCGCAGTGTCTGAAGAAGTTTCCTGTGTTTTTTCTTTGTAAAGCTTTCAGATAATGTTACCTTCTTAATCACACTGTGCGTTGATGTGCAGTTCATTTTAGAATGTGTAAATTCCTTTTTTTGGCTAGCTGCAAAAGTCATTTAGTATGGATGAGAAAAAGGTTTCAAAGGATTAGAAGAATCAGTAGAAGAGAGGAGCAGACTTTTCTCAGGATATCTACTGTGTCCTAATTTAGGGAACATGTCCCTCTTCCCCGTCTCAAAATTTATTCAGTTATGTAGATAGGGGATGCAGGATTAATAGATTCAGAATTTCTTGATATGAAGTGTTTGATTTCGTTTTTTAACGCTGGGAGTTGATTCTAGATATTAAACATTTCCTGTGTCCGCATCTCTAAAGTGCTCGACTTAGGCTTTTAAAGTGTAGACATAGATTCAGAATCCATTGATAGATTGTAAAGTGCTGGACTTAGGCTTTTAATTCAATAGTTATACTGGAATTTTGGACGTGTATGGCTTTTAATGCAATAGTTACTGAAATTGATGGGTAGATCTCATATTTTTTAATCTAAGGTTAACAAAAAATGTTTGACATCCCTCATGTATAATCACGCAGCTATTGCAATTGTATGCAAGTACATTTTCTGATGTTTGATAACCTTGTGTACAAGGAAGAAGCTAGAAAAGAAGCTGTTTTCATATCGCGAATGCATTTCGGCATACCTGATATTACTCCTATTAAGGATAAGAATGCAGTGATAATATGATTCCAAATGCAACGATTGTTAATGGTTAGAATGTTGACTTGCTTTATGCTCGGTATCCTGACATACCTGAGTCTCCTTATCTCTTTGGCTGCTGCATCTAGGGAATATTTCCCCTGTACCATCTTTATTATCAAAAAGATGTTGATTTATTGTCTCACATTTTGCTTACCATGTCGATTTCAGGTGTCTCTGGTTATTAATTACGACCTCCCAAACAACAGAGAGCTCTACATTCATCGCATTGGTCGGTCTGGTCGTTTTGGTCGAAAGGTATATCTTTTGTGTTCCATCGTAAATCAATCCCTTATTTTTTATAACCTTCACTTAATCGTCTTTTAGTACAATTCTGCCCGTTTGAGGCAACTTAAGTTCTCATCATATGATTACAAAAAGCTATAAAATTGTCTAGTTAATTTATATTGTTTAGCAGATGAATATAATGATTATCCAATAACAAGTACAGCTAAAAAAATGGCGTCTCTGTAGAGTGTTTGTTTATTCTCAGTTATGACCTCCTTAACAAAAAATGCCTTTAATAATTGACAATCGGCTCACTAATGCAGAGGCAGATAATATTCAATTTGCTTTACTATATATCCTTCTGACTGTTGTTGCTCTATTATAGCATCCCATCTTCAAAGCTCTAATTTAAAATAATAAATTTACTTTCAAAACTTGTGCTTTCTTCTTTTTGATTAGGAATCCTTCAGATATTTTCATCTTTTTCCTACAAATTACTTTGTAAAGAACCACTACTATAGTTTCATCCATGTGGTTAACTGTTTTTCGGTGACGGGTTACAGGGTGTTGCTATAAATTTTGTGAAGACTGATGATATTAAAATTTTGAGAGACATAGAGCAATACTACAGTACCCAGATAGATGAAATGCCCATGAACGTGGCTGATTTGATATAAAAGACTCGCTTGCCCGATCTTCTGAACATGGGTGTGTATGGGTGCATTGCTTTGCTTTCTGAGTGGTTTGTATCGAAGGATTCAATTTGTGATGGCGAGAAATTAGAGGATGTTCTATTTATTGGTACTATGTGACATATTAGCTTTTCTTGTACTACACTTTGTTGCAACATTTACTAGTCGTGAGAAATTTGTTACTGATGAGTTTCGTTGGATTTGACATGGATTTTGCTTTAAGATGTACAATCGTTGTCTAAAACAATATTTTGGAAGTGGAGACAATGTGCATATTTTCTTTTTTGTCCTTATTTCATCCTGTGTTGAAGAAGAGTTTGTACTTGCATGATCAAGTTGCTTATTATCATTGTCTCTGGCTGCGCTGCCCCCTCACCCTCTTCAGAAGAGGAAATCGCGGGGAGTTTCTGTCAATATGAAAACATTAATTTTGTGTGTAAACCCAACATTTATATGTATGGTTTCTCGTATGTCCATCAATCACTATTTGCTCTCTTTCTTAGTAGGCGCTTGGCCATGCGTCACCATATCTAGAGATGTAGAGGTGTGCGAAAATTGAATCGAGAAAAGTATTATTGGTTTATTGTTATTGGGCTATTGGGTTTATGGTTTTATAAAAAAAAAGATTATTGCGTTATCGGTTCGGTATTGGTTTTCAATATTGGGTTATTGTGTAAATCGACAACCTATTAAGAGTTAAAAGGACTTGTAATTTGCTACTTTTACATATACATACATATTTGGAAATATTAATCTCAATATTTTAATAGTTATGTATTTGTCATTTAGCCATCAATTCATACTTCGTTGTGATTTTGAGTTCTCAACTTTACATAATACAAACAGTCAAAACCTAAAGTAAAACCATATTCCTCTTGTTTTCTCTGTCTTACACATGTATATTACTTTTTCATGTTTTTTATTATTATTTCTATTTTATGAGCTTTTGTAAAGTTATATTATTGTCTTGTCGTGTCAAATTTATTAGAGAAATCATATATTTGTTTTATAAGCATCTTCTTATTGGTTAAACCAAATATCAAACCATTAAGGACCAAAATCGATAAAAATTATCTTATTGGTTCGTTATTGGTTTAGCATATTTAAAAATATCGATAATACATAAAATCGAATCGAACCGACCATTGCACACCCCTAACGAAATGTGATTCTATAGTCTCCAGAACTCATGATATGGGAATTTCAAATCATGATTTGAGATATTTTTAATACAAAAATTGGGTCACAAATTTATATTTTGTTAAAACAATCACATTTATATCTGCTAACCATTTATTTCACATATAAATAAAATTTATAGTCACATCATTACTTTTAAAATTTATTATTTTTACTGACATAAAATTTATTATTTTCACCAACATATATTCACTTTACACCAATCGGTAGTTAAGTAATCAATTTATTTTCTTCATTTACTCCAACAAGTAATTTATTACATCTACCATTTTGTATTTATTACAACTTATAGTTGTATCTCTTTGATCAACATAGCAGATCAAGTTGATATGGGCACATCAAGTAGTGCTAGTGAGTTGGATGTTATTTTCTATGTTACAGCAGTTGAACATATCAAACAAGTCAAACGAGAATATAGGTTGTTATGTCACAACAATATACATCTAGGCCTGGTACGGTATGGTATGAAAATTGTCACAGTTTTGCAGTATTACATAATTATTTGTGAAAATACCAAAGGACTGATGAAATAGTTAGTCTATGAGCATGAAAATATAGTTGCGATGATATTGACCAACAAATGACTCGAAGTAACAATGTTGGTTCGTCTTCTAAGTCACATGATCAAGAAATATAAGTTCAACGTGAGGAAATTGTCCGTACTATGTAGGAGAATTATATTAAAGACTAGTACACTACAATTTATATTCACTTTTTTAAAAATTGAATTAAACTTCAATAAATTAAAGTTGGATGAAACAGTTACTTAAGTGGAGAACAAACAGCTTTATAATAATTTATTATGTAATTTTATAAATTTTTATTTATTTGCTAAGATTGAACAACTAATTGAAACTATTTTAATAATTTTACAACTTATGTAACTCTTATGTTTATGAGAAAATATACAATACAAAAATTTCATACCGCATATCCAAATAAAATTTCAATTTCATATCATTATTATGATACCATATTGATGATACCATATCACGTGGCCAAACAGGCCCTTAGTGCAGGTCTACACGCTTTTTTTCTCATACTCAGGTTTTGTAACAAATATGTTTGTTTTATTTATAGTCAAGTGGCATATTGACACATAATTATGAAATTTCTTGGTTTGGATCCTCCAAATCATTCCGGCAGGATTTTCTGATTCTTGGAGAAAAGATACATTCTCTTCATAAAATATAAAAGATTCATTCTCTCCATAAAAGATAAAAGATTCATTCTCTTAATAAAAGATAGCACCAATCAAAGAGAAAGAAAGGTCAATCTCCAAATTAAGTGATGGAAGATTTTTGTTTCCTCTCCCAAGTTTTGTTCTAGTCTATGCTAACTCTTCGATGAAAGAGAGCTAAGAGAGTGTCCTACTAATTATAATCCACAGAGGAGAGCACTATTTTTAAGTCTATAGTACAAATAAAACTGCTCATTTAGTCCATAACTCCATAAAGAAAATTCACAAATTTGATACAAGCATTTCACTTTCAGACACACCAAAGGATATATTAATTACATGGGAAAGAGGGGGCCTAGAAAACACCCATAGCACAGCAAATAATGTAAACCAAGTAAAAGGACTAATTACAGACCTGAAACCATAGAAATATACAGCAGTAATAATTTACAGAACTGTGTTTATGTGGAGAGCTTTAAGCAGAGAAGTCGCCATCTGTTTGACCAAAACTTGGCCACCTGAAGTTTGTCCATCTCTGCGCTCTTCAATCAAATTCTGAAGCTTTTGAGGTAGATCATTCTCCACAATAAGCTGTTTTGGACGCGGATGGTGCTCATACACAGCCTGTCGTCAAAGAAATTATGAGGAAATCATCAGCAATTCAGGCTGCTGTACTGATGCTATGCAGTATCAACACAGAACATCTATTAAAGACAATATCATGTTGTCTGAAGGAGGTTGCCCGGTCAGAGGGGACAGGGCAGAGAGTGAATAGGTAGAAGGATGTTCATCAAGTATATCATCATGTCTTTTGTTGCTACTATAAAATAGTACTGATTGCGAGAGAAAGAATTAGTTACCAACGGGACATACAGGTAAGACCATTCAATCCATTTAGATATGTTAGAAGGTCGCAAGAACCATAATAGAACCACTTAAAAAGCAATAATATATCACCTTTATCAACTTGAGCAAATTCAGTCGAGCTATAGCATCTCGATGATCAAGTCTAGAGACAAGCAATGGTGTTAATCCATTGACAGCCAGAGTTGTATTTATTCGAGATGATTTCCTGCATAAAAATTATCCAGAAAAACAGAGGAATTATTTTACAGGCAGCTAAACTACTACCAAGCCAAAATGGTCAAACTTAAACCATTTTGCTTTTGTTCCAATCAACCACATTTCCAGAAGAGTCATCCAATTGTAGGCAGATTCATTAAGCTCAAGTCAAACAAAGACAAACACACAACATTTGCAAGCGGCAAAAAGGTAAAGTAAGAACTTGCAAAACGACATACGTGATAATTTTCAAGAAAGGCTCCAGTATGTGCAGAAAATGCTGTTCTGGACAACATTCGAAGAACTTGACCATTTTCTGTATGGCATCCTTCTTAAGCAAAGCTTGCTCCACTTTCCTGCTTTCATTGTCATGTGCCAAACAAACAGCAATGGAATCTAATGCCGTGACAGACCAGAGTTCATCTTCAAGTAAGCTCAGGTACACATCAAGCCCACCATGAGCACGAAGCTGCTCTCTTGAATTACGTGATGCATGAGCCATATCACATAGAAGAGGCAATGCATATTGTTTCAATGGAGAACTGGTCATGATAAAATGCATCAAGTGTGGAATAATTCCATTTTCCGCAGCTTGCTCCTGTCTTCTCTTATTGATCTTACAGAGGTTGAACAATGCATTTAGAACCTGAAGCAAGGAAAATATGCAAGAAATGATCCATGAGCGTCATGCAAGCGTAAACCTAAGATATCACAACTCACGAACAAGATAAAACTAAAAAATAAACCATGCTGAGAGCTCTTGCTCTTATCTCTTATATATTTGGTGTAATCAGGATTTACTGGGGGGTACATAGGGGATTTGATAGATTTTATAGGTTAGACTAGCTTTTGACAGTTTTCACCCAGGCTCTTTTCATCAGCTTGTAAATACCCCTTCAGCACTCTCCAGGTACTGCTGTTGAAATGAATACAAGATGTTACTTCTATCAACAGTTTTTTTAAGAAATCAGAGTTCAAAGTTCCATCAGAATAGCCACTTACAACTGACGAATCACAAGCTGACAATCTCTACCTAAGGGGTTGTTTGGTAGAGCGTATAAAAATAATGCTAAATAGAGTGTATGTGTTAGTAATGCTTGTATTAGTAACGCTTGCATTAATTATACATAATACTATTTTATGCATTGTTTGGTTTAGTGTATTAAAACAGCATGCATGGCATAAAAATAACTATTTACAAAGATACCCTTCACAATAATGGTGGAAAAGATGTAAAAAGGATTTTGAGGGGCAATGGGATCTCTAACCATGCTAATGCATGCATTAAAACTCGTACATTACTAATACCTAGAAATCCATGGTATTAGTAATACACACCTTAATACACAATAGAGTATATAACTAATGCTTGCATTAGTTATACATAGCATGAAAAAGTATACCAAACAAGGTATTACCAATACAAAAAGTTAATGCTTGCATTATCTTTGCTAATACACTCTACCAAACGACCCTAAATGATAACAAGTGGCAAAGCTAGGACTATGACATGGTCCCTCTTCAATAAAAAAAAAAAAACTAAATACTAAAGTTTTCACATCCTTAATTGCAATCTTTGACTAAGCAGATAGCGATATTTATATAAATAAGCTTCCCAAATTGAATTATTCGTACTTCCTAGCAAACCTTGATTAGACCAATACACATTTTGTGGATTGAAGAAATCTTCCCGGAGATTTTAAAAAATAACATTGAGATAAATATGGAGTTCTATTTGTTTCATTTTTGGTGTTTGTGTGTCACTAAGTGAGCAGAATGTTTTTCTAAAAATCATAGGAGCAAAGAGCTGATGCGCTGAACATCAAAATATTTAGCAGTCCAAATCCTAATTCATGTACATGAATGATACATCCCATTATTTATTTGGTTCCACAATAAAATTGTATGCATCAACACACACTCTGGTTAACCCGTGAATTATATGTTTAGATTACCTCATGATGAATTTGGGACACAAGGGGAGCCTCTTTGAGATCAAGATTGGGTATCAAATACTTGATTGCATCTGCTCGCTGTAGATGTTCTAAGCAGTGTGGGTCTGTTGAAAGGTGATTAATGCATTTCAAAAGCTGAAACAAAACAAAAGGAAAATAAAAGAAAACGAACCATCATGAGCATAATTATGTGATAATAGTAAAACCATTGCTGAACAGAAATTTTCACTAGAAAAGAAGTACCTTAAGAAGAATAGGGGGCTCTATCTTATTAAACATCTGAAAAAGACGGCTGAGCAAACTTTGGCTGCACATGAAGGATTTGACGGTTGTGTCTGCTGCAGCAAACTCAAGCAGAAGGTCTGCCACCTTTTCCAAGTATTCCCTCGCAACATCAGCATTCCAGGGGGGAGCAACGTGTGAAAGTATTCCAGATGATGCTGCACTTCCTGGTCTAGCATTTAACACTCCAGAACCGGACAATACACCTGATGCAGTCTGTGATGCAAATCCAGAAGTTGAAGCAATTCCATCAGTAGAAGCTGCCCCTCCAACTTTCTTAGTGGCAGCTTTATGTGGACTTCTTGGCAATGACTCCAGGTTAGTATTTTCCCTTCCACGTCCAGAAACCTCTGTTCAGAAATTAATCGAGCATTTAGAGGAATCCTACTCACTAGAGAAGATGAAAACAAGAGTCTTCTTAGTGATAATCAAAAGACAATGCCTTCTAAGAAAAGGAGTATTACAAACACTTCAGTTCTTTTCCAATTACAATGGGAGTCAGGAAAGTTTACAGTTTCTACAGCAAAGGCAACAAATTTAACAGGCAGCTGAAACATTACCTGCAAATTCAGCCATCAAAAAATCCAATCCGTTGGTTTTCTTTTCATTAGATGCATGCAGAAGAGGGAGTATACTTTCATGCTTCTCCAGTCCAGGAAGATTGTGATATTCAAGCTGACCCGAGAAATGGCGAGATGGGGGCTCCTTCTCCAACAAACTAAGAAGGGGCCGAACATTCTCTTGCTGAGAAGCTGTTGAAGCAGGAAACCCATATGATGCCCCTTCCATCTGTTTTGATCCCTTATCAGTTGATATTCTACTTGTATTGCCACCTCTTTGCTGTCTAAGGTCAATCTCAGCTCGAAAGAGATCATTTTTGTATCTGTCTAAGCTTTCCCGATCTTTTGTTACTAAATTTCCATCTGGCAATCTTGACAGACCAGAAGCTTCCGCTGTAGCATTACTTGACCGAGGTCTCTCACCATCCTGTCGAAAAAACGGAGAATCTGGTGAATGTGAAGCTGAATTACGTGAAGGTTCCGGAATTCCAGATGGCAAAACACGATCTCCATTCTTAATTTTAAGCATATCTGGCTGATCAGTTCCATAAGGGGGCATTTCAGTCTGCATAAATGAAGAATTGCCATGGTCCAGTGGCCCAGACCGTGGTCGGGGAGCCAATCCATCAGGTGGGAACCCACCTCCACCAGATGCAGAAGCTAAACGAGCTGCTTCATTCAAGCTGTAAAGAGTGTTGATGAGCCTCAGCAGAATTCCATTTTTAGCAGCTATACGGCAAAAATCATTTCTAGAGGTAGACCGCTGAAGCTTAAACACCTGCCACATGCCATCTATAGCTATGTGAACCATTTCCCTGCATGTGGTTTGGGAGGGGAAACTTTAGCAAAATATTATATGCATAATAGTTAAATGAAGCTAGTTGATTTGAGACACTAATTTATCACGTCAAGTAATTCAGGTCATCCTGTTTTCAATCTAAACTTCAATAAAAAGTAAAGATAGAAAAAAAAGGGCAAAGAGAAGATAGAATGGAATATCTTTTACTATAGCATTCCCATTCTATCCACGTCTGGAATGCAAAATTCTCTATATTTCTAGTGTACGTGTTAAGATATAGATAAGCAGTTTAGGTAAAGCAAAACGTGGGGAAAAAAATTGAATGCAAGTTTAGTTATTTCCCGTTTGTGTATCAGCATACATAGTTGCACAAAATGGGAAGTAAAAGAATTCAGCAGTGCAAATAATTGAGCACAGACATTCCTTTAAAAGGAAAACATTTATGAACAGCCCCAACCCCCAGTATTATCTCTGGTAGAACTAAAATTCATACAGGAAGCACTCAATGACCGAAAGAACCATAAATGCAATGCAGCTTAAAGTCACCCTGATACAACAACTACTACTATGCCTCATTCTGAGGGAAGTTGGAGTCAGCAATGAATCCTCTTTGCCCATACTGCTCCATCATGCTCATAGCATACTAATATTATCAAAGCAGGCTTGATATGGAAACAAAAAATTCTTAATGACCCCTCTTAATCACTTCAATAAAAAACAAGCCACTATCAATCTTGAAAAGAAGGATCCAGAGTTCACTGACTGGATCAACGAGATGGAGTTATTTGACCCTCCTTTATTTGGAGGATCTTATACTTGGAGAAGAGGTGAGAATTCACACAACAGCCTCCAGAATTGACAGATTCCTCTACTCTAATCATTGGGAAGAATTTTTCCCGCAAATTCGACAAAGTGTGCTCCCAAGAGTAGGCTCGGACCATAGTCCAATAGCTCTAAACTGTGGAAAGATAAATCTCAAGGACTTATTTTAATTTTGAGCAATGGTGGATGAGGGTGGAAGGGTTCAGAGAAAAAGTAAAAGAATGGTGGGCATCCTATACAGTAAACGGAACAACTTCTTTTAGGTTGGCAACAAAACTAAAGCTACTCAAAGGGAGATTGAAGGCATGGGAGCTGGAGAATAGAGGCAACTGTAAACATAGAAAGAAGGATGTGTTGAACCCGATTGCTAGTCTTGAAACTATCCAGGAGCAGAGAACACTGAATGTGGGGGAGAGGCTACACAAAGCTAGGTTATTCAACGAATTTGCAGAAATTTCCAGGAAAGAGGAAATAGCATGGAGACAAAGGCCCAGGGTACAATGGCTCAAGCAAGGGGATAAAAATACCAAATACTTTCAGAAAATGGCTACATCACACAAAAGATTCAATACAATCGATAAGTTAGAAGTGGAAGGTGTGATTATTTCCGAACCAGAGGAGATCAAGAACGAAGTTGTATGCTTTTACCAGAAACTTTACAAGGAACCAGAACAATGGAGGCCACATTTTAATCTCCAAGGAAGTGAAAGCATCAATGTGGAGGAAAAAGAGTGGCTACAAAGACAATTTGAGGAAGATGAAATCCTTGAGACACTCAAGTAGTGTTCCAGTGACAAGGCCCCAGGCCCAGATGGCTTCCCTATGAGTTTTTATCAAAGCTTTTGGGAAATGCTCAAGGAAGACATACTGAGCACCTTGAGGAAATTCCATGATCACCAAGTGTTTGAGAAGAGCCTAAATGCAACCTATGTGGCATTGAACCCCAAGAACGTGAGAGATTTCAGACCTATAAGCTTGACAGGTGGAATATACAAGATCATTGCCAAGATACTAGCAGAAAGGCTAAAGAAAGTGATCAGTAAGCTAGTGAATAAACACCAGATGGCCTTCATAAAAGGTAGGCAGATCATTGATGCAGCACTTATAGCAAGCGAGTGTGTGAGCGCACCAGAGTCAAAGGAGATGATCCAGGAATTATGTGCAGCTGGACATAGAGAAGGCTTATGATCATGTCAATTGGGGCTTCCTAATAATGATTCTAAAACAAATGGTTTGGGGGGATAAATGGCTGAAGTGGATCGATTTTTACATAAAAACTGTTAGGTTCTCCATTTTAGTTAATGGAGAACCTGTTAGTTTTTTCCCGTCATAAAGGGGTCTAAGGCAGGGAGACTCACTCTCTCCTTTCCTTTTCATCCTAGCCATGGAGGGCTATAATAGTATGATGAGAGTAGCTACCCAAAACAATTGGTTAAAAGGCTTTAAGGTCCGCAACTCTTCAGGAAGGGAAATGCAGATTTGTCATCTGCTTTATGCAAATGACACAATTATTTTTTGTGAAGCCAAGGCGGAACAGATCGCCTTTATGAGAATGACTTTGGTGGTTTTTGAAGCAGTCTCGGGTTTATCAGTAAATTGGAGGGAAAGCAGCATCTTTCCAATTAAAGAAGTCCCTCAAATTCAGAGCCTAGCGAGGATATTGGGGTGTAAAGTAGATCATCTTCCCACTACTTACTTGGGCATGCCTTTGCGGCACAATCATAAGGAGCTAGAAATTTGAGACGGCATAATTGAAAAGACAGAGAAGAAATTGGCCAATTGGAAGGCTTAGTATATCTCTTTGGGAGGGAGAGTCACTTTAATAAACTCTGTGTTGGACTCTCTTCCAATTTATGTTATGTCTTTATTCCCTATGCCTGCTAAAGTGGAAGAAAGACTTGACAAACTGAGAAGAGATTTCTTGTGGAAAGGCAATAAAGAAGGGAAGGGTTTGCATTTAGTCAAGTGGCAGACTGCACAGTTACATAAACAATCTGGTGGACTTGGAATCAGAAACTTGGGGCTGCAGAATAGAAGTCTCTTGTCAAAATGGCTATGGAGGTTCAACAATGAGGAAGAGGCACTGTGGAGGGAGGTGTAGTCAACAAGTACGGGTTGAATGGAAATTGGGTCTCCAACTCTGTAAATAGCACTTATGGGGTGTCAGCTTGGAGAACAATAAGAAATCTGTGGCCTGATCTAAGTAGAAACATAGTCTACAAGGTGGGAAATGGGACGAAAATCCTATTCTGGAAAGAAAATTGGAATGGAAATGAGGCACTGATGGTCTTATTTCCTGACCTATTCTCCTCGTGTACCAATCCGGAAGAAACAGTGGCTGAGGTATGGTCTATTCATGGTTGGAATATTGTGTTTAGAAGGCACTTAAATGACTGGGAGATTGGGAGAGTGGCCGAGCTATTGCATGTTCTTAATGGTTTTAATGGGTCATCTGCAGACAGATTCTATCAGATGGAAACACTCTAGAGATGAAAGACTTTCTGTTAACAAGCTATATATTAAGGAGGTGAAGGAGCATCCAGGTGGCATGCTTGGTCCCTGGAAGCAGATTCGGAGGAACAAGGTGCCAACCAAGGTAAAGTGTTTCTCTTGGTTGGTTACCAGAAGAGCATGCTCCACTCATGGAAAATTGAAAAAGGAGGGGTTTCTATATTGCCTCTTGGTGCTCTCTCTGTAATGAGACTGAGGAAACCAACAACCATCTGTTCCTCCATTGCAAAGTGACAACACAATTGTGGAACCTATTTTTGGGACTAACACATACAGAATGGACTATGCCTGAACATACAGCAGATCTACTTAGTTGTTGGATCAGCAGAGGGGGTAGAAAATCTAAGAAAAAGTGGTGGAGTATAATACCATCATGCATTTGGTGGTGTATTTGGAAAGAAAGAAATAGCAGATGCCATGATAACAAAACAAATTCAATAGAGAAAGTCAAATGGAACTGCTTGACTACTTTTTATTTTTGTGTAAAGAAGAATAGATAGAAGAAGCTGCAGAAATTTTGGATTTTATAGGCTCTTTGTAATCTTTAGCCTCTTTTTATTTCTCTTGTTGGAAACCAATTTTTGGAGGTCTCCAGCATATCCTTAATGCTGATGAATACAACATTATCTTTGTCAAAAAAAAAAAAGTAGGATTCAGAGAGCCCAAGTTAATCACAGAAACGAAGCTTGACACTCAACAAACCTTTTATGATCTACAAAAGTGTGTTGCATCAGAAGAATGAGTGATGCTTCTGATTCCAACTATATCTTATATATTCTCCACCCATTGTTTGTGAACCTGAGCTTCTTTGTGTGATGGCATAATATGACCAAAGGTGCAGGGCTACACTAGTTCCATAAAGTCCCAGGTCAAAATGCACATAAAATGAATTAAGGTTTTCCTTTTCCCCGGTAAGTGCTCTACTTAAAGACTGTTAACATTCCTTTTACAGAACTTCTATCAGTCAAAACCATGAACACACTTTGTCTAATCCTGAATAATATTTATCTGTAGAAGAAAAGGATCAGCAAGGAAGGGAGGGGGGGGGGGGG
>NC_028647.1:29816208-29866174 GCF_001406875.1 Solanum pennellii | reverse complement strand
GGGGGGGTTGAAAACTTGAAATATAAAAGGTATAGGTCTCCTTTAGTGTATTGATATTCACGTTTTTGGACCAACTGACGCGGTAGCATTGGGAACCTACCAGGTCCCCGTCAGAGAAAATCGAAGGGCAACATCAGCAAGATATCCATGATTTCTGCGGTCCAACATGAAGTCCTGTACGAGATATGTAAGCAAGCTGATGTTCTCTTGATTATGATGCTCCATGTCAGTGCTACAAAGCTATGTGAACTGAAGTTACATTTTCAACTTCTCCTAAAGTTGCATAATGTTTCTTAATCCTTTCTTGCTATCCTAATTGATTACACCAGAAGTTTTATTATAAGGAGATTAATGGAGCAGTATAGGGATGGAAAGATAGAAAGAGAAACTTACACATGGTATCCATTGGCCTAGAATGAATGGCATACGATAAAGTTCCTAGGGAGGTTCGATGGAGGTATTTGGAGTCTAGAGGTATCCGTGAGGCTTACATTAGGGAAATGAAGGACATGTACGATGGAGCCAAGCCCCAGGTATGACCAGTGGGAGGTGACTCGCAACACTTCCGGTCGGGATCAACCCTTAGCCCGTTTCTATCTGTCTTAGTGGCTAGTGCTAGACAAATAGATGTGGCATATCCAAAGAAAGGTGTCGTGGGGTATGTTATTCGAAGATCACTTAGTATTAATCGACGAAGCGTGCAATGGAGTTAATGATAGGCTGGAAATTTGGAGACAGATCATGTTATCTAAATGTTTCAGGTTAAGCAGGACTAAAACATAGTACCTGAAGCGGATGTGGAAGTGACGATAGATACATGTGTCATACCCATGAGAGGAAGTGTGAAGTATCTTGGGTCTATTATCCAAGGAAACAAGAAGATTGACAATGATATCGCACATTCCATTGGAGCGGGAAGGTGAAATGGAGGCTCGCGTCTGGAGTACTGTAGAATAAGAATGTACCACCAAGGCTTAAGGTAAGTTCTACAAAGTGGTGGTTAGAATTGCATTGTTCTATAAGGGCCAGTCAAGTACGTACACATTAAGGAAATGAAGGTAGCGGAAATAAGGATGCTTAGATGGATGTGTGGGCATAATCGAAGAGATAGAATCAGGAACGAAGTTATACAACACAAGGTGGGAGTGGCCTCTATGGCGGACCACATGAGGGAAGCGAGACTGAGATGGTTTGGGCATGTGAAGGGCAGGTGCGAGGATGCCCAGTAAGGAGGTGTGAAAGGCACACTAACAGATTCTAGAAGACATAGAAGTAGGCCGAAGAAAAATGGAGGGAGGTGGTGATTAGACAAGACATGACACATCTTCAGCTTACTACATTGACCCTAGATAGGAGGAAGGTATGGAGGACAAGGATTAGGGTAAAAGGGTCGTAGGTAGCCGATTGTAGTAGTACTTTTATGTATGAGAGGCAAAGGGTAAGAGTCTCCTCTTCTCATCTTCTCCTTATATAGAAGTATTAGTTAGTATTTACATAATATCTTATTCTTCAATTTTTACTACTACTTGTTGCTTTGTTTTGTTCATCTTGCTATTTTATTGTTGTTATTTCCTTCCAATCCTACTTTTAATACACTTTCTTTGAGCTGTGGGTCTACCAAAAACAGTCTCTATACCCCACAAAGGTAGGGGTAAGGTATGTGTACATCCTCTTATGGATCCTCTTATGGGATTATACGGAGTATGTTGTTGCTTTCTGGTTGTGCATGATCGGCTTTCTCTCCTTTGAAACCCTTATGTTTCTTCTACATCTCCCCAAAATGCGGCATCAGCAATTCAACACTAGCAGCACGAACAGAGTCTAAACATATGTATACTTTTTACGGCGCACTGCGCACAAGAAATGGTCTACTAATTTAAATCTCCTCAGATAAGGGAACATCGACAGCATCGTACTATCAGTAGCTTCTGCAGACAGACCATTGAATGAGCAGCCTCATGTGTTGCTGTCTAGCTAAGGACAGCCACTTTGAGACCTTTGCTTTCCACATAGATCTCCATGGAGATTCAAATCCCTCCATCTCCTTTCATTACTGAAGATAGAAAGGTCTCCTGGTGAACCTACCATTGTTTCCTCCCAGCCATAGTAAAGCATCAGATTATTGTCCTAGGTTTTCAAGACCTTGAGAACAGTAGCAGCTGGATTATTCATGAAACCTTCCATGCATGTCTAATCACTTCTACACTTACACCAGAAAGGGGTAGATTAATAAGAGATAGGTCGGGATGGTACTACACACTATTAATTAGTGTTAACCTTCCTCCGAAAGACATATCTGTGCATGACGCCAGTTGTTTCTCTCTTTGTCTGAACCACAACATCTCAAACTTCCTTTTCTTTTGTATTTTTTTTCAAATTGTAAAAATCCAGGTAAGTGATTGGTAGAAACCCATTCTAACATCACCTTATGCTACCATACTACTTACTTTCTTGGTCCTCCAACTGGAATCATATACCTTTTACCTAAGTCTGTCTGGCCCTGATATCGCCGCAAAAGTAGCAAAGATCTCTCTCACAGATCTAACTGGTTATCCTCGATATGACATTAGACAAATGTATCATCTGCTCATACTTGAAGGATACTGCAGACGACCTTGCCTTGTTGAATCACACCCACCAATAGACCACTGAAAAATGGACTACTTATTGTGACTATATTTTATGCCAATTTTTTGATACAGTAATAAAGTTTATTGACATTTGGCATAAAAACGCTTGTACACAAGTATACTGCAAAAAGTATCTGCTCATACTTACCGCAGACGACCTTGCCTTGTTGAAACTTGAATCACACCCACCAATAGACAAAACTGAAAATGGACTATTTATTGGGACTACATTTAATGCCAATTTTTTGTTACAGTGATAAAGTTCATTGTCATTTGGCATAAAAACACTTGTATACAAGCGTACTGAAAAAAAGTAGAAAATCTACAGAAATAAATGGTTTTCTACAAACATCACCCAGTCATTTATGCTTAGAGGGACTTCAAGTGAACCCCAAAAGGAAAAAAAAAAGGATAAGAGGCTACTCCTCTTCTGTACAGAATACATCTCTACCCCTTCAAAAGTTATCCTATTTCTTTCTCTCCACACGATCCACATAAGAGCTAGTAGAGCAACGATCCATATCATGCTTCTTCTCCTCCCTCTACCACCCTTCCGGCTGAAGGTAACCTCTTTCTTAGTGCCTGGCATCACTCAAATTAATCCAAACCATTTCAGTATTTCCCACCATAACCTAGAAATTAATGTAAATGGAGATGGTCGACATCTTAACCCAGATCCTTGTACATAACGCATCATCAGGCGCAAGTAACCTTCCCCTTTCTCAGATATCCAGTTGTCCAAATCACCCCTCTAGCAGCAATATGCCAACCACACTTAAATCAGGCTGACACTGCTATCTGAACTCAGGTCTTTTTCAAACTATCAAGATCATGACCCTTCTTACAGAATTTCTTCATTTCTTTCTTAATTAGTTTTGTGAAATCTGATAAGCAATTTTGCACTTCATGATGGTGACTTACTAACCTCTCCAACACAATTATGTCAGCAATTAACTGTTTTCACACTTCAGATCAACTCCAAACTAATTTGTATTAGCCAAAAAAAATCCAACAATGAACAAAATTGACATATAAATGTCCACAATAGGCAAAGTTCCAATAAACACATTAGGTAGCAACTGTTGTACACCAAAATATTATGCAAGAGAAGTACAACCATTGAGGTTAAAACTCTAAAGTGAAAAAGACATCAGAGGTATGACATCTCGTCTGTGAAAGAAATGCTGTAATCGGAAGGTACAGAAGACAAACCTATATTTGGCATAGTCAGCTTCTAAAAATCCCACAAGAACAGGTATTCCACGATTAGCAATAAACATTTGCAACGTCAAGGGACTGTGAAGAAAGCAATCATAAGGTAAGGTACACAACTTTCATGTTATCATGCAACAACCAAGCCATAATCTATATACCTCGACTGACATAGCTGCTGAAAGAAGTAAGCTGCTTCCATACGAATTTCTCGGGGACGATCAGGCGCAGCAAAACTCATCACAACAGGGATCTACAAAAAAATTAAACACAAAGACAAGTTAAGAACAATGGCTTAGTCCCAATATTAAGAAGACTATTGTTCGCAGTACTAACTTTTAAGAATTACTTAACATTTACTTTATCATATTCAGAGTACAATCAAAATTTTAAATGTAACACCTACAAGGCCAACAAGACAAGCATTTTTTTGGGAATACGTGTTATCTTTAACATAAATACAAGTTGACAAAGAGGGTCTAGCCCCAGTATCAATAAAACTATATTTTCCAGTCCATATTATTCAGAATTACTAAACATTTACTTACCAATATACAAGGTACAATCAGAAGAGAAAATGCAAGTGACACTTACAAGGCCAACGAGACAAGCATTTTCTTGGGAATCTGTGTTATCTTGAACAATCAGGTTCAGTACCTGCAGCACTGAACACATGACCTGAAAATTGAAAGCAAATAAGTCCAAGAATTAACCAAAAAGGAATCAACTACAGCTGTTGAGCGTACATAGAGACTGAAGCACCAATATGATCACAAGATATTGACATACACGAGTTTTGGGAACCTCAAGTAACTCCATCAGAGGAAGCAAACCATGCTGGGTGACAAAAACAAGTTTCTGGTCCGGCCGCTGATGGAAGAAAGCAATCAACTTCTGACAAGCTGATACAATAACATCTTCTGATTCATCTGTTCTTAAAGATGATACTAACTTGCTGAATTCTACAGCCTGCCCATATGATAACTTTCAAAGTCAGGCTTCAATTTATCTTCTGTCTAGAAATTCATATGTCACTTAAAGGATTCAGAAGTTTTGTTATGGTCATCGCAAATAAAGCATATAGGAAAGGCATATAAACTAGATATAACAGGATTATATAGTGGAATTATCTTAAACTTCTCTGGCATGAACTAGAAATCCCTATTACCGGCTATTGACCGCACTTCTTTTCGCATAAAAGCCCCACCCCCACCCCACCCCCCCTTTTCTTCTGCCACCATTAGATTCACTTCCTCCCTCTCCCTTCAACCACTTCTTTCTTTCATTTTTTAGAATTTGAAAATAACTTTTGAACTTTCAATAAAACCTTTTAGCAATCCATTAAAAAAAATTCTCAATTGGAATGAAGAACCATCTAATCAAGATGATTCATTCATTGCAAAAGAAATAAATGATCCCCAACTCTATACATTAGCAGATCAGAAGATATAATTTTCATGAACGTGATAAAATTTATTATAGTTATGCTCCAATTTAAGTGTGACTAGTACTGGTTTGTTAAACCTATAGCTTTAGCAACAAATAAAAAACATAATTTGCAATCATTCTACATCTAAGAAAGAGACCAAGATTCTTCTTTTATAAGGCAACTTTGTATTCACACCAGAAACTCAGCAGGTAAAACTGATGTGGTGGGATTTACAAACCCCATCATGATACCCAAAACTACCATAAAAAGAATCTTCACAATTGTCCTATGAAGTCCACTAGACTTACTGCCTCCCCCGCCATATCCTGTTTACACCAAAAATACAACAACTCAGACTCTTCATCTTGATCTTTTGAATGTTGCTAGCTTGCCCATCATGGGATCTTTCATTCCTTTCCTTCCAAAGCATCCACCAGATGCAAGCTGGAATATATTTCCACCCGTCTTCTTTTGATCTTCTTCTTCTGCTCATTCATTCCCAGTGTTTCAACATGTCTAAAGAAGTTTTTGGCATTTCCAAGTATACATAAAAACATGTGCCACAAATTTACAGTTGTTATGCAGTGTAGGAATAAGTGGTCATTAATCTCTGCCTCTTTATCACACATATAACACCTTGAGCAAATCTGTATACCTCTTCTCTGTAACATTTCGTGAGTTAACATTTTGTGAGTTAAACATGCTTTTCTGATCACCAACCACGAGAAACATGACACCTTCTGTGGGATTTTGATCTTCCAGATTCCATGGCCACTCCATTCTCATTCTCCGGTTATGGTTCATATTCCAGTAACAAGATTTCACAGAGAAACTTCCTTTGTTGTGCAACTTCCATATTGGTTTGGCAGGTCCTTCTGTGACACCTGAGAATGGATTCAGTACCTGCAACAGTCCAGCTGCTCTACTATTCTCCCCGTCATTTAGAGCCCTTCTGAAAATTAGGTCCCACCTTGAGGGCTCCATACTTGTGCCACTGTGGCCATCTGTTGTACACTCGAAACAAATAAATCCGGGAATAAGGTTTTCAAGCCCCTATCCCCAATCCATTCTTCATTCAGTTTTAACCCCATCTCCAATTTTGAATGATATATTGGGGGCAAAAGGAGGCCATAGTCTTCTGATAGTTTTCCGAAGGAGCACCCAAAAGCACATGTTACTTAACTTACTTCATCAATGGTCGAATTATTTTGAAGACCATAAAATATGTGAGGTGAATCCTCTCCATAATGTCAAATCTTCAATACATAACCTCCAGCCACTTCAACAACAAACATTCTGTATTTTCAACTTTTTTATCCCCATACCCCTCTTTTATTTTGTTAATGGTCACCTCATCCCATTTGACTAGGTTGTACCCAAGCTTCTCTTTGTTCGCTTGCCATAAGAAGACTCTCCTTAGTTTGTTGATTTTCTTCTCTATGCTTCCTGGGATTGAGAATAGGCTTGTCATGTAAGTCGGGAGGGCATCCATTTTTGACTTTATGAGAGTTAATCTGCATCCCATTGGAAGGTATTGGCTCTTCCATCTTGTCAGCTTTCTCCTCACTTCTTTCCAACACTTCAATCCATACTTCCACCTCTATTTTTTGCAACAAGAGGCATTCCAAGATATTTAGTTGGTAAGGAATCCATTTGGCGTCCTACGTTCTCAGCAAGTATCTGCATACTGGTAACTTGGTTAGTAGGGGGTACAAGCAACTGTTATGCCAGTTAAATGTAAACCTGAGATGCCCTCAAAAATGGTTAGAATGGCCCTCAAGTATTCTCATTTGCATTACTTCAGCTTCACAGAATACCAAGGAGTCATCTACATATGACAGATGTGTGATTTCCATAATATTTCCCCTGTTAGTTTTTTTTTTCCGGGAAGCCCCTTTATCCACCCATTCTCACTTGCTCTTTTGATCATAGAACTGAAGCCTTTCATTGCTAAGAGAAATAGGAAGGGTGACATTTGATCACCTTGCCTTAAACCTGTTTGAGATTAGAAGAAACCTTTTGGACTACCGTTGATGATAAGAGAGTATTTCACAGGAGATATACATATTTTGATCCAGTTTATCCATTTGTTCCCAAAGCCCATGTCTCTCAGAATTTTCAGAAGGAATGACCAATTGACATGGTCATAGGCCTTTTCAATATCAAGTTTACATAGTACACCGACTAGATTCTGTTTCACCATATTGTCCAGTGTCCACCAATTCATTGGCCAGCAATGCTGCATCCATGATCTGTCTTCCTTTCAAGAATGCGATTTGGTGTTCATCTACCAATTCTCCCATGATAGTCTTCATTATTTATGTAAGGAGTTTGGCTATGACTTTGTATACTCCACCAATCAGACGTATTGGTCTAAAGTCCTTCAGTTCTTCTGCTCCATATTTCTTGGGGATTAGTGCTATAGAGGTGGCATTGAAAGATTTCTCTAACATTTCACTCCGATGGAAATTTTGAATTGGTTGCATCAGATTCTCTTTCAAGGTTGCCCAACAGACCTTGAAGAAACTCATGGTGTAGCCATCAGAGGGCCAGGGGCCTTATCCCCGTCTCATTGTTTGATAATCTTTAGCACTTCTTCAGTGAAAGGCCTTTGCGGCCAATCTTGTTCCTCCTCGGAGATTCTTGGACAATTAACATACTCACAAGAAGGCCTCCACATCTCAGATTCAGTATAGATTCAGTATAGAGTTTCCTGTAGAACTCAATCATATCAACCTTGATAGCTTCTCGATCTTTAACTTCCTCCCTATAACAGCCTCCAGAATTGACAAATTCCTCTACTCTAATCATTGGGAAGAATTTTTCCCGCAAATTAGACAGAGTGTGCTCCCAAGAGTAGGCTCTGATCATAGTCCAATATCTCTTAACTGTGGAAAGCTAAATCTCAAGAAGACGTATTTTAAATTTGAGCAATGGTGGATGAGGGTGGAAGGGTTCAGATTAAAAGTAAAAGAATGGTGGGCATCCTTCCCAGTAAATGGAACAGCTTCTTTTAGGTTGGCAACAAAACTAAAGGTACTCAAAAAGATTGAAGGAATGGGAGCTGGAGAATAGAGGCAATTGGAAACATAGAAAGGAGGATGTGCTGAACCAGATTGCTAGTCTTGAAACTATCCAGGAGCAGAGAACACTTAATGTGGGGGAGAGGCTACACAAAGCTAAGTTATTCAATGAGTTTGCAGAAATTTCCAGGAATGAGGAAATAGCATGGAGACAAAGGTCCAGGGTACAATGGCTTAAGCAAGGGGATAAAAATACCAAATTACTTTTAGAAAATGGCTACATCACACAAAAGATTCAATACAATCGATAAGTTAGAAGTGGAAGGTGTGATTATTTCCGAACCAGAGGAGATCAAGAACGAAGTTGTATGCTTATACTAGAAAATTTACAAGGAACCAGAACAATGGAGGCCACATTTTAATCTCCAAGGGAGTGAAAGCATCAGTGTGGAGGAAAAAGAGTGGCTACAAAGACAATTTGACGAAGATGAAATCCTTTAAACACTCAAGTTGTGTTCCAGTGACAAGGCCCCAGGCCCAGATGGCTCCCCAATGAGTTTTTATCAAAGCTTTTGGGAAATGCTCAAGGAAGACATACTGAGCACCTTGAGGAAATTCCATGATCACCAAGTGTTTGAGAAGAGCCTAAATGCAACCTATGTGGCATTGAACCCCAAGAAGGTGGGAGCTGTGGAACTGAGAGATTTCAGACCTATAAGCTTGATAAGTGGAATATACAAGATCATTGCCAAGATACTAGCAGAAAGGTTAAAGAAAGTGATCAGTAAGCTAGTGAATAAACACCAGATGGCCTTCATAAAAGGTAGGCAGATCATTGATGCAGCACTTATAGCAAGCGAGTGTGTGGACGCACCAGAGTCAAAGGAGATGATCCAGGAATTATGTGCAGCTGGACATAGAGAAGGCTTATGATCATGTCAATTGGGGCTTTCTAAAAATGATTCTAAAACAAATGGGTTTTGGGGATAAATGGCTGAAGTGGATCGATTATTGCATAAAAACTGTTAGGTTCTCCATTTTAGTTAATGGAGAACCTGTTGGTTTTTTCCCATCAAAAAGGGGTCTACGAAAGGGGTTTAAGGCAGGGAGACTCACTCTCTCCTTTCCTTTTCATCCTAGCCATGGAGGGCTATAATAGTGTGACGAGAGTAGCTACCCAAAACTATTG
Organism: Solanum pennellii; assembly: GCF_001406875.1. Lineage (NCBI taxonomy): Eukaryota > Viridiplantae > Streptophyta > Magnoliopsida > Solanales > Solanaceae > Solanum > Solanum pennellii. The sequence continues at coordinate 29,856,691 of NC_028647.1, read as the reverse complement.
GTTAAAAGGCTTCAAGGTCCACAACTGTTCAGGAAGGGAAATGCAGATTTGTCATCTGCTTTATGCAGATGACACAATTATTTTCTGTGAAGCCAAGGCTGAACAGGTTGTCTTTATAAGAATGACTTTGGTGGTTTTTGAAGCAGTCTCAGGTTTATCAGTAAGTTGGAGGAAAAGCAGCATCTTTCCAATTAAAGAAGTCCCTCAACTTCAGAGCCTAGCGAGGATATTGGGTGTAAAGTAGAACATCTTCTCACTACTTACTTGGGCATGCCATTGAGGCACAATCATAAAGAGCTAGAAATTTAGGACGGCATAACTGAAAAGACAGAGAAGAAATTGGCCAATTGGAAAACTCAGTATATCTCTTTGGGAGGGAGAGTCACTTTAATAAACTTTGTGTTGGACTCTCTTCCAACTTGTGTTATGTCTTTATTCCCTATGCCTGCTAAAGTGGAACAAAGATTTGACAAACTGAGAAGAAATTTCTTGTAAAAAGGGAATAAAGAAGGGAAGGGTTTGCATTTAGTAAAGTGGCAGACTGCACAGTTACATAAACAATCTGGTGGACTTGGAATCAGAAACTTGGGGTTGCAGAATAGATGTCTCTTGTCAAAATGGCTATGGAGGTTCTACACTGAGGAAGAAGCACTGTGGAAGGAGGTGATAGTCAACAAGTACGGGTTGAATGGAAATTGGGTCTCCAACTCTGTAAATAGCACTTATGGGGTGTCAGCTTGAAGAACAATAAGAAATTTGTGTCCTGATCTAAGTAAAAACATAGTTTACAAGGTGGGAAATGGGACGAAAATCCTATTCTGGAAAGAGAATTGGAATGGAAATGAGGCAGTGATGGTCTTATTTCCTGACCTATTCTCCTTGTGTACCAATCCGGAAGAAACAGTGGCTAAGTATGATCTACTCACGGTTGGAATATTGTGTTTAGAAGGCACTTAAATGACTGGGAGATTGGGAGAGTGGCTGAGCTATTCCATCTTCTCAATGGTTTGAATGGGTTATCAGCAAACAAAGATTCTATATGGAAACACTCTAGAGATGAAAGACTTTCTGTTAACAAGCTATATATTAAGGAGGTGAAGGAGCATCCAGGTGGCAAGCTTGGCCCCTGGAAGCAGATTTGGAGGAACAAGGTGCCAACCAAGGTGAAGTGTTTCTCTTGGTTGGTTACCAGAACAGCATGCTCCACTCATGAGAATTAAAAAGGAGGGGTTTCTATATTGCCTCTTGGTTCGCTCTCTCTGTTGTGAGGCTGAGGAAACCAACAACCATATGTTCCCTCATTGCAAAGTGACAACACAATTGTGGAACCTTTTTTTGGGACTAACACATACAGAATGGATTATTCCTAAGCATACAGCAGATCTACTTAGTTATTGGATCAGCAAAGGGGGGAGAAAATCTATGAAAAAGTGGAGTATAATACCATCATGCATTTGGTGGTGTATTTTTATTTTTTTGAGACAGTAACAACTTGTATTCTATTACCAAAACAAAATCCAGAACCTGCCACAATAAGTTACAGATTCCTAATTACAATTCTGGAGAGTACCAGGAAGATCTTTAATCCTATAGCAAAATTTACAAGGAACCTAAAACATCTTTGATTGATTCTAGATCTACCATGTACTCCTGTTTACACCAAAAAAGGAACAAAACTAAGCAGTTTATCTTAATCTTCTGGATGGAATTGTTCTTTTTCTGGAAGCATCTGAGATTTCTTTCTTTCCACACGGACCACCAGATGCAAGCCGGAATGATTTTCCATCTTTCTTTATGTCTGGAAATGCTTGTATAACTGCTCCATAACTTCAGGGTCTGCGTAACTTTCCTAGGCATAACCCATTTCATTTCCTTCTGATTGATAAAGACATTCCACAAAATCTTCTGGTGGTGTATTTGGAAAAAAAGAAATAGCAGATGCTATGATAACAAAGCAAATTCAATAGAGAAAGTCAAATGGAACTGCTTGACTACTATTTATTTTTGGTGTAAAGAGGAAGGGATAGAAGAAGCTGCACAAATTTTGGATTTTATAGGCTCTTTGTAATCTATTAGCCTTTTTGTTTTTTTCTCTTGTTGGAAACCAATTTTTGGAGGTCTCCAGCATAGTATCCTTAATTCTGATGAATACAACATTAATCTTTATCAAAAAAAAAAAGATTATCAATCTATCAATGTTATTGCATCTCTTGTGGTTTGTTGCCATTCTCTGGAAAAACTACTGTTGTTATCCCCCTGTTTTAGCTAGAGAACTCTGGACTTTTGCATCCATCTAGATTCCTCATTTTTTGCCATATCCTCCAACTCCACCAGAAGTGTTCTAGTGTTTGTGCTAGATCAATATCACTAATTCATTGAGAAGACCGTCTTTCCTGTTGCATAACTCCCCAACACTGATTTGCTCCAATCTTTGAGTTTTTGCTTCAACATTTTTAGCTTAACACTGAGCTTGTAGTCACAGCGGCTCTCCACTTCAAATTTGTTCCACCAACTATGGACAAGCCCCTCAAAACCATCAACATTGAGCCACCAATTCTCAAACTTGAAGTATGACTTCCTCTGGTCCTAATCTCCACATTGCAACATGAAAGGACAGTGGTCAGAAGTCACTCTGGCATGATCAATTGTTTGATATTCCTGAAGGCTTCCTCTCATTCCATTGAGTACATGAATCTGTCTAGTTTGGAAGCGACGTGGTGATAAGCACCCCTGAACCATGTGAAAATCCCTCCATTTAAGTGAGGGTCGTGTAGTTCCATCTCTTCAATCCATTTTAAAAAGTCCGACATCACATTTGTGATCCAATTGCATCTTCTCCTTTCTGCCATAACTCTAACTGTGTTGAAGTCTCCACAAGTTACCCTGGTCCTTCGCAAAATTCTTTGACTACTGCCACCTCTAGCCAACAGTCTAGTTTCTCAATCCAAGTGTGGGGAGCATACACACAAGTGAGAAACCAAGTAAAGACACTTTGTGCTGCATCGAATCTGTAAGTAATACAGTATTGGCCAATTTTCCACCGTACTCCATGTCCAGATTCTACAGTCCCACATGATTAGGAATCCACCCCTACTCCTATCTGCTTCTATATATCCATACCTCATCCATCTACTAGGCCACAACTTTTTGGCAATGTTTTCTACCCCCTTACTCACCTTTGTTTCTTGGAAACAGTAGAAATCTACCTTCCATTTCAGCAAAGCACTTCTAACAATATTCCTAATGGACATCTTCTTAATCCTCCTTACATTCCATGATAGTAGCTTTATCTTCATTTAAAAGCAAGTTAAGCACTCTCACTTTTGTTCTGGACTCCTCCACATCCCGATTTAGACTGGACTGTAGATTTTTCAGTTCATTTTTCCCAATCCCCCGATGTCTAGGTGTTGTACTTGTACCTTATATTATCTTGTTCTCCAAAGCAGACTTTCTCTCGTCCAATCTCATCAATAGGGCAAGAGTCTCTTCCCTGAAACCGTCAAAAGCAATTCTATAGTGGAGCTTCAATCTCCTATCCATTAGTTTGTCTAGAGATGTTCGAAGCTACTGGTTCAACATCATGCATTTGCTGGATTTGCATGTTTTGTTTGTCACAACCAATGTCTGCCTCCATCGAACAATCACCTTTCTCCTGCAATTGCATACCCCTGCTTTCGTCAATCATATTCTGTGAAGCCGCGTCATGGTGAATATCTGATCTTTCCTCGTGTCTACTTTGGAGTGGGTCCTTTCTCCATAGAAGTTTTGCCTTGTGGAAGCTTAATGAATAAAATGAAGCAATTGGTAGTGTAAAGGAAGGACTTCTCCTCGTGTTGAAAATATACTATAAAAACTATATTCATTAAGAAGATTTCTCATGTCAAATAGATATATGCCAATTTAACTTAATAATCTCATAAGATTTACAATAGATATGTTTCATTTTACACAGAAATACAAGATAAATCGCTTAAGCTGCTTGCTATTTTGTAACCTTGACATGACTATTTTCCATTTCACTACCTTTGACATGGAGGAACTATACACAGAAAAGTTCTATTTTATGCCTACAGAAACATAGCAATTAACCTCTAACTTACCATTTCCTTGTCAAAGTGACCAAAATTTTCATTACCAAAACAACAATTTACAGATTTCTAGTATCATATCAATTAAACACTCGAACAAGCACCAGTTGAAGGAAATGAGAAATATCCTAACAAAAATACTATCATAGTTGAAAGGGGTTTATTTGCAGCTAAAAGGGGTTTTAAACAGGGGATCCAATCTCTATAAAAAAAATTCATTCTAGTGATGAAGAGCTTTAGCAAAATGTTATCTGTGGCATACGAGAATGATTGAAATAGAGAATTTAAAGTCCAGAACAACAGTTATGACACATTGGTGATGTGTGATGGTTAAAATAGAGGATTTAGAGTCCAGAACAACAGCTATGACACGTTGGTTATGTGTGATGCTGAGGTGGTAGAGCCACAACATCTAAGTTTGATTTTGGTGATCTTTCAAGCTATATCTGGTTTCTGTATTTATTGGAATAGCAGTCATGTATATCCCATTAATGGGGTTGCAAACTGTTGCAGCTTTTTATTGAGAATTTGCAAAGTGCAGCAAGGTTAGTTGCATCACATGGATAGTGAGTAAGAAGCTCGTTCACACATGAGAATCTGCAAAAGAGGGGCGGTGTCCTAAGTAGCAAATGTTTTCTCTGTGGAAGTCAAATATGTCATTTGTTTTTGCATTGTCAAGTTACTGCACAATTGTGGCATTTCTTTATGAATCTGAAATGCCAAAACAGATGACCTTTTTGAGAGGTTGGTACAGAACGGGAGCTAGGAACTAGGAAGATGAAGTTTTCTTTGGTTGAAAATACTATACCTGCTTACATATGGCATTATGGAGGATTATATGGAATGAGAGAAATAGAAAATGCTTTAAAGATAGTGTCAACTCCATTCACAAGATAAAGTCTAATTGTATATTTGTGTTTGGCTTTTGGTGTGGACTAGAATATGTAAATGAGGGTGAAAAGTGCTACAGGTTTGAGAATCATAAGGGGATAGCTGAGGCTGAATTTTGGTTTTTGGTGTTGCCCTGCTGATATATAGAACAGATAAAACAGCAGTCTCTGTGCTGAAATCATTTATACAATTTACCTTACCTTTTTCATAAAATCAAAGATCAAGGCATCATCACAAAAATAAGTCAAGAAAACTAGTCTAATAGTACCTGAAGGTGAAACAAATTTTCTGTCGGTAGTTTATCATCAAAGCCCTGAAAAAGCATCCAAAAAAGAAAGAAATAAGAAAATAGGAGAGAAAGACGGTGAGGTGTAACAAAATATACATAAATCAAGCAAAAATGAATAAGCACACATACTAAACCATCCATGTCTATTACATCCTCCTTCAACACACCCATCATGATACTGAGTAAATCACCACCATTTGGTGGTCCTGATTCACTTTCCATTTGTTTCTTAGCAATTGTGGCTCTCAACTTTGTTGCCAAATCGTTCTTTCCAGTTTCAGCAATTGCATTATTTTGAGCAATTTGTGAAGATGATGCAGAGAGAGACACCTCAGCAGCGCGATTCTCCAGGTTCTTCTCCAATGGATGAAACAGGTCATCCAAGGAAGCATCACCAGGGGGGTCACTGAATCTGCTCAGTTCATTTCCTTGCGGAACAACTGATGTCTTCACAGCCTTCACAGTCCCGTACGCAGAATTTTCAGTAAGCGGGGTCAATAATTATAAAAGAAAGGCTAAAAATTTAATTATCACATTTTATAAGAGATATCCATGACCCCATTGGTTTAGTTTTAAGCTAGAGGGTCAATCTAAGACAAGGGAGTGAACAAAAATCCAAACAAATGATCAATGCTAATCAGGGTATAGTCATATTAGTCTAGCAAAAAGGATAAGAGTAAGCACTTTGTTTTGAGAGAGTGATTTGAAGTTGAGATTCAATCAGAAAACCTCCTATTTCTCTGATTCCATATTGAACTATTTTGAACCTCAATTCTGATTATGTTTCTTTTTTACGTCTTTTCGACTGCATTAAACGTTACTCAATGTTCTTATGTAATCTACATAACCTGTCGTTATCTCATTTGTATCATTTTCTAACTATTTCTTGCCTGGATTTTGTGAAACCTCAGGGGCAGACCCATGTTGAGTGAAAGGTGTCAAGCGACACCGCTTTTGACAGAAAATTTCACTATATGTGTGTGTGTGTGTGTGTGTGTGTGTATAGATAGATAGATAGATACACACACACACACACACATATATATATATATAAAATAAGCATAAAGTGATATCTTGATGAAAGGACACTACTTGACAATAGATGTCCCTAGGCGTGTTGGTTCAAAACTTAATTTTGTTCTTTTCAGGTTGGAGGATTGAACCTCAACCGTAGCATATTTTTTTTCAAAATATAACATATAGCTTAAAAATGGTTAACCAATGTTAAGCTATATGTTATATATTGAAAAATATATGTTGGAGTTGAGGTTCGAACCTCCAACCTCAAAGAACAAAACTAACCTTTGAACGAACGCGCCATGAGGCATCTCTTATCAAGTAGTGTCATTTAGTTCATTACATCACTTCATGTTACTATAAATATATACTTAGTAAAAAAAATTGATGAAGTAATGTCGCCTGACACTCCTCCGCTCAACATAAGTCTGCCTCTAAGCTTCCACAAAATTCCAGTCAAGAAATAGTTAGAAAATGATACAACATGAGATAGCAACAAGTTATATAGATGACATAAGAACATTAAGTAACGTTTGATGCAGTCGAAAAGACATACAAGAAAGAAAAAGTTAAACATAATCAGAGTTGAGATTCAAAATAGTTCAATATAGAACAAGAGGAATAAGAGGTGTTTTGAAGGGGTCTCAACACCAAATCACTCCCGCTAAACAAAGTTACTCCATCTTTTTTGCCAGACTAATATGACTATTGTAATTAGCACCGATCAGTTGTTGGATTTTAAGCTCCCTTGTCTTAGACTGACACAGAAAAGGGATACATTAGTTCTTTTATTAATGCTTTTTCCTTTCTTGTAACTATGCATCTACTTGATGCTCCTTTCTGAATGGAACATCTAAATTCATCAACCAGAAAAGGTTCAAAATAGTTCTCAGGATGAAAAACAATCTACTAAGAGTAACAAGCGTGACATGACTGTGCATAATATACATGAATTATACAAACAAAAATAAGTGAATACCGCGAAATCAGAGGAAAAATGTTCTTTTTCTGAATAAGAGCTTGCTTGGATTGGCTTAGCTTGGGTGTTTTTAAGCCACTAAGCTTTTTTAGCAGTTTTTTAGTGTTTGGGTAAAATTGTAAAAAATGCTTAAAGTACTTGATTTTAAGCCAAATTAACAAAAATAACCCAATATCAGAAGTTGGAATTTCTAACTTATGGCTTTGGGCTTATAAGTCATATGCCAAAAGTCAATCCAATCAGGCTCTTTATTAGAGCCTGTTTGAATTGGCTTTTGCTTTATGACTTGAAACCAAAAACCTTATTTTTATCATTTGAGCATAAAATCAAGTGCTTGTAAGCTATTTTAAAATTTACTCAAACACTCCTAAGTGCTTAAAAGTTATTTTAGCTTAAAAGCACTTAAAAAAAAAAAGTCGATCCAAACAAGTTCTAGGACTCATGAACACAGGCAGGATAGGGACAGTGATATCTCCTTGTATAAACTACTTTTCTTTACACAGGAACTTGGATTAATGATCAAGTTAGCCACACCCACATTGGTTCCACCAATTAAACTTATAACTGACACATTAAAATCATCCCATACGTATCGATCAAACAGAAAACTAAAAAGGTCATAATTGGATTAAACATATAAAGTTATTATATCCAGCTTATGACAGCTAAATATTAAAGAGTTGTTTACTAGTTATTGGAATATGAAAAAGAAGGATTTTTTGTTCAGTAAGCAGCAAAAAGAAAGTAGGAATTATAAATATAGGTTTTACCCCAAAGTAAAGGCCATTATTATCTTATTTACTTTTACCCGGATCGATCAGAAGTTCAATTCTATGATTCTATCCAAACTACTCATTTTCATACCTTTTTCTCGAAGTATGGAATCTATATGCAAAGCAGTACATCTGATAAAGAGTATATTCAAGTAAAAAACATTAGGGCTCCTAGAGATGTTTTTTAGAAATCCTAACAACACACAATGAGCCTACAAAATCAAAAATAGGAATTATAAGCATAAACTTTACCTTTCTAGGACTATAATCTGTGTTCTTTTGTCCAGAACTGGATGATGCAGAATATGCATTGACGCCATGTCCTTTATCTTCAACCTTCCTATCTACAGTGTTCCGACCCCTGGATTCACTAGATTCAAGCTCACCATTTGCAAAAACTTTATCAGGCTCACTCAAGTCTGTTAAACTTTGAAGTGCTGATTCCTTATTCACAGCTAATCCATCAGTATTGTTTTGAATAGGAGACTTCTCATGAATTGCTAAAGTTGGAACTGGATCTGACGTAAATTGATCTTCAATCTTATCAGTTCTTTCTTCTATACGAATACTACTTGAACCATCAACCTCTTCCGACTTGCTAGTCTCCAGGACTTCAGGTGATGCCAATGTTGTGCTAGACTCCTGAATTCAGAGACTATCACTATGTTGCTTAATTGAAATTCTCATCATTTTAAAGGAACACAGAAAAATACTTTTGCTTTGTCAGAAGAAGAGCTTCCAGCAGCACCCTTGTCCTCTTCATTTGATGCCTCTCTGATAGCCGATCCGTCTTCTTCTATATCTCTAGAAGATAACAAATTCAAGAAAATATAGCAGACATCAAAAGTATACCCTCATAACAGACTTTTAAAGGGATCCTAGAGGAAAGTACTCGACAAATGAGGACTAGAGAGTATTACAACCCCCCTTGGCTTTGGTCTAGAGACACAGCCTGTAATATGCGGATTGAGTGAACATCGTGGGTTCAAACCCTGTCGCAGACAAAGAACTGCTAAGTGGAGAAGGGTGGAGGAGTGGCCCATTATCCACTTAGTTACAAACTGTCCATCCTGGCCCTCGTTATATCTTGGTAAACAAAAATAACTAGTAGTATATTACAAAATCTACCTTATTGTCCCACTATGACGGAGTGAGGACTGCAAAGCACGCCTTGAATTTTGTATCCAAGGATGTGAAAGTAGTGTCTTAGCATCAGGCCTTTGTCTAGCATCCTGAAACATGCTAATCCAAAGTCATCAAAAGCTACTGGAGTCAAGAGATAGACTCGCGAAAAGACAAAATCAAAACCAGGCAAATGGAACAGTTACGATCTCTTTGATGCCATAGGTTAAGCGGTAATAAAGGACATAAACACAGTTGAATTCTCGTTCTGCACCATTGTTTACAGAGCTTTCACCGGACATCCAGATTCAAATAACCCAATTAAATATGCATAGAGCATCAAGATCAAGCATCATTTACGACAATACCAAACTTCAAGGTATCTAAAAAATATCAAACTTCAAGAGTATCTAAAGCTACCAGTTTCCATTTAACGAACTGTTTCACTGTATTTCCAACAACATTTAATTTCATAAAATGCAGTTAAAGATTCTCCTCATTACTTTACAACTTCACCCAAGTTTTGCCAAAAAGCGGCATGCCCAATCCACAGAGCATTACAAATGTAAGAGTAAACAACTTAGGTCATGTCGCCTAACTTCTCATATCTACCCAATCTAAATGCACAGTACTCTCCCTTTGCCTTATTTATCTAAAAAAATACAAAATATCAGGTACCAAAACTAAATCGATACAGGAATAATATACTCTTTACCTTCTTAAAACACTGGCGGAGAAAATCAGTGATAGCAGGAGAGAGGCTATCTGGAATTGGGGGATGATCATCCTGGAACAGACAAGGATTCATTAAATTGTTGAAGATCATCAAATAGCCACTTAACCACTCAATTAGCATTTGATTCAAGCAAGAGGGAAAAATATATCACCACACCACTACCTAAATCCAAAGCATTATCCCCATCTTTCAAATACAAGTTACCTTCTTCAAAAAAAATAGACATAGCATAAGTAAAACTCACCTGCACAATCCGAAAGAGAGCAGGCATGGGCTGAAGATCATAGTACGGAGGTAAACAAGTAAGCAGTTCTATAACTGTACAGCCAACACTCCAGATGTCAGATGCAGCACATACTCCTGACATTTCAATCACCTGAAACACTAGACAGCATTAAAGATAGATCTTCCAGGTGCAAGTTAGATGCAGCACATACTTCTTCATTACAGTGTATTAACATAAAGAGTAGTTGTCAAGAGCAATATGAAAAAGGAAATTGCATGAAAAATTCAAAGCTACACCATTACTCAGAATTGCTGGATAGGGGGAAAGGCTCTTCGGCAGCCAGTATTTGCTTTAGCAGCTGTCCTTACATTGTCTTCCGTTTATTTTCTTAGCCATTTTAGAGCTGTAATTTTCAGCTAAAAGCTGTGTAAATTTGTGATTTGTACTAATTTTTAATTTATTTTTTTAGTTACCAAAAAATTGTAATTTTCCTTTATAGCTCAGTAATATTCATGATTCTCACCTAAAAGCTGTATAAATTGGTACTTGTAATTATTATTTTTTTATTTAGTTATTTACTAAAAAATTGTAATTTTCCTTTATTGCTCAGTGAATATTCATGATTCATTTTACAGGATAGTTCCATGATAAAGTTACTCCAGTCGACTGCAACGGAATTTCAAAATGAAAATATTTTTTATTTTGTTCAGAACTTTCACTTCCATCTAAGTAGTGTTGTAGCAGCACCATAAAGGCTTCTGTCGAGGTAAAAAGGGGTCTAGACACTACTGAGTCAAGAAAGATATGCAATACCAACTTAAGACCTAGCAACTTAATAACTATCAACTTTGAGCAACCATACAGTTTCTCGATTGGTTGTTCGAAAGAGAGCACTGTGTTTTATTTTCCTTTTTTGGGCACAATTTGTAAAGAAAAGAGAACATAATATTACACATTTCCTATGGAATTTTTTTTAAAGGTAATGTAGTTTTTCTTATATCAGGCGCTACTTATTGTAAACAACATAATTAAATTAAATACCTAACATGTTGGGCCCGTACACAGCAGAGGCCCAGTTGTAGTGCAAAATAGAACTCTCAGCTAATTGATAACTAATCAAAATAAAGTTATCTTCCCTTTCAGAAGTGAATAACAGGCAACAGGGAGAAACAAAACGTCAAACCAAACATAGACACAACTAAAGTAAGTTTGTTGTACCTCAGGTGCCATCCAGTATGGTGTTCCAACAACTGAATGCGTATTAACATCTGCCTCCGTTAATTTAGTTGCAACACCAAAATCAGCAAGTTTCACCAAACCCTGCAAACAAAAATAATCAAGAACATATAGTTAGGAAAGGCAAACACACGGGTAGGGAAAAATTTATATGAGCTGAATATATAATCCAGATGAGAATTGATGGTAACAGTGAGACCGCAAATGCAAGCAAATACTATGCAGTATACAACTAATGAATTTTCTTTTTCCAAACAAGGCACGAGAGAAATCAGACATAACACGAAGAGAAAATAACTAACTACTCCATCTGTCTGATTTATGTAGCATGGATCAGAATACGAGGGTCAAGCTTCTTAACTTCCGGTGTGAATTCAGATATAGATTCTTTGAGTTGATAATTGAAAATGACAAAGAGAGTAGTGACTTCCATGCATGAAGGTAACAAAATCAAAACAGAAAAGTGAGTGCAATTAAAAACCTCTTTAGTTGTCAATATATTTGCACCCTTGATATCCCTATGAATTACACCTTGCTCATGTAGATAAACCAATCCTTCCAATACCTACAACAGAAGAGAGCCATCAAAAACTGGAACTTCCACATCTAACTCCGTGATACCTAATTTGGCAAAAGTCAATCTGAGACCTGAGAGATGTAAACAGCAACCAAAGATTCTGGAAAAGGCCCAAATTTGTTTGGCTTGACAATGTTAGCAAGTGAGCCATTCTCTACATACCTTTAAACAAGTATCAAAATTTCAAATAGTTAGTTTCCTTCGAAAATATAGCAAAAATAGAAGTGAAGATAAGTTTCAAGCTTACTCACTCAAGAATTATGAAAAGATGACTCTTTGTCTTTAAGGATCCAAGATACTTCACAATGTTTTTGTGGTTCAAATTCTGGAGAGCAAAATGAAAATAAGATCACATATCCTTACTGAAAAGTGTGCCTTCAAGTGCATCCTATTTTCTTTTTCTTTTTCTTTCTCTTCCTTTGGCATTCAGGGATCCTATGATCAGGACGAACAAGGAAAGAGATCTTTACCTTAAGCAAATCGATCTCTTGCTGTGACATTAATGCATCCACCCAAGTATCGCATCATCAAAAGAAAAGAACAACACGTAAGTCACATTAAGTCAAGAACATAATTTAATCCGTCAAAGGATGGTATGACACAATGCACATAGCAGTAATTATCATATATTAGTTTATCACAAAATTTGTGGGGAAAATATACTGGGACATATGGCCGGGAATAACGAAGACCAACACAAATTACGCAAGTATTTTCATTAGATTAGTAATTTTATTTCTAGTAAGAAATTATGTTTTGGCAGTTATTTTCACTATAATAAGAGTCATTAGCTGATAAATTTATTTCTAAGGAAGATAATATTTTTCTATGTTTTATACCATGATAGATGCTTTTAATTCTAATCCATTATCTTAGCTTTCGTATTCAGTATTTCTATCAAAATTAATGAAGTTTTAATAGCTTGTTTGGACAATTTTTTTACAAATTTGAAGTTGTTTTTAAAAAAAACACTTTTTTATGACAAGAGAAACATGCAATTGCTACCCTTTGGGCGGGCACAGGATAAAAACCCGCTTATATACAATAGCTCGCAAACCATATAGGAGAGGTAACCTGCACTAGGCAAGTCTGGTGCGACGAGTTCGACCCAGAAGGCAAACCCCTTGCTTTCGCTGGCAAGAATTTCTAACTTGAGACCTCCAACATGGAAGTCCAAAGCCCAAACCACTGGGCTACCCCGAAGGGTATAAAAGAAAAAGAAAAAAAGAACACTTATTTTAGAGGGGTGTAAGGTATTTGGCCAATTATCACACGAGAATAAGCTATACATAGTAGTGGCAAAACTCGTTCTTCTACTGCAGAGAGGAAACATAATTTTGTAATTTCTTCTTAAATGTAAAAAGAGAAGTAGAAAATTATCCTCGTGGAAATTTATTTTTACCATACTATCCCTCATCAATTTAATCCATTTGTTTCTCAAACTATATTTACCAAAAATTAAGAAAGTATACAAGATGTCCCCTATCATTACTTTGATTCAAGGCAGAATACATCGGTACCCCATAAAAGTTGACATGTTATTCCGTGCAAATCTGAACTATTTTTTATCCTCATCCATCCACCCATCCAAACACCCGAAACTTGACAGTTTGATAGCCTTCTCCTAGACGTTGATGTGGAAAAGAGCGCAAGTACACACTCCTAGGGGCGTGGTTATGAGAAGTTGACAAATAACCTTCTATATGGGAACTTTTCAATCATTAATTGTCATGTAATCATACACGATATTTATTTGTTCCAAATTTGTGTTTCTTCTTATTTCTTCCTGATATATACAATGTATATTCATCCCAACATTGTATTTTGTGTTTCTTCTTTAGGAGCAATGCTTCTTTATTTCGATTGTGCATTTCCTCTTTTTGGTCAAATCTGTAAAGGAAAAAAACTTAACTGGAACCCTATCGTGTTTAGCCAAAACACTGGAGTTCCAACAATGTATTTCTTTTTTTATACTTCTTTAGATGCAATGGATGTTTCTTTCAACGGAATATTTCTTCTTTCTGAGAAAATTAATATGAATTGGTGGAGCTCATTGTTATTAGCAGAACAAAAAAATAACCAATAAAACGGAGTTTCATCGATGTATTTCTTTTTATTTCTTCATTAGATGCAATGAACACTTCTTTCAAGTTTAAGTGAGAAAGTGTAACAAAAATGGCATAAATCAAATTTAAAAGACTAATCAGATGAAAGAAACAAAGTTCAAAGCTAGAGATGATAAAAAGCTACGTCAGGTTCTTTGTCAAAAAAAAAAAAAAGCTATGTCAGGTTAGATTCTAGTCAAGTGTGAAAACACACGTGCGAGTACTCCAAATGGTAAATGATATGCATACACCCTTAGCAAATGAACCTAAAAGATCGCAATTCCTAGCTTTCATATAAATTCATTTTCTGAATTTATTCCTGGTCATCCACTCTAAATACAAACGGGGGTTGTCTTCAGGCTTCTTTTGTTGCTATGAAATGTGTCTCGTGTGGATCCCATTAGAGAAGTCTGCTGATCCTTTTTCAGCATTTACAATTTCAAAGGCTCAAACCACTGCAAATGGAGGATCTTTGCCCTATTAAATTTATGCTGATTTTGAAAGGAGTCCTCATATGCAACATAGTGACTTATACTTTTATCCATTGCAATCACCTATATATTTAGGTAGCAATGACATGAAACACATTCTAATGCTCAATATTTCTGGTGTACTCCATGGAGTACTCGCACGTGTGTTTTCATATATTTAGGTAGCAATGACATGAAACACATTCTAATGCTCAATATTTCTGGTGTACTTTTATCCATTGCAATCACCTATATATGCAGGTTAGATTCTAGTCAAGTGTGAAAACACACGTGCGAGTACTCCATTTATCTATTAGTAATATTTATTGTAAAGTAAATGTGAGTTTATGTAGCATTCCTCGCAGATTCTTCAAGGGGAAGAAACCAGGAACACCAAGGTTGGAGAAGAAGATATCCCTGTGACTCAACCACTAATCGGGACTCACAACAAATTGGTATCACTAACAACCACTATGGGTGATTCCAACATAAAGAAGAGTTGAGGGATCTGTATCAGGAAGTGCGAGCATTAACAAAGGAAGAGTGGGCATAACCAATATCCTGAAGGGAGAAGTGAATCATGTCAACTGAATCAAAATTGGGAAATCAGCTGCGGCAACTATTGCCACAAATGCAGGAAACATAAAAGGGTCAACAGGAACCATATTAAGAAGCCAGATATGGGAATCAGTAGCAAAAAAAAGCATCACAACCGAGTTGCCAATTCAACAGAACAGCCAACAGTGCCGGGAGAGATGCCAGTAAGGAAATGGAAGCTCAACACTAACCAAGTCATTGTTCTGAAAGGAACAGATAACTCATCCAAACATCAACCCACAAATGATGGAAATACACAAGTTCAATTGTTACTTAACAATTCAGATTTCCATGTGACTTCAGAAAAAATATTCAAAACTTCCGTTAGTACCTAGTTACAATTCAATGGACTGGCATATTGTTATAAGCACTGTCCAAGACGACTAAGTCTATTTCATGGTTCAAAAATTCGCTTTAGATCGACGTCCAAGTAACCGTTGCTTGTGTTTGTAGTTATTTTATCCAGTATCACACAAACACATGATATAATCTTCTTCGAGCTGAATGGATTTAGAAACACAGTTCTCAGACTATGGGTGCGCACTTGCACACACGAACCCCAACAAAATAATTACAGTACAAAAAGTCTTATACAACTGGCAGTAATATACAAAGTTGCAAAATCTGTGCTAACAAGATAACAGAGAAAATTTGCATAAGCATGTTTTCAGACAAAATGTACTTGTGTTAACACACGAAGTTGAAAAAATCAGGACTACTATCTTTTTCTTTTTCGTAGACAATTAGCCAAGAAGTGAAGATATACCATAATGACGTTGAGATCCTCCTGAGCAATATTCTCCAGAGAAACTTGTTTAATTGCAACAAAGTCTCCATTTTCCAAATCCAGACCTTTATAAACTCGACCATAAGCTCCCTTCCCAATCTCATCTCCAAGCATCTTAAATCAACAACGACAATTATCAATCAATCAATCCATCAGCTATGCCTCAATGTGAAAAAGAAGAGCAAAATTTTCTCTTGAAATCAACTAACAAACCCATATAATTTCAAAAAGTGCACTAACTTCAATTTATACACATTCATTCGACTTTGTTTGAACCTTCACAAATTTCTATCAGCTCAGCAGAAAAATTCTAAACCCTTACCACTCTTAAACACACAAAAAAACCAACAAAAGTTTATCCACTAAACATTTCCAAACCAAAATTCTCACTTACTTAACTACGAAACACAAAAAGAATGAAACTTTAATTTTTAATTCTACTTGTCAATACCAGGAAAAAAACATGTACAGCAAGGGAAACCTAAATCTCCGAAACGGGTGAAAACTATCATCATAACATGCATATAAACATCAATTATTATGTAGGTAAAGTGAATTGTTACATATTTGTTATCAAGCGTCTTGGATTTGTGAAAAGCAGCATTTGCCATTTGCCTAGACATTTCTGCTCAATTTATCTCTTCCTCCACCGCTGCCCACCCCCTCAAATGCGTTTTTGTTTTCGTCAATTAATTGGGGAATGGGTTTCTCGAAAGTTCTATAACAGTTTCATTGCCACAATTCAGATGAAAATAGAGGGATAAGATCGCCGGCGGTGAACCGATCGGAATTTTGAGCCCGACGGGTCCTGTGAAAATGGAGAGAGGCAAAAATAAAAGGTTCGAACAGGGCTTTGGTAAGGCCCGAATGGGCGGGCCGGAAAAAATGATTTTTTGTTCAAACGAAGACTGATAAAAAGTATATACAACTTATAATAGACTATAAATAGTAACCTTTTTTGGATTTTGGATGACAGTTAAGTCTTAGTTGGAAATTTTTTTTTATGGAATTTGTAAGCCAAATATATTATAATAATGGTTCTTTTTAGGGAAAAAGGGTCTGATATACCCCTCAACTTTGTCATTTAGAGCTGATATACCCCTCGTTATAAAAGTGGCTCATATATGCCCTTACCGTTATACAAACGGCTCACATATACCCCTGTCGTTACAAAATGGCTCACATATACCCTTCATTTAACGAAAATTAAAAAATTAGTTTTAAATTTATATTTATTACTTGTAATTTTAAAAAAAAAATTATTTAAGGGTATATATGATTCTTCTATCAAAATTCAAGGTATATTTAATTTTTTTCATACATAAATTATTTTTTGACTTCTTTTATTATAATTATTTGAGTTTCTTATTCTTATTTTGTTTTTTCTTTCATTCCTTAGTTTAAAGAAAAAAAATTTAAACTATTTTTTTTTTGTGTATTGTAATTTAATTTCATATTCGAAGAAAAAATTTGATCATCTATAATAAGTTTTACAAGAATATTAGTGAAACATAAATAAATTTGATTATCAAAATAATAATTATAAATTAGTTATTGAAACAAAAAAAAAGTAAAAAAGAATATGTTTGACGAGGATTAAATTTACTCATATGGGATTATATTTTTAAAAAAAAATAATAAAAATTTAGATTAATTTTTTTTTTCATTTCTGTTAGAGGAAAAGGGTATATGTGAGCCATTTATTTACAAGTAGGGGTATATATGAGTCACTTTCATAACAAGGGGTATATCAGCTCTAAATGACAAAATTGAGGGGTATATCAGACCCTTTTCCCTTCTTTTTATTATATGGAAAAATGCTTACAAGTATCCTCAATGGCAAAAGGTTTATAAATACCATCTTCTACTTTTGGATCTATAAATAATCTTCTGGTTTATGCTTGGGTTTAAACATACTCCTCAATATAATAAAAAAATATTCAAGTAATTTTAACTTTTTTAAAAGTCATGTGTTATTTTTTAATTGGTGCCACATTTTAATTTAAAATAATTCACTGTTATTCAAATTTTAAAATTCAAACTCAATCCGTTTTAATCGTACATTCTTTTTCTCTTTCAAAAATCATCATTTAGGGTTCTTCCTCAGCAGTTCTTCTTCCTCTTCCTTTTATTATTTCATTTTCTCAAAATTATCCAACACAACAATCAAATAATGTATATTTTTTTGAATCAAATGTTTAATTTCGTGAGTAAAAATATACACTTAGTCTTTTGTAGACTGTTCAAACTTTTAAAAAAAAATCTCCTTTGCATTCAAGTAGTTTCATTCTCCTTATTATTATTTCTTCCAAGTTTGTTTATTATCAAAATATTCTATTATCTTTGTATAAAGTTTGTTCTTTGTGTTAGAATGTCTAAAATGTTTATAAATTTTTGAAGCACATTCCAGTCGCATATATGTAATTGCGAAACAATTTTATGGTCTCTTTAAATGTTTGTGCAAGTTGATTGGTTATCAAAATACTAATATTGTGCTTTGCACGGTAGAAAAATATTACAATTTCTTTTTTCATTTCAATACAATTTCATGTTAACTTGTTTCAGTTATTCAAATTTAAGAAATTTTTGTTATCAACCCAACTTTGTACTCTTTATTGATCTCTTAATTCCAAATGACTTAAACTCTTGATATTTCAGTTTGATTCAAACTTGTATCATCTGGAGTTGGATGGTGAAAGTTCAATTACTTTTACTTTTTACAATACTTATGTACTGTGAAAATGTGAGTTGCCTAATGTAGGCTTGAACAAAGGATTTTGTTTTGTTTGTGACCTGCACTTTAATTTGTTTTTCTTTTTAAGCCGAGGAGCTTTCCAAATCTAGTCTCTATTTGTGTAAAGTAACTTTGAAGATGTAGATTGATGGACAAACCATGAAGTTTTACATCCCTAAGAAGTGGTACGTATTTCTTACTTCCTACACTTTGGATTAGATTCAGCTGTCGTTCTTCCATCTATATAATGAACCCGTATATCTAGACTATTAACGTGTCATATTGGATGAGTTAACTGGACAGTTCACTTATTTATGCTCTCTGCGCATTTATTCGCGCTCAGTTAATGTTCTTTGTTATTTTTTTAATATCATGTTTAGATTGTTCTGAGTCATGCATGCCAAACAATTCATTTTCTATCTTTGAATTATTTAGATTTTCTAAGAGTGGTTGTGTCTCATCGACTTATAGATAATGACATATCTTTGTACGTGAAAAGAGAAATGGTTATCCATTACATGACTAACTAGCCTATAATGTTGATGCATCTTTGGTCTGCATTCCATTTTAGGTATCTTATTCTCAGTGGAAGATTGTTCTTCTTGTCCAATTCTTTCAGTCAAATCTAAACTGCAAATTGAGCATTGATAATGAGTTTGTGTATTAAAGTATCAGTTTGTGCGTGTGTATTAGTGGGTGACATACAGCTAGTTTATACAACAGAAAGATATATGTCTCTTTGACTAATATTTTTGGAGCTATAATATATGGTTTCAGTGTTGAATTGTATTTTTAGAATCTTGTTAGGGTGGTTTATCATCTTATGACATTGATCATTGTGTGCTACTGCAATTGCCATGAGAACACTTTATGCATGGAGATGCCGACAATGAGAATCTTGTATTAGCAGAAGTTGTTTGTTGGTGTTTAATGGATTGTTCAATTGTTCTATTTTTTAAGTTTAAACATTATTTTAAATGAACGAAACTGTGTTTACATTACTATTTTGGTATTGTAACTTGTTAAGAATATTTTGAGATAGGGAATAATTTTGAATAATTTAGTCTGCCTTTTTTTTAGTTGTCATGTACATGATGATGACAAACGAGATTCATTTGATGTCAGTTAAAAAAAACTATCATCTAGGGGTGGCATGAAAGCATCATCTGTCCACATAGATTAATGATTTTTATATTGATTAATGTAATGTATGTATTTTGACCTTTTCAATATTAACTAATTCATCTTAAAATTTGGATTGACTTTAGGTTTAATGGAAAGTTACATTAATATATTCTTGCAATAAAAAAAATAACATCTGAAAACGATGCATTTGTTCATTCCAGATTATATGGAATACTCATTTCCTGGATCAACTTTTGAATAATAACCGCATTATATACAAAACTACACACTACCTTTCTCTACCACACCTATTTAATTTGCTCTTTATATTTTTCTACCGAAAAAAATTTAAATTTTGAAAAATTTTAATCAACGAAAAAATAAAAACTTTTGATTTATTGTTGTATTATTATTTACTGCAAAATTATTTTTTGATGAAAATTCTATGAAAGTAATTAAGCAATAAAAAGGGGAAGGGGTGGGGAGGAAGACTGCTCCGATCTTTCATTGTTTTTTCTTCGGTGTCATTTCAGCGAATAACGACATTCATTGTTGTCTGACCAAAGAATAGTTCAGCTGGAAAATAAATTGAGGTCAATTGTATAAATTAAATTGTAGA
This sequence comes from Solanum pennellii, assembly GCF_001406875.1. Taxonomy (NCBI): domain Eukaryota; kingdom Viridiplantae; phylum Streptophyta; class Magnoliopsida; order Solanales; family Solanaceae; genus Solanum; species Solanum pennellii. The sequence goes on along the minus strand of NC_028647.1, from coordinate 29,836,320 downwards.
TTTTGTTGAAGTTGTTCTTATTATTTTTGTATAACATTAAAATTTTTATTTATTTACACCCATGTTTTTTAGATTTTCAGTTGTAAATATAAATAGATTCATGTGTATTTATCAATCAATTTTCTCTTAAAGAAGTTTTTTCATTTGTTGAGATATTTGGTTTGCATAAATTATGAAAAAAATTGTTTGTATACTTATCAAAATTGTATATAGTTACTCTTGTTTGTATATTTGATCAGTTAGTATCTTCTGTATATTATCAGCAAGTATACGTTCAAGTATTTAATTTTAGCATGATTGAGATATTTGTATAATTTTTTTTGTATATTTTTTGTGATTTGTATTCACATTATGTAGTATACAAATTCTACTGATTTAGCCTATCAATATTTATTGTGAGTACTTATATTTTTAGACCTTATTTGTATATATATAGGAAGTTTAATTTTATCTTTCTCAGTTAAAAAAAAATCATATTTGATGAGGAATTCTAATCATATACAATAAACATGGTTTGTGGGATTGTTTTTTAAAAATAATTTTACCGCCTCATTAATTAAGTCAAGACTTCAATTTGTATAAAAAAATAAATTTTCTAGTAAGATATACAATAATCACTGAAACTCTAGCTATAATACGCAATTAGGTAAACTATAGCTAATAAGCCTCGTATTATTTCAACTCTTAGTTATTTATAAATCTTTCCAAAAAAAAAAATTAAGTATCTCATTCATTTATATTAATTAATTAATGTACAAAATAAAATATAGGTGAATATCAAAATGATAAAAAACTTTAACACTAGTCATTCTTATTACCTTTTTGATATGAAAACAAAACAAAAAATGATTAATAAAAAAATCCTTTTATGCAAGCCTCAAATATGACAAATATTGTCACATTAATCATATTGATTAACTAGATAATCAAGTCTGTGCACAACAATTTAAATAGATTATTTGATTTTTACAATATACTACCATATAAAGAAAAGAATTTCACATTGTATTCTGTATATCCAAGTGTTGTTCATACCTCTCAAAATCACAACCATAAATATATCCATTCAAAATAAATTTATCAACATATATGTTGTGTATGTTTTAAAAGAGTTGCATCTTGTGAGCTTACAACAATTTAACGATGAAACATGTGTTATGTCAAAATAGAAATTTTGAAGAAACATCACTATCAAGATCACTTCAGCAAAAGTTATATTAAAACCAATATCGTTTTATACATACGAAGAACACATAGAAGTCAAAGAATTTTTTTTTCATTTTCATCCATTAAATAATATTTTAATTTAATCACTTGAAAAGACTTTTCATAAATTTATATGTCCAAGCAAGTAAAATAATTCAACTCTGTCATATATTTTTATACATAACATATATAACAGATCTCCTCACTATAGAACTTTTCTCTTATTTCCCCCCTCATGTCATACCATATACATCTCTTTTTTCTTCTCCATCAACACTGCACCAATAACCAAAAAACTCATTGGCTCCTATAGAAAAATACCAACAAATCCTAACTTAGAAACAGAGGAAAAGATATGATTATGCACATATCACGAAGAAAACATTTAGAAGTATACATGCCCAAATTTTGCTAGGTAAAAGAACCTATAAAAATTTAACTTCTATTATAACACAAAAGTTGCAAATATCAATATCATCTAAGATCTTCAATCTAGAACCTTGATAAATAAATTAAACCCCAACTAATAGTCCACATGAATAACTTAAATGGATCCATGATGCAAGACCGGAGTGTCAAGCTCGTTTAGTGATGAACTGACTCCTAAATTAGCCAAGGAATAAGCATGCTAGTTTGAAGAATAGTAAAATTTCAATAAGATTATTAATTGCAGCCAACATTGTAGTTTATTTTTATAATTGAAAACTCCTAAGCAATAAGTTTTTTTTCTTTTATTATTACGTTATATGCTAAACAATATATGAAATGACATTCATTATCTTTAAAAAAAAAAAGGAGAACAAAACTCAAATTGAGAACAAAATTTTAGGAATCTTAAAATCAAATTGGATTGAGAAACACAATTTTCAGCACAGACAAATGAGTAGTGAGTCAGAGAAAAATCTCGTAGAAATAATAGGATAACTTTTTATCTCAATTTTTGCCCTACTTCGTATTCTCTTCAGATAAAATTTCATAAAAAAAGAAAAAATTGATTCTGAAGATTCATAAATAAATACTCTGATATTATTGTTTCTATTTTTTACTACCAATACATGTATGCACAAATAAAATCTGAAGAAAGAATTGAAGGCGAAGTGGAAAGAACGACTAAAATAAAGGAGATACATTAATGTTGCAACAACACACTAAGAATGGAAGTAGAAGAGACTTCAATGTAGAATGAGAATCGAGCTAGTTGGATGCTACAAGCAAGTGTAATTCTTTCATGAAAATTAAATTGAATAGAGTACAAATCAATTTTAACTTTTCCTAAAATCACAAGGAAATGAAAGGAAAAATAAGCACATGCAACTATAAGTAAATTGAAGACAATAACTTTGCTCTTTTTAATTTTTCTTGAACAAAATTATTTTTGAAAGATGATGAGTGGTAGCTATTAGTTCAACAATTATTTGCAGATCTGATTAAGGCCCAAAAGAATGACCGAAAAAATTGAGGGATGAGTAGCAATTTTATCTATGACCGAGAGAGTAAAAAGAATGGAGAGTTTGCAGATATACAAAAGTCAGTTAAGGTGATGCGGTGGCTTTTTTGGAGTCCATCCCCATGGGCCAAACTTTGTTAAATATCACAATTTCAAAGGTTTTGGCAGATTTGAATATACATGTGTGATTTATTTTTCAGCTTTCCTCAAAAGTCAAATGTACGTTGGTAAAATGTGAAGAAGATAAATTGTTTTTCTTCTGTACCATAGTTGGAGGCTACTACATTTGTTCTCTATAAAATTGAGGGTCATTTTTCATTCTTAAATGCACCAAAAATAAAAGAGAGAAAAGAAGAGTGAGGCATAACAGAGAAAAATAATTTGCGAGAAAAAATAGAAAGTGTAAGCGATGTTGTAGTGAGGTGGGAAAATGAAAAGAGGGTTATTTCTTTTGAGTCTGTATGGTCTTTGGAATTTTTACTCAGACCTACAAGTGTTAAAAAACCTTATTATTTCTCTCGGGTCGTGATATTTTTTCTTATTCAAGAGGGTTTTTACATAAAATCTTGGTGTCATTATTACTCTTTTTATTCTTGTTGATTAATCGTATTGTTGTGTTCCGCTTTTATTGCTTTTATTATGCAAATGTTTTCTATTGCAGATTTATTCCCAAAAAATGGGTATCATAGCACATGTTCTGCTCATTTACATAAATACTTTTTGCAGCCTATCGTACTATACTCAATGAAAAAGAAAATGTCTGAAGTAAAGTATAAGGAAGAAAAATTCAACGGTGAGAATGATTTCTCAATGTGACAGAGAAGGATGAGTGACTTGCTCATTCAACAGGGTTTGCACAAGGCACTAGGCGATAAATTCTTGGGGATTGGAAAGAAATAGATGAAAAGGCTTCTAGTTCAATCAATTTGCACTTAACAGATGATGTGGTTAACAGCATCATCGATGAAGAGTGCATGTGGCATTTGGATAAAGCTTAGAAAATCTATACATGTCCAAAATGTAGACAAATAAATTGTATCTAAAGAAGCAGTTATACGCCCTACATATGGGTGAAGGTACAAAATTTTTATCCCATTTAAATGTGCTTAATGGACTAATTAAACAATTAAGTAAACCTCGGAATAAGGATCAAGGAGGAAGATAAGTCATAGTACTCGTAAACTCGTTGCCATCTTCTTATAATAATTTGACAACAATCATCTTACATGATAAGGAATCTATTGAGTTGAACGATGTCACATAAGCCCTTTTGCTTAATGAGAATATGAGAAAAAGCCTAAAAATCACGGATAAACTCTCATCACAGAAAGTAGAGGCATAAGTTACCAAATGAGTTCAAGCAACTTTGGTAGATTCGGAGCTCATGGAAAGTCTAAGGTCCTATCAAAATCAAACGTCAGAAATTGATATAATTGCGATCAACCACGTCATTTCAAAAGATATTGTTTGAATCTAAAAAGAAGCAAATGAGATAGCAGCGACCAAAAGAATGATAACAACACAACTGCCATGGTGCAAAATAATGACAATGTTGTTCTCCTCATAAACGAGGAAGAGGAATGCATGCACTTGGCAGGTGTAGAGTCGGAATGGGTGGTTGACACAACAACATCTTACCATGACTCACCGGTAAGAGATCTTTTTTTGCAGATATGTAGCAGGTGATTTTGGCAATGTGAAATGGGTAACACAAGCTACTCAAATATTGCGGAGATCGAATATATGTACATAAAGACAAATGTCAAATGCACATTGGTTTTGAATTTTAAAAGTGACACGTACTTGACTTGCGAATGAACTTAATCTGGGGAGTTGCTTTGGACCGAGATGGATACGAGAACTACTTTGCAAATAAAAAATAGACTCACCAAAGGGTCATTAGTGATTGCAAAAGGAGTTTCTCATGGCACGTTGCACAAGACAAATGCACAAATATGCCAAGGTGAACTGAATGCGACTCATGAAGAGATCTCTGTAGATTTGTGGCATAGAAGAATGGGTTATATGGGCGACAAATGATTGCAAATTCTTTCCAAAAAATCACTCATCTCTTTTATCCAAAGGTACAATGATAAACCTTGTAAATAATATTTATTTGGTAAGCAACATAGAGTCTCATTTTAGATATCATCTGAAAGAAAGTTGGATACACTTGATTTGGTATATTATGATGTTTATGGTCTAATAGAGATAGTAACAATAAATGGTAATAAATACTTTGTTACTTTTATTGATGATGTTTGACGAAAATTGTAGGTTTATATATTGAATCGACGGACGGTAGTACCCTTCCATCATTCCAAAGTTGAGCAGATTTAGATATTAGCCATCGATGGACCCTATCGACAGTCAGTCAATCAACCGACGGTCCGCAGATGGGGTCTCGTAATGTNTTTAACCCCCCCCCCCCCCATATGGACAATTTCAAGCACATCACAAGTTCACCCAACATGTAATAACAAGTATAAGACCAATTTGTCATCCTTAGGGCTTCGATTTTGCAAAGTTCGATCACGGATTCTATGAGATTATTCTATTAGAATTTACACAGATTCCACCCCCAACCATTCACTTTCTATCATTAGAACCCAATTTTAACAAGTTTAACATGCAAAGTTTTCCCTAAGTCAAGACCCACATATAATTTATTTGTTTCCACAAGCAAATGAACGAGAATTTATTAAGCAAAGGGAAATGAAATACCTGTAAACGGTAGTGGAGTGAATGAGTGGGTGATCTTGCAACAACAACCTACATGCCCACCTTCAAACATCGACTAAAGAACACACAAAGGAGACGAAGTAAAGTATTGGAGGGTTAGGGTTTTGAGATTTCTGGGAGTTTGGGAGAATTGTTTTTTTTTTTGGAAGAAAATGGAAGGGAGTGATTGTGGGAGATAACGGAGAAAAAAGGCAATAAGGGGAGGGAAACAGTTGGGAGGGAATTTGAAAAGATGTGTGTGTATGTGTGTGTGTGGGGGGGGGGGTAACTGAATAGGTATAATCTAATATAGCCGGTCGGGTCGGGTGGGGTCACTGGTTTTTGTGAACTGATGGTACCCCGTCGACGGTCTGTAAGTCAGTGGATAGACCGTCGACCAGACCGTCGATTGTGACCAAAATTTAGACAAAATTTCAATACATACGTGGGATCTACGGACACCATCGATGGTCCGTCGATTGAACGATGGCCCGTCGGTTGGTCCGTAGATCTGTGCACCAGACAAATTTCTGCAGAATTCTTGTTGTTTGGTCCCTGCATATTAGCACCCATTAAGCCATTCTTTTTGTGTTTTCTGGACACTTTTTAGAATGGACCCTAAACTACTCTCTAGCCATCACACTAATAAAATTAACACATGAAATTGAGTAAAACAAAACGAAACAAAAGAATGCAAATATTCCTACAAAGAAAAGAAAAACCTATTGTTGGCTAGAGGATACAAATTGGGTTGCCTCCCAAGAAACGTTGATTTAACGTCGCGGCACGACGCAAGATCCTTGATTACTCAGACTTCATCAAGACTATATGCTTCAACCACTTCATGGACACTCTCCGCATGCCCTAGATAGATCTTGATTCTTTGCCCATTTACCGTGAACCTTGCACCCTCCTTGTTCTCCAACTCAACCGCTCCATGGGAACACTTTAGTGATCAAGAATGGCCCAGTCCATTTGGAATTGAGTTTGCGTGGAAAAAAGCACAACCTAGAGTTAAATAGAAGCACCAAGTCCCCAACCGCAAATTCGCACTTCTCAATCTTTTGGTCATGGTACTTCTTCATATTCTCTTTGTAGATGGCTGAACTTTTATATGCTTTTAGGTGAAACTCATCAAGCTCATTCAACCTATTAAGTCTGTGTTCCGCTGCTTCATTCCAATCCATCTTCAGTTTCTTTATCGCCCACATGGCCTTGTGCTCTAACTCAACCGGCAAGTGACAAGCCTTCCCATATACAAGTTGGTATGAAGACATACCTATGGGAGTCTTGTATGCAGTCCAGTAAGCCCAAAGAGCATCATCAAGCCTCCTTGACCAATCCGTTCTATTAGCATTCATCGTTTTCGACAGGATCTGCTTGATTTCTCTATTGGACACCTCAACTTGCCCACTAGTTTGTGGATGGTATAGAGTGGCTACATTGTGGCGAACCCCATATTTCTCAAATAGCCCTTTGAAAAGCTTGTTGCAAAAGTGAGATCCCCCATCACTAATAATGTCCCTATATGTGCCAAATCTGGAAAAGATGTTCTTTTTCAAGAATGCGGTGACACTCTTCTGTTCATTGTTGACAAGTGCTATGGATTCCACCTATTTTAACACATAATCTACCGCCACAAGAATATAATTCATCCCATGAGAACTCACAAACATGCCCATAAAATCAATGCTTAATACATCAAACAACTCAATCACTAGAACTGGATTTAAAGGGAGCTCTTGCCTCTTCGAAATTCCTCTATCTCTTTGGCACCTATTACATGCCTTGGCGAACTCATGAGCATCTTGGTGGATGGTTGGCTAATAGTACCCACACTGCAAAATCTTATGGGCAATTCGGATACCACTATGATGCCCACCCACAGGCGAGGAATGACATGCCTCCGAAACACTTAGCATCTCCACTTCCGGCACACAACGATGAATAAGTCCATCAACACAATTTCGGTATAAGTAAGGCTCATCCCAAAAGAACTTTCTTACATCATGCATGAACTTTTTCCTCTGATGGAAGGACAAGTCCGATGGAACTATATCACTAGCCAGATAATTCGCAAAATCGGCAAACCATGGAATCAAGTAATGAGAAGCAGCCAATAAATGCTCATTAGCGAAGGTATCATCAATTTCAACCTTTTCACCCAACTCTCGCATAGCTTCATCTTTCAATCTGGACAAGTGATCAACAACTTGATTTTCAGTCCCTTTTCTATCTTTCACCTCATAATCAAACTCTTGCGATAGTAGCACCCATCTAATAAACCTTAGTTTCGCATCCTTATTTGCCATCAAATACCTCAAAGCGGAGTGGTCAGTATGCACTATAACTCTCCTGCCAAGCAAATAGGAGCAAAATTTTTCGAAAGCAAATACCACTGCAGGGAGCACTTGTTCAGTCACAGTGTAGTTCTTTTGTGCTTCATTTAGGGCCTTACTAGCATAATAGATGGGGTGAAGGATTTTATCCCTTCTTTGTTCCAATACCACACCAAGGGAAACCTCACTATCATCACACATCACCTCAAATGGCTTACTCCAATCTAGGGAAATAATTATGGGCGCAGACACCAACTTCTCCTTCAACTCTCCAAATGTCTTCAGACAGAATTTATCAAAATAGAACTTAGATTCCTTCTCAAGTAACTTGCACAAAAGATGTGCAATTTTAGAGAAATCCTTAATAAACCTCCGGTATAAGCCCGCATGCCCAAGAAAACTTCTCACACCTTTTACAGAGATGGGTGGAGGAAGTCTCTCTGTAACCTTAACTTTTGCTCGATCAACCTCTATCCCCTTCTCTGAGATGCGATGGCCCAATACAATACCCTCTTTCACCATCAAGTGACATTTTTCCCAATTTAGCACAAGGTTGCAATCTTCACATCTTTTGAGAACCTCGGCTAAGTGACTCAAACAATGATCAAAAGAGTCGCCAACAACTGAAAAGTCATCCATAAACACTTCAATAGTGTCCTCCACCATATCGGAGAATATTGACATCATACATCTCTGAAAAGTAATTGGTGCATTACACAATCCAAAAGGCATCCTCTTGTATGCGAATGTCCCATAAGGGCAAGTAAATGTGGTTTTCTCTTGATCCTCTGGTGCAATAGAGATTTGATTTGAACCCAAATAACCATCAAGAAAACAGTACCATTCTTTTCTTGCGAGTCTATCTAATATCTAATCCATGAAGGGCATAGGGAAATGGTCATTTTCAGTCCACGCCATGAAGGGCATAGGGAAATGATCATTTTCAGTCCACGCATTCAACTTCCGGTAATCCATACAAACTCTCCATCCAGTCACCGGCCTCATTGGAACAAGCTTAATCTTCTAATTAGAACCACTGTCATCCCCCCGCTTTTTGGGCACACACTAAACAGGGCATACCCAACTACTATTTGCGATAGGATATATGACTCCGGCATCCAACCACTTAATAATCTCCTTCTTAACTACCTCTTGCTTAGGTGGGTTCAAACGTCTTTGGTGCTCAATTCTTGGCTTGTGATCGGGCATGATTTCAATTTTGTGTGAACAAATACCGGGTGGGATCCCAATAATGTTCGCAATAGTCCAACCAATGGCTCGTTTGAACCTCTTTAACACTTCTACCATACACTCTACTTGTTCCATATTCAAATCTGATGCAGTGATTACCGGTAAAGTGTCATCTCTTCCCAAGAATACATACCTTATATGAGGTGGTAGAGCCTTAAGCTTTAATTTTGCGGACTCCTCTCTATATGGTTTCGCGGGTGAAGACTCGCGATGCTTCATATCTTACTCCAATTTCTTTGGTTTGAACTGAAATTCACCTCGATCAAGTGTCGCAACCAACGAACCATACTCTTCAATACCATCACTCTCAAAATTCATGATCACTGCCGCTAGTGCCTCAACACCAAGGCGCTCTTCAATTTGTACCTCAGACGTACTCTCAACCCTATAGGATATAGCGGATACCATTTGGAGCTCACCACTCTGCTTCATGGACCTACAAATATTGAAAGTTGCTTCTTCATTGTTTAACCTAAACTTCATCTATCCTTTTTCCATATCAACCAAGGCGCGACCAGTAGCAACGAACAGCCTCCCGAGAATAATAGGCACCTCAAAATCCACCTCATAGTCAAGAATCACAAAATCGGCTGAAAATATAAACAACTCCACGTTCACTAACACATCATGGAGTATCCCAATAGGCCTCTTCACTGTTCGATCGGCCATCAGTAACCGCATCACAATGGGCTTTGGGTCACCCAAACCCAATTTATTATAAATAGAGAGAGACATGAGATTTATGTTGGCACCGAGATCACATAGTGATTTAGCAAAGTGTAACAAACCGATGGTATATGGAATAGTGAAAGCGTCCGGATTTTCTTTCTTTTGCATAAGAGACCTTATAGACATAACACTACAATGCTGCATTTTGTCATCATCCTCAAAACTTACCGATCTTTTTTTTGTAACCTTATCCTTCATGAACTTGGCATAACCGGACATTTGTTCTAGAGCTTCTATCAATGGGACATTGATGAAAACCTGTTTCAATATAGTGATAAAACGCCAGTATTTACCATCCTCAGTTTTCTTCACTGATCTCTGAGGGAATGGTTGTGGTGGTCTAGGAATGGGGATCACTTTTTGTGGTACTTCTGCTTCTTTTACCGCTTTGTCCACCAATTCACCACTAGTTTCAACTACCTCTTCATCTTTTCTCACCTCATCTTCTACTACAGACGACATTGGTGGATCAATGGTTTCTTATCCCCTCGAGTAGTGACTGCCATGCAATGTTCATCATTTTTTGGATTTTGAATAGTATTTCTAGAAAGAGTACCCGGTTGACGTGGGTTCACAGTAGTAGACAATTGGTCCATTTGCAACTCAAGATGCTTAATTGAGACTGCATGTGCATCCACCTTTTGCCCAATATTAGCCAAATCACCTCTCTACTATTTGGCGTGCTCATCACTAGCATCAAACCTCCTCATCGTCTTTTGTAACATATCTTCAACTCGCGCCATACTACCTCCACCATCCCTAGGAGCAAATTCCCGATTTTGAGGCAGAACATAGGTCCCACTTCGATCGTTTCTGTTACCATACTTACCCTAGTTGAAGTTGTTGTCACAGTTGTAGTTTCCATCTCGAACATAATGTCCCTCTATGTTGTAATTACCATAGTTCTGACCTTGATTTCATTGACCTTGGCACCAATTCTACTGATTGGAGCCTTGGGCGTTCGGTCGAAAACCCCCCATCTGCTCATTCACTGCATAAGAATCCTCTTCATAGTGGTAGTCATCCGCTGGCGGTGGTGGTTTAGTAAAATAATTCACCGCATTTACTTTCTCTGCACCTCCACTGACATATTTCAATACCAATCCGAGCTCAGTTCTCATTTGAGCCATCTCTTCACGAATCTCATTTGCGGCTGGATTGTGTGTATCCTGCACTGCAAAGGTATTTCTCCCAGTGTCCGACTTCCTAGTGCTCCAAGCATTATTGTTGCGAGAGATTTTCTCCAACTTTTCTGTGATCTCTGCATATGTGCACTCACCATAAGAACCATCCTCAATAGTATCAAGCACTGCCTTATTATTATTATCTTGCCCCTGATAGAAGTACACTTTGAACGACTCATCATCAATGCGGTGGTTTGGAACACTTCTCACAAATGAGGTGAATTTATCCCAAGAGCTACTCACTGACTCCCCAGGTAATGCCACAAAGTTATTCACTCTATCTTTGTTGTTGAGCTTTTAGACACCGGGTAGTACCGTGCTAGGAACACATTCATCAATTGGTCCCAAGTATAGATCGAATTATAGGGCAACTTAGTGAACCATATTGCAGCCTCTCCCATCAGTGAGAGAGGGAACACTCTTAACCCGATTACGTCCATGTCCAAGTCTGGTCTCCCTACATAACTCTTACACATCGATCTCAGTTTGGCGATTTGAGCATGTGGATCGTCAGATGGTAACCCCGGAAACAACCTCTGGCGGTGAACATCTGCATCAAGCTACTAGTTACCACGAATGTGTGACCTTGTGGTAGAGGAGGTAGGACAAGAGGCCAATCAGAGTCAGTGATGTTAATGTTGCCCCTATAGAACTCTTGAGGGCGTGGGACGGGAGGTCGCATCCTCAAAGCACCATCACCAGGGTTCTCCACAATCACTTGGTTGTGAGCATCAACCGGCAGAGGAAGCTGACGGTTGATCCTATCACCTAGATTTGCGGGATTCTATTGATCATTCATTCTGCAGATTGTCCGGTTAAGTTCAGGGCCGAATTCTACAATTGATTCTCCTCGGCTTCGTGTACTTGGCATACACTAGAGCTAGACATGAGACAAACAAAAACAAACGAAGAAAAAGTAAAGTTAGGAAATTGTTGACTAAAATTCGGTAAATGTTATTAAAGTTAATCTAAAAGCCACTTTCCCCGGCAGCGGCGCCAAAATTTAATACGCTCAAATTAAAATTCCCTAAAGAAGTATAAGCGGTCGTATCAAGTAAAGAACCCATCTATTAGGTTGGGATCGATCCCACAAGGAAAATAGTTTAGACTTAACCTCAATGTACGATTAGTTCTATTTAGTCAAGTCATTTCCGAAAACTAGTAATTAAAGGGGGGTTTGTGAAACAAAAGTATTGTAATATTGCGAAATCAAACAAGTATCAAGAGTGAATTATTGGTGTTTATCAAGTTATGAGAGAAACTAGGGTGTAAGTGTTCCCCATAGATTCATAACGCCATAATTCTAGCTATAACAATTCTTCCCTAGTGTTTTGCATGCAAAGTGGTAAGTTATGTATCTCTAAATCCTTGGCCCGACATTTAGAGAGTTTCACCCCGTACCTTGGTTCGGCTACATGTGTTTAACTTACTAACTCATACCTTTACTTCATATTAAGCTTCATATTCGATGTATGACTTAGTTATTACTTTGCATTAATCGAAACTAGTCTATTAGATAGTATCCCACTAAATCTATGTCGATAATTCTTTTCCTATTAACTACCCCCTTGGTCCGGCAAGTAGAAATAAGGCAAGTTCTAACGCTTGCACTTGTTAAAAAGACTTATAAATGAAAGAATTATCGATGCATGCAATAACTAATTGAGAATTATTATTTAGCTAGGTTTATTTTGTTAATCACCCATTATTCCCACAACCCTAGTTGTGGATTTAGTTACCCATGCTTAGAAGAACACAATTCATAACTGATAATTAATAAATCATGAACTTACTTTGATAAATTCGAAGAAAACCCAAAAATTCAACTTGAAATGACACAATTATATTAAAAACTAAATCCAAAAATTTTAATTAATGCCCAAGTTGCAAATACAAATCTCCAAGGACAAAATTATGAAATTAGTATAAGAATCCAGCCCCAAATATGAGGTTTTACACCCTATTTATAAGAAAACAGAGTCCTAAATAAAAACAAGTTCAAATAAGGAAAGTTTTTCCAAAACGTGTCTTCAATCGACAACCCCCACAGACGGTCCGTCGATCAAACGATGGACCGTAGACTGCCTCCGTCGGTCCATACTTAGCATCTTTTCTCAGTCTTCACTTTGCATCTTCTCTGATCCAATCGACAGACTAACAACACGGACCGTCGATTCACGTACGGTCCATCGATGCTTCTCGTCGTTCCATACTTAGTTTACATTCTCTAATTAAATTGACGTTTTGCTAGGACGGTCCGTCGATCAACCGATGGACCGTCGATCCTTCCGTAGCCCCACACATAGTCAGAATTTTCCAAGTTGCTTTCAGATGCTTGAACCTCCAATCGATGGTCACCACCTACGGTCCGTCGATGGGCCGACGGGCCGACGATGGCCTTCGTGGGTCACTTCTACACTGATTCTTCACAGCCTTCTACATTTTAGTTTTGGACAAATTTTTTGCAAAATAAAGATAAAATATATTAAAATTACTACAAAAAGGCTCTAGACACACACCAATCTTAAGAAAAAAACATTGAAAGTACCGTGAAACCATGGTATATCACTCACCCAATAAAATTGAAAGTAAATAGAAGAATGATTTTCACCAGAATTCAAAATAATAAACCACAAAAAACGTCAAGAACAGAGTAAAATCTGAAACAAACCGACAACAAATGCATCAATGATTTATGACCACAATTGAAGAATTTAAAAAAATTAAAGGTTATAAATCAAGAAGAAAAAAAAGCAATGTATGGATTCTATGGGTGTCATAGATTTCTTATTTGGAGGAAAGCAACAGAACTTTAGAATATGGTCCTAAAATTATATTATAATAAATTTTGCTTAATAAAAATGTCCGCATTGATCTTCGATTAGCACTTCAGGAATAAATATTAATCTCCATGAAAAGAATTATATCAGTTTAAGATTAATCCATATTATTAAGAACTCTTACCAATTCAAATCTTACATATAAATACATATGATAATGGATCGATTAATAAGCTAAAATTGTTTATATACTAACACAAGTAAAAATTTAATATGTCAGTCCATGAAAAAGAATTGGTGTCATCGCCTCCAAATAATTAATTTTGGTAAACGATGATACTAATTTTTTTCAAAAAATAAAAAAATTATGGGTCAAATGAATTTCGACGATTGGTCGAATTCATGTCATTGTCTCCAATTTTTTTTTAACAAAACGAAAATATTAACTACCAAAAGAACTTAAGCTCCAATAATTTTAAGGAACAACTAACCAAAAAGATTGAACAAAAGTCTGAGAAGAAAAGCACAAATGTGTGCGCCCTTAAGAAGCTTATTTTCAATCTTGGGCTTCTTTTTGGGGAGATTCTCAAAATCAGCTCCACAAGCAAAAATAATAATTACTTCTCCTAAAACTAAAAAATAGGTATGGAGTGAATGAAAGAAAAATCACGCACATGCAACTTTATGTAAATTAAAGGCAACTATCCATCAATATAAGAACAAGAATCAACAAAATTAAAAAACACAAGGAAAGAAAAATGAAAGCAATTGATACCAGAAAATTTGAGCAAAATTACTAAAAATTAGCACGAACACACAATGAAACTATCAAAAAATGAGGCGATCGGTTGTGAGCAATCTTGTCTCTTTTGCTCTAGAAGTTGTGGAGGATTTTAGATATAGGGAACAGATCCTTAACTGAAATTTAATGACAAAAAATAGTCAAATTGATACCATGTCTATACTCATGCTTTTACTATAGTAGAAAGAGACGGGTCGAAAGCTAAAATGTCTTCGAACTAACAATGGAGGTGAGTACACTTCAAGAGAATTTGAGAGTACTGTTCAAACCATGAAATAATACATGAAAATTCATTTCCTAAAACCCCACAACAAAGGAGTAGCTGAGACAATGAATCACACTATTGTTGAGAAGGTGAGAAGCATGCTTAGAGTGGCTAAATTGCCTAAGTCATTTTGGGTAAGAAGTTTGGACAACATGTTATTTTATCAATGGTAGTCCATCAGTTCCATTGGAGTTTTAAATTGTAGAGAGAGTTTGGACCAACAATGAGATGTCTTACTCGCACCTAAAGGTGTTCGGTTGCAAAACTTTTGCACATATACCAAAGGAGCAGAGAGCCAAGCTAGATGATAAATCAGTTCCATGCATATTCATCAGATATGAAGATGAAAAGCTCGGGTACAGACTGTGGAATCCTGTAAAGAAGAAGGTCATCATAAGTAGAGATGTAATCTTCTGAGAAAGTGAAATTGAAACTGTTGATGATATATCCGAGAAAGCCAAGAAAAAAATGGTATAATTTTTAATCTTGTTACCATTCCTTCATCTTCTAACCATACCATAAATGCAGAATGTACGATCAATGAAGTTGCTAAACATGAAGAGCAACCTGATGAGATTGTTGAGCAGGGGGAGCAACTTGGTGATAATACTGAGCAACTGGAGTACCCAAAAAAAGAAGAAAAATCTTGACCTCTGAGGAGATCAGAAAGACAAAGTAGAGTAATCCAAGTACCCTTCCTTAGAGTATATCCTCATTAATGATGAAGGGGGAGCCAGAAAGGCTTAAAGAGATGTTGTCTCATGTAAAAAAAGAGCCAATGGATGAAAGCCGTGCAAGAAAGACATGAAATATCAATAGAAAAATGCAGATACTCGCTAGTTGAACTTCCAAAAGGCAAAAGACCGCTTATGTGCAAGTGGGTTAAGTACAAAGATCGATTGTTTGTAAAAGGCTTCAAATAAAAGAAAGGTATTGATTTTAATGAAATATTTTCACCTGTCATCAAAATGACTTCTATCGAACTATTTTGAGCCTGGAAGCTAGACGAGATCTTGAAATGGAGCAACTAGATGTGAAAACTACATTTCTGCATGGAGTTTTGGAAGAGGAGATTTTTATGGAGCAACCAGAGTTGAAAATAAACACATGGTGTGCAAATTGAATAAGAGTCTTTATGGGTTGAAACAAGCACCAAAGCAATGGTACAAAAAGTTTGACTCTTTCATGAAAATTCAAACGTACACAAAAGACCTATTCTGATCCATGTGTACACTTAAAAAGATTTTCTGACAATAATTTTATTATTATGTTGTTATTTTATGTGGACGTGACATGTTAATTGTAGGGCAAGACAAAGAGTTGATTGCAAGGTTGAAAAGAGATTTGTCCAAGTCATTTGACATGAAGGACTTGGGCCCAACACAACAAATTCTAGGGATGAAAATTGTTCGAGAACGAACAAAAAGAAACTTGTGGCTATCTCAATAGAGGTACATTAAGCGTGTAGTAGAACTCTTCAACATGAAGATTGCTAAACATGTTAGCACACCTCTTGCGAGTTATATGCAGTTAAGCAAACATATGTGTCCTACAACAAAATAGGAGAAAGAGGGAATGACCAAAGTTCCTTGTTCTTCAGTAGTGGGGATTTTGATGTACGCAATGGTGTGTAAAAGACCTAATATTGCTCATGCATTTGGTGTTGTTAGCAGATTTCTTGAAAATCTTGAAAAAAAACACTAGGAGGCAGTTAAGTGGATACTCAAGTACCTAAGAGGTACCACAAGAGACTGCTTGTGTTTTGAAGGATTTGATCCAATCTTGAAGGGCTATACAGATGCTGATATTAAATGTGACCTTGACAACAAAAATCCACTACTGGATGTTTGTTTACATTTTCGGAGGGAGTTATATCATGGCAGTCAAAGTTTCAGAAGTGTGTCACACTATTTACAACTGAGGCATAATATAATGCAACTACTGAAGCTGGCAAAGACACGGTATAGCTAAAACGATTTCTTCAAGAACTTAGATTGCATCAGAAAGAGTATATCGTCTATTGTGACAGTCAAAGTGCAATAAACTTGAGCAAGAACACCATGTATCATGCAAGAACAAAGCATATCGACATGAGATATCACTAAATTTGAGAAAAAATAAAAGACAAATCTATGTAGGTCATGAAGATCCCTACTAGCTAGTAAAAACCCTTCTAATATGACCAAGGTGGTATCAAGTCACTATGCTCTCAAGCTAGAACTTAGAGTTACCTCTTTTAGGTGAATGAGTGTGGAGGGAGAGATTGTGGGGGTACATTTCCATGGGCCAAACTTTGTGAAATCTCACACTTTTAAAGGTTGACAGATTTAGATATACATGTGCTGATTTATTTTCCAGCTTTCCTCAAAAGTCAAATGTTGGTAAGTTGTGAAGAAGAAAAAATTTGTTTTCTTTTGTAGCATAGTTGGAGGCTATTGCATTAGTTCTCTATTAAAGGGACGGTCATTGTTCATTCTTAAATGCACCAAAAACAAAGGAGAGAAAAGAAGAGTGAGACATCACAGTGAAAATTAGTATGTGAGGAAAAACAGAGAGTGTGAGCAATTGTAGTGAGATGAGAAAATAAAAAGAGGGTTATTTCTTTTGAGTGTGTAGTGAGTGGTCTTTGAATTTTTACTTAGACCTACAAGTGTAAAAATCCTTACTATAGTGATATTAGTTGCTCCTCTCGGATTGTGATTTTTCCCTTATTCAAGAGAGTTTCCACTTAAAATCTTGGTGTCATTATTGCTCGTTTTGTTCTTGTTGATTAACCGTACTGCTGTGTTCCGCTTTTATTTCTTTTATTACTGCAATATTATTTCTGTTGCGGGTTTATTCCCAACAACTTTTTCAATTCTTAGGGCATTGACACGTAACAATTTAATCTAACCTTCAATGTCTAAAGCACCCTCAAACAAATATAAATTATCCTTAAACAGACATGTTGATACCCATTTCTAACTGACACGTCTAATATACTAGAAATAATCTAAGCTAATCTTATGTACCTAGAAAATGGTAAATATAGTACCACTCAAGTAAATCGATGTCTTTAGAGCAGTCAAGTTCATATTTATTTCTAATAAAAATACTTCCCTGTCAATCAATTTCGACTTCTCATTGTCAGATTTTTTTTCCCGATACTTATCAGAGTTGAAGGTGTGTTTGGATTGACTAAGAAAAAGTACCCTTTTTAAGTTCAAAAATTAAAAAAAAAGAGTCCTATAATTAAAGTAATTTTTGATTTTTTCAATTACTTTTTTTAAAAAAAGAACAAAAACTAAAAAGGTCGGCGAGGCGATTTGTGAAAATCAGAATGAAGCTCGGTTGAAAGTTTTTTTATTTTTTTTTAGCAAAATCAAAGTATTGTTGATGATTAATGGCTGATTCAAGATTAGCAATCCTCAGTCGACACTTCACTTCAGCAGCAGATTCTGCTTCTAAGGTACCACCACTGTTACTATGCAATTCAAAACAAGGTTTGAGATTCAAAGTTGCTTGTTTAATCTGTGGTGAGTTATAGGCTGGCTCTGGCTCTGGCTCTTGTGGTCAAAATCTGGGGTGGATTAAGATATCTCCGGAGGTTTCAGAAGCATTAAAACATGGAACCCCCATTGTTGCTTTGGAATCCACTATCATATCTCATGGTACCACCCACAACTTTCTTCAATTCTTCTTGTTTTTTCAAAATCATGTACTAGTGCTAACACTACAACTTGCCAAAATTCTTATTGGGAGGCTCCATTATTCTAACTGCCTTGAGGACCGAATCTCTTCATTAAGTTGAACCGGCTGTTTATGCACTACCTCTTCCTCCCAAATTAAATACTAAAACAAAAGATGGACACTTCTGCTTTACATTTATACAGCGGAAATAATATGTTACTTAAATTACCTATCAATCATCCAAACTTAATGTGCTGACCAAAGACTTAGACTTTGCCACAACTCACTTACGTTGTTGGTGTTACTTTAACCTTACATGTATTAAATTAGTTAGCCTTAAGGAGCTGAAATTAAATTCTCATTTTTGTTCTACTTGTACTAGTTTTAACTATGCCTTTTTTTGCTGTTCCTAGGAATGCCGTATCCTCAGAATTTCGAGACAGCAAAGGAGTTGGAGGTCATTGTGAGGGATAATGGTGCTGTACCTGCCACTATCGCTATTCTGGATGGCGTACCATGCATAGGTGTTTATTTGAGACCTCATTTCTTTTTCTTTTTTACTGCATCCCATTCTTTTCTCTTTTCTTTGTTGGGGTACTTTGACATGAAAGTGGGGTTGATTTCTTGAGTTCATCACACACCTCTCCTGAACTAAGGGTCCAAAGACTTCATGACACTACTAATGTTCTATTATGAGTGGTCTGCAATAAACATCAACTTCTTTGTTCTTGGCTTCTTAATACGCATCTTAACTATCAATAGATACCAAGTTGTCTACATGTTATCTGCTTATATATTTACCCCATACTCATGCTAACTTTCGACTTTTGGCAGCTCAATCAAGTTGATGAGTGCTATAACTCTTTCATCTATATCTTTCTCTTATGAAAGAAATGGAACTTTTTTAACTAAGTACTAATGTTTCTTCAAAATATACACTACTGCAGTAAAGTACATTGACTTCTATGCTCAATCATATTCCTGCGCTGGCATATGGCTGATGCGTATTCCATGAGTATCTGATAGTGTCTGAAAGTTTTGACCTATTCAATTTACTTGGACAGTTTATGTGAGTGATCAATGTGAAGATGAGAAACGGAGTGAGAGTTTTTTGAAATGGAATATGAAGATGAGAAATTTGGTGCGGAAAGTAATCTTTCTGAGAGCATCTATGCTTCTCTGCTGTGAGCCATTTCCGTCTTGTACTTAATTAATTCCAGAACATCATGTTCTACAGCACTTTGAATCTTCGATAAATTATTTGTTAAACTTACACATTGTGAGGAATTCTGAAAAATGAAAAACACGAGTTCAGAATATTGCAATCATTACTACAGAAGTCTGTGAACATCTGAAATGATAAAACTTAGAATACTTGCATGACCTTAAGTTGTTTCTGAGTTGTCATACTATATTAACTTTCTTTTAACTAGGGAATCGTAGTAGCCTGTAAAATGTTTTAACCATGAATCATATTCTCTATTGTAGGCTTGACTACAGAAGAACTAGAGATTCTAGCACGTCTTGGTAGCAAAGCTCGGAAAACTGCTAGTAGAGACATTGCACTTGTTGTAAGTCAATTGCAAATTACGCTCCGAGCAACTATATCTTGTTTGCCTTCATCATATTTGTTAAAGATATTTGTTTTGACTGCTGAAAATTATATTTCACTAGCTCGAGAAATATATATATATATATATATATATATATATATATATA
>NC_028647.1:29765298-29815560 GCF_001406875.1 Solanum pennellii | reverse complement strand
TATATATATATATATATATATATATATATATATGTATATGTACATGTGTATATCTTGAGATATGGCATGAAAAAGCTTCATGGGCCTGGAGAAAATAGCATGGCAAAGATAACTTGTTTTGTAATGTATGCTGGCAGAATCATGTGTGTCTTGATGATGGCTACATAAGTTCATAAATATACTTCACCACAGCTTGCACTATCTTATGTTTATTTGTTTTATACTCCCTTGTTACAGTTCCAAATATCTCTATGAAGATAGTTTCTATTTTGTAACAAGATGTGCTTATTGATCGATTATTCCTCCCTTTACTACAGTTTTAAGTATCTTGAGGAAGCATAACTTTTATATTTAAAAATAAGGTTTACTTTCTTACTTTTAAAACCTTTTTAGTTTGTTCTTTTCCAAAAACATACCAAAGATGTTGAAAAAGCTCTTTGCTCAAACAGCTTGAGATGTCGCACGTGTTAAATTGTTCGAATCATGTATTATCAGCCTTCACATTGAAAGAGAACTGATCATTCAGTTATGTGGTTTATCTGAAGGCATCAAATCCAGAAGCCTGGCTTTTGTTCGCCATGCACAAGAATTTCCTTCTCTTCTTAGACATGCTCTCCCCGCCATGAACTACTAACCTCCACTAACGACAAGATTGCTTGAATTCTTATGAAGTACTCTTCTTCAAGATTACATTAATAAAGCCTTTTCCTTCAAACTTGCAAGCCTTTTAATATAAGTCCACCCACATACAAGCCTACCCCTCTACCTAAAACTTACTTCTCTTGTCATATAAGCCTACAAGGAATTTATCAGTAGCTAATCACAATAATGAACATAATTATCATCACAATTTATGAACAAACCATCTTAATGAATCTCATTAACTCCCATCCTTGATGGGGGGTTATTATATTCTTGGTTTCGTTTAAAGAGTGATGGCATAATAGTGTTGATATTTTAATTGGAGTGCAATGTGATGGGCATTACTGTCACTAAAAATTATAATTTGTAGAGTAGGATAACCAAGAACACATGTGGATGCCACACACTTTCTTGAATTTTAACTATTAGAGTCTATTATTAAGCATCAAAGGTGTGATCCGACGGTCAATGCAATTTGATGAAAATTATGGGAGATAAGGGCTCAAAGCTCAATCAGGGTTAAAAGCTTAGGTGACTTCCTCCCATCTGCACAGGATTTAGTGGGAGAGTCTCTCGGTACCTATATTGGTGGGAGATAGTAAGTACCCAGTAATATAATCGAAGTATACATAATCTGGTCCGACCACCACTATTTATTAAAATAAAACAATATTTGTAGTTTTTCATTATTTTACTGTATTCAACATGCCTACGTAACTGTCTGAATGCACTAGCTTGTGGGTGAGGTATAACAATATGGCACTAGCTTGTGGGTGAGGCATAACAATAGGAGTGGAAGTGAACTCAGAAGAAGAGACCTTAGACAACCCAGAGATCATAGTGGATTTTTTCCGCTTCATCCAAACGTTTAGTTACTATCAAAGAGATAATTATTCACTCAGTTCATGACTTCTCCACAACTGATTGGGTCAGATTCAGAAATATTTTTCATTGTTTTTTTTAGAGAAACAAGCATATCTGGTTTCTCATTTGCTGTTGTGAAAGACTGTTTTCACATTACCTATGCAAATTTTCTATTTTCTTTTGGTTCTTTCTGTCGTTTGCTTGTGTATCTGTTGAATGGTAACCTTTCGCGCTTAAATAGCAGTTTTTGATGTGCAATCTTCTGGACATTGTTATATATGGTTCTACCCTGTGTCGCTGACTGGCATCTGCTGCTATTTTTCGTTTTTTAAGTCATAGAAGCTAGGTATAACTTCATCTTCAAGTTTTCCTTTCAAAAGGTTTGGAGCACATGTTTGGGTATCTGCTGGGATCCTACCAAATATTCTTGGGAAGCCACCACAGATTAAGTTTTTCCTAAGCTATTGTTTGTAATTTTTTCCCCTAGATGGCAGGCAGGGAGAATGGGGCAACTACTGTCTCTGCAACAATGTATCTTGCTTCGAAGGTGATGACTGCATCCCACAGGATTTTTCTTGTAACTCTTTTGTTTTTCTGTATTTTATCCGTAAAATTTTGTAGAAAAATCTTCTGCATCTTGTAGGTGGGTATTCCAGTATTTGTCACTGGCGGTATTGGAGGAGTACATAGGCATGGAGAGAACAGTAAGTGAATCAACACTTGTATATGTGCTTTGGTACTTCATAATCTGTGGTGATGCTAGAATGATGATATTGCTTGGTATCATCTGATTTTAAAATTAGAACGATAGCTTGCCGAATCTCTTTGAGCATTTTGTGACAACAGTTGGCAAAATAATATTTGATTCATAAATAAAATCAAGAATGGAGTTATGGAGGACAAGATGCACGTGAAGGACATTTTCATGTAGAGACTGATCAGTGATCAGCGGTGTCATCAATATGAATGCAGAAATGACACTAACCACACATTTTCATGTAGACTGTAAGTGATCAGCGGTATCGTCAATATGAATTAAGCAGGAATGACACTAAACTAGGGTGTCCAACTCCAACCTGTTACGAGGAGCAATATGGAGTTTCTTCTGATGATTATTTTACTTTTAGTTCCAAATATTGGCTCAATAATGATTTTCAACTTCGGTAAATTGCATAAGACCTAGTTAAATTATAGATGCTTAGAGTGTCCATCACTGTGGACTGTTTTCTCCTTAAATGGTCTTGGGTGATCCATGCCTTATGAGCTAGCTTTTAAGGTTGAGTGAGAATCAACATCCATTTTCTTAACATGATATCAGCGTTGGTGCCATCTCTGTTCTTAGTTTACCTGTTGTCCATAGTCCAAATTCCCAGACATCAGTGTGCAGAGGAGGGGTGTAATAGTGTCCCACACAGGTTGAGGGAATGAGTTATTATCTCCGTACCGGGTCTTGACAATTTTCACCGCATAAGCTAGCTTTTATGATTGTGTTAGATCCAATGTCATTTTCTTAATCTTATTCATTTCTCATGACTTTATTTCTCACATGGTAGTAAAGTTAGACCCACCCCTATTCTTGGTTTATCCAATGTCGGCCCCACATTATGCTGTCCACGATTCAGATGTCCTGGACGTATAGGGAGTTAGAGCGCCCGACATTGATTGAGGGAATTGACTATTGTCACCTTATATTGTGTTGGATAGAACTCACCTCAAGAGTTAGCCCCATGGTCCATTTCTTAACAAGGTGGATTATTAGGTTGCTTCTAATAAACTCGCTCTCTACATGGGTTTCATTTAGAGCATCTCTTGAAGCCCTTTTGTTTTAAGGTAGCAAGCTTTTCGTAATGAAATAAGCAACTTCCCTTAGCTTTCAACTTTTCTTCTCTTATTTGCATTTATTTCTTATTATTATGTTTGAGTAGTTCTTATGCATTTATTTATACAGCAATGGATGTTTCTTCTGATCTTACTGAGCTTGGAAATACTCCTGTGGCTGTGATCTCTGCTGGTATAAAATCGATACTAGATATTCCTCGAACACTTGAATATTTGGTTTGTACCAACTTCGTATTTAACATCAGATCTCTTATATATGATAATGGAGGACTTGGAAATTTAACTTTTTTTTTCCCTATCTTGACCTACAGGAAACTCAAAGAGTTACTGTTGCAGCTTATAGAACCGATGAGTTCCCTGCTTTCTTCACACAAACCAGTGGCTGCAAGGTTCAAATTTTGTCATCAACCCTATGATTTACTCCTGTTATATGTTTCAAACAAAGTGAACTATTAAACCAGTCATGGAAACCCTCCCAAAATATGAAAATCAGACCAACTTATGCTGGTGATGTAATTATCACAACTTATAGTTTCTTATGTAGTATGCCATCTTTTCGTTTTATGTCACTTTTATGGTGTGTTCCAAAAAGAATAACACACTCTTTAATTTTAAGCCTCTCATTTTACCCTAATGACATACTCTAATAGCCGTAAGAATGTCATTGCATATTTTAGACCACAAGTTTTAAGACTGCCTTTCGTATGGTATATTATATATTCAGTTTATATGTCAAAAGTCTTCCTTTCTTTCTCAAACACCCGGTGTACACCGCCTTCTTAAATGAAATGAAGGGAGTAGATTTCTCTATTGAACCATGAAAGAGTGAGGTTACATGCTGAAATGTGTTGCTCGTCAACACCAAACACTTAGATGGTCAAAATGTGGATTCTTCTTTTCTTTTAATTATTTTTATTCCTTCATTATTGGGAATGATGGGGTGGTTCACAAGAAAATGATACGGTAGGTGAATAGATTACTTTTTTTTTTGGAATGTTTGGATAACTTGTCATATAATTTCATTTAACATGAGATCATATTTTTACTTATATGTTTATAATCAACATTATATCATGTTTCTAATTGGTTGTCTTTGCTATAAAACTTAGGCGCCTGCTCGAGTAGAATCGCCGGAACATTGTGCTCGAGTTATTGGCAAGCAACCCTATACCTATTTCATCCTTGATTCATTTACTCGTTAAATATAGCGTATTTACTTCTATTCCCTAACTTTGACTGTAGATGCGAACATAAGACTTGAGCAGAAGAGTGGAATCTTGATAGCAGTCCCCATTCCAAGAGAGCATTCTGCTTCTGGAAGTTTGATTGAGTTGGCAATACAGCAAGCTCTCCAAGAAGCACGGTACGTATTCCGCTGTATCCTCTTATTTGCGGAAGTACATGGTTCTTTGCACCTCATTACCTATTTCCACATATTAATGTTGGGATGTAATTGCTAACTCAGAGAGAAGAAGATTACTGGCAATGCTGAAACTCCGTTCTTGCTTGCAAGAGTCAATGAACTTACTGTTGGAGCATCTCTGGCTTCAAGTATCCTTTAACTGATATTACTATACGCTGTTAAGTTTGCAGATCATTCGTTAAAATCTTGATAGAGAACGAGGAATGTCAATAAATTATTATCAATCATTTCCGCAACGCCACCTGAAATAGATCATGGCCTTCTGTTTAGTCCATCCTTTTAGTTTCCTTAATGAAGTTTCAGACATTGCTCTCGTGAAAAATAATGCCTGTATCGGTGCTAAAATTGCTGTTTCGCTTGCCCAGCTTCAAAAACGTAGTTACAAAAGGTTGGTGCACTCAAGATGTGTTGCCATTCTTTTGGTTACAACCTCAACTGGTTTCAAATTAGGTGACATGCTATAAAAAATTGGTGTTTTTACTTTTCAGGTAGTTATTCTCTTATATTGTGCTTCTTCGTATCAACTTAGCTAAGCATTTTAAGCTCGTTGAGTCTAAAGGAAGCAGCGGCTTTGACATATGCAGCAGAAACAGTGTTACTTATGGAAGTATGCAACCAAACAGAAAGTTCATGCAACATCTTTCCTTTATAATCTAGAATTCTGGTGATGTGAATTACTTCCTCCATTTCCTTAAGAAATTAGTTAAGTTTATTATTGTACCCTTATTTAGTGTTATCTTGAAGTTAAGGTTTCAATAAATGAACATAAATTAACTTATTTTGATTAATTAAATTGGCCAATTTGAACCCCTTTCACGCTCATGTCATGTCGAGGTACTGCAGAAAAAAACACAACAAAATCCGATCCAATTTATCGTAATCGATTAGTTAACATGTTGGTTAACCGTATTCTGAAACACGGAAAAAAATCATTAGCTTATCTAATTATCTATTGAGCCGTGCTTCAGGCGACTGGAGCAACCTTTGAAGGCACTCGACCTTGTTCATCCTTTCAACTAAGTATCCCGCTCATCATTCGTTTTTCTATGTTGGTCAAATTCATTTTTTCAAGGCTAATTTTGATAATCAAGGTATGATAGTCTTCAATCATGGAGCCTTTTTCTTTGTGAAGTCACCAAATTCTCCAATATGAAAAACTAGAATTCTTCAATTGAGTAAGGGTTTTCTACCATGTCGAGGGTCTTTTTAAAAATTGATTTACTCAATTGTTTTATGATCCATAAAGAATAAATTGAGATAATTACATGATTTTATGATGAATTCCCATGAACCCATGCCTAAGCCACGTTTTCTAGATTATGATAATTGAAACTGGGTTTTGAGTTACGAAAGGAGAACTATGGAACTATGCATGTTCTCGTGAAATTGATGTAAATATTTAAGTATGCTTTGAGAGTGAACTATCAATGTTGTTGTTGTTGTGTTGTGAAAGGTTTTCTCACAAAAAGGGATCTAAGGGGTAAATGTCTTCTCACCTAAAATGAATCAAAGTGAAGGATCTATATAATGAAAAGTAGCTTGGATTGGCAATATGACGTGCCTTTCCATGGATGATAAAGACAACTTAAGAATGAATATTACGTGGGATTTACACTTTGCACTAGAGGATATTGAGATGGAAGTTCTCCCATTTATAGAGGTTGGATTTCTAGTAGCAATATCTTTTTCCCATACCTATGTGTCCCCATAGAATGATTATCTTTGATATACTTTAGCTAGAGGATCCACATAAGCTAGTAGTTCATGGTATTATTTTGGCAAGTAAGTGTGGGGCATAAATCGAAATTCATGTTGATAACTTATGGTCTTATATGTAATTTTAAGGTAAATCTCCCACAATAAAAGCCAAGGCTACTTCAAGAAGTATGGCGAATGTTTTAAAATGTTATCTTGCATTGATCATGTTTTTATGATTTATTCTTTTACCTCATGTTTTATCTTAGTCATTGCATGTTTATGAAAATGTCCCTTTTAAGCATGTTTTAAAATGTTTTATGCAGGACTCTCATACTAAAGCGTTTTTTACTAACACATGCTCTTGCCTACATTTCTTATAAAAATGTAGGATCCGACGCTTTACGTTTGAACTTCCATGACTAAGGACTGTCAGTAGAGACTTGAGATTGGCGATTCCTGACACATTCGAGGACTGAGCCTTTATTTCATTTTGTAATTTTATTTCAGTTTTGAGCTTGATGTACAAGTTACGTGAGGAGAACCTCTTCTTTACTATATAGCTTTGAGATGATGTTTTGACTTTTTCTTTATTTTATAAACTTTATGTTGAAACTGTCTTTTGAGTCCTATACTTCTATCAACTTGTATAAAGAAAGGTAAGTGGCTTGTATGAGATTTTTTGGGGTCTTATACGTCATTTAATATAAGCGGCTACCTGAGCTCATGACATTTAAACTCTGTTGTTTGTATTATCTTGTATGGTGTAAGGTAAATGGCTAGTGTAGGTCCTCTCATAGTCTTATATGCCATGTCACGTCCACAATGTACTTTGGGTTGTGCCAAATTTGATATTTTCAAAGTACAAGGTTTATTAAGGTCGTAAAAGGTCTCTTCATAAGTGTGAAGTGCGCCACATAATGAATGTGGGGCTATATTATGTTTAGTAAACTCCACTTCTTTCATTACTCTGAATTTATGTGACATAGATTAACTCTATATGTCTCTCTTTCTTAATCCCTATCCGATGCTTTTCAGGATATGGCCACTTGAATGGTATGTGCTAGGAGGAATGCGGTATAGAACGTGAAATGAGAAGCTACTCAGGTTCCCATCGACTCTTTTGCAAAGAAGGTGACTAATGCAGAGTTTAGTGCTTCTTTTTACATATTGGCTTAACCTATGACAAATCAATCCAATAGGGAGGTTGTGGTCCCCGTGAACCCAAATTTGCATACAATAGTAACTAGAAGAGGGACTTCACTAGAAAGAATCTTGTGGAGTTTCATGTTTCCATGTTTGAGAAAGATCTTGAAGAGCTCATTCACGTAGTTTTTTTGGGGTTTATAATTGTGGGAGTTAAGCCGGTGGAATATGCAGAATTATCCTCTTATGAACTTAAGGGTGTTGCTAAAGTAAGGTGCAACCAATGGAAGGAAGGGAAGGTCGTTAATGCGGGTTCTCCTAATTGGGACAAATTTAAGGTCACTTTATTTGATAGGTTCTTTCCCCTTGAGATGAGGGAGTGATTAATGTTTCAAGGACACTTATTCCACTTCTAAGCATCAAAGATCATTAGTCAGTATAATACACCAACTAAATGAGTTGGGTCCGAATCTCACATGGAGTGATACTTGTTTAAGATTCAAGAGTAAAGTGTGAATATTCTCAAATCAACCATAGAGATAGACAGTTACGAATAAAAACATAATCAAATTAGGGGTGACGCGAATGTCAAATAACATCGGGTTTTGGTTTGTAATTATCAACTACAACAACAAAAAATAACACCATAATAACAATAATGAGACGGGTTCTTGGGATGTGATTTGATTATAGGCTAGTGTATAAAAATGGGTTAAGCTAGACACTAAAGGAGGTAAACTTTCTCTCAAACAATTTACCATGAATTGGGTCAATTTCTCTCGAACATCGACATGCATAGAACATAAGAAGAATCTACAGCTTAGCCCATTAACTCTCTCGAACTGAATTTGTGGAAAGATGTTTAGGATTCACTCTCTCGATCTAAACCATGACAACCTAATACCCACGGACCATCAATCAATAATCTTGGTTTTAAAACATATTTCTCGAGCAAGCCAAAAATGAAGGTAGAACTGTATTTGCAACTACAATTCTATAAATTAACATAATTGATCATTGAAATCACTTCTAAACAGCATTTGAACTAACAAGTAGCAATACTCATTAGCTAAATCAACCCATAATAACATATTTACACCCCATGAAATGGGGTTTCAGCTAGACATCATAATAAGATAAAAAAATCATTACCAAATTTTGTTTCCATTAACTAGGTAAGATTATTTCGTCTATACAAAGGTCCAAACTGAATAATATCAAAGACCCACTCCTAGTTTCTAAAAAATGAAAAACTTTAATTCTTCGAATTGAAAATTACTATAGTGAATACGATAGATCCTCCTCTAACTAAAATGTTCAAAATATATTTATACTCGCCAAAAATATGTTGCAAAGGGTCGTTTGGCGCAGTAAGTCAGGCTCGCCGATCCACCCTTTTGTCAGTTCCATCGCCTTTTTGCTTTGGCATTCAACATCAACAAGTTATGTAACATTGGGCGATCCAACACTACATCACAGAACCACTCGGAGACACACTGACCACTCTTTTCTCTCGCAAATTTTCTTTTCTCCTTCAGGGATTGGTATATTGGAACTTTAGGGAGATGCTGGCCATTTGGTGACTCACCAAAGGGATTTGGCGATTACCAGACCTTTAATTCTTCGTTCTTTCGGCTTGCTTATTCCTTTTTGCAACTAGTGCTCATGCTTTGTTCCTCAATCAAAATACCTGGAAATCAAGAATTTTACATCAATTATTGGAACAAAATAAGCATTTGAGGAAACTAAATCTATCAAAATAAAGCCTTAAATGAGTCCAAATCTCGAACTCATTAATACCCTTAACTTAAACATTTGCTTGTCCTCAAGTAAAACTAAAGTTCAAAAATTCAAAAAGGATGTCTCAAACATTGCTACATAAGATTCAATCATGAATGCAAACAAAAAGACTCAACTTATTCATGCAAGGATCAATTGTGCACTCAAATATTCAAGTTGTGACTCACAATTATCAAAGATTCTCAAGCTCACAATACTTGCTTGAAATACAAGTTCAGGCTCAAAAAAAGGTACTCAAATTCCCTCACACAAAGAGTGATTTCAAATTCACACAATGGTTCAATAATTTATTGTCACGCCCCGAGCCTACACCCTGGACATGGCCGGAACATAGAGACAATTGTTGGCTCCAAGTGAATCCTTGGTCTAGCTTACTTACTTAGCAGAACAATTAAAGCATTAAAAAAAGATTTCAATTGCTAAACAACTTAACTGCCTCAAACTGCACTTATATTGATTTAAAAAAATAATCATTTAATTTAAGCCAAGTGGCAACTCAAATCTGTACATAAGCCAATAAAAATAATGACGAATGGACTAACATCTGACTTACTATCTAGGAAGCCTATAATAACAGATATGGATGTTAGGACAAGCCCCACAACATCCTAATGAACTGAAACTAAAACTGAAAGCAGTAAAATGAATACTCCGAAATTACAAGGAGGCTCACCAACTGACTCTAGGGTGCTCAACTGGATCAACGGTGCGCTGGAATATTGATCCTAGTTACCTGCGTCTGCATCATAATACAATGCGGGCCAACTGGCATCAGTACATTAAATGTACAAGTATGCAAGTTCGAATGCTAAAATACAATGTAGGCTTAAAGGAGATTCTGAAAGAAATACTTACCTTGTCTCTTCTCAACTCATGAATACTTATCTAAACCCATTTCATCATAAAATAGTTTAGAAACATGTGTAATATAAATAAAAGTTGTTTAAAACATGGTTTTAGACTCTGTGTGTATGCAAAGATACAAATAACTCTAAGATGTATGTAAAAATACAAAATAAATTGATGCAATTTCTGCTGTGGGAGGTTCAACCGACAACCATCACTTAAAAGCTATAGTGATGGTAAGACGTTATTAGGCCCATGCCGTCCGGTCATCCTACACCTTGTCAGAGTATAGGACCTTCGTAACTTAGTGGATCCACTAACTTAATTTAAGTGATAATCTAAAAAGTATGATCCTATAATACCCATGATGGCTACATGGTTTATAGAGAGTTGAGTTAATATGAACTCTCATCCCTATATGGTTTCTCAATACTATTACCAAAAATATACTTAGGTCATATATTTTAAAAACAACTTCTTTCTTTGGGTTTAGATAATTACTCAACACTTAGCTTAAAACCTCTTTTGGGATCGATGTTCCCTTTTCTTTCTCAAAACTCTTTTGGAAATCTCAGTTTCCTCTTATCTTTAATGTGAAAACATTTATAAATTCTTTGGGTATACTTAGTTCCCTATATCTTTTGAGTAAACTCAACTTTTTACTCTGAGCTTTTTTAGCCTTAAAAAAAGTTAAAACATTTGTAAAAGACCTTTGAAAAACATTGATGAGCTTTAGTTGACTTTACTCTTAACTTTACTTGACTTGACTCTTAACTTTACTTGAATTGACTCTTAACTTTTATTGAATTAAATTATGGATTCAAGGAATTAAGATTTGTTATAGGAGAGGTCTCTTGAAGTTTAGGAATGATTTTGAATAGATAATCTTGAGAAAAGTTATGTAAACACTGTCTTAGGTTAAACCTGAGACGCTGAGATACTTCTAAATAATTATTGACAAAACTTCATTTTGAGGCAAACGAGTACACCTCCTGTCCACGAATCGGAGCAACTTGTGTTCACTGAGGAAATAGGTCCACGACGCGGAGATGGTACATGTTCCTTATCCATTTTTTTCTTCGTTTTTTAGCCTCAATACACCTAAACTCGAATATTTCCCTCAAAGACCCGATACCCAGCATATATACTCAAGAACCTAACTTTAAAAAATTCTAAATATCAACCAAAAGATCTTATAAATTTCACAATTCAACCCAATTCAAGAACATCATTCAAATTCAAGAATTCCTGTCAAGAACATCAACTTTCAAAACACTTTTAGGACGAATTGTATTGAACTAAACATGTTTGGCGTGTGGAACCCAAGGATATGAAAAACTCACATACCTAGTATGATCAAAATCTTGAAGAAATCCCCAATCAAAACCACTCGTTCATGGCGAATCTTTCTTTTCCTCTTCTCCGTTCTCTAGCGTTCTTTCTCCAAAAAGTCCAACTCTATTTTTCAAAATCGTAAACTGAAATAAATGAGCTTTGACCCCAAATAACTTACTAAAAACTAATTTAATTAATTGGGTAAGGAAAAGACCAAACTACCTTTTAAATTTCCGGATTGGACAGTTCCCTAATCAAATAGCCTAACTTCCAAAGGGCATAACTCGCTCATCCGAACTTGAAATTTCAAAAACTTGGTAGCGCTGGAAAGAGAATTCCAACCATATATTAAACTACACCTAACTCATCTTGATCTAGGAGTCATAGCCGGTTGAAATTTACCAAAAATGCACTTTG
Organism: Solanum pennellii; assembly: GCF_001406875.1. Classification (NCBI taxonomy): domain Eukaryota; kingdom Viridiplantae; phylum Streptophyta; class Magnoliopsida; order Solanales; family Solanaceae; genus Solanum; species Solanum pennellii. The sequence goes on along the minus strand of NC_028647.1, from coordinate 29,803,553 downwards.
ACTTTCTTACCAAATTTCCAGATTTTTAAAATTCTTTCAAAAAAAATTATTTTCAATTTCTAAACTTTCTTCTAGTTTCTTTTTAGTTGCGAGATGTTATAGTATCTCCCCCTTGGGAACATTCGTCCTCGAATGATATTTCTTCTACTAGGTTAAGGGTGGAAACATCTTGTTCAAAACACCCAACAAGAAAAATGCAACAAACAACGTGCTCACTCATAATTTAAAAAGTACTAAGAAGAAAATTAGTACCTTGATCTGCATTTTCTCTGGATTCAAAGATGTGAGGATATCTCTTCTTCATATCCTCTTCTGCTTCCCAAGTGGCTTCTTCAAAAAACTAATTTCGCCACTATTCATTAAGTGATACTACTTCCTTAGTCCTCAACTTGTGAACTTAGTTATCTAAAATGTGAAAACAAATCTCTTCATAAGATAATTTATCTTTGATCCTAATATCCTCGATTGTTATAATCAATGAAGGATCGCCCTTGCACTTCTTCAACATGGAGACATATAATCCCTAAAGAAATGCTTCCGTGAGGACCAACATACTAGGGACTGAGTTTCCCTTCTTACCAAATCTCATAAATGCCTTCATGGGTAAATCTTATAAATATACCCCATCATCTACGTCGAACTCTAACGGCCTTATCCTAACATCATTGTAGGATAATTGATGACTCTGCACCGATTTCAACGTCTCTTTAATGGATTTTATTTTATCCATAGCTTGATAAACTAAATCTTGTCTTATGAACTCTGCTTCACCAAATTTAAACCATCCAAAAGGAGATTTTCATCTTCTCCCATATAGAGCTTCCTAAGGAGCCATTTGGATTCTAGAGTTGTAACTATTGTTGTAAGAAACTCCATGTGAGATAGGTGATCATCCTTATTACCATTGATATCAATCACACAATCTACCTTGGTAACTCAAAACACCATCTCCCCCTTGTTCAAAAGCCATCACTTTTCGCTTATGAACATTTGTTTTTTACTCAGACAAGATAGGGTCTTGGTATTGCTTGACTTTTACTTCTCAAACTAAGGATGAGTAAGATCCATTCATCACCACTATTCCTCCTTCTATGGAATCGATTAATAGAACTCCCAATCGTGCAATTCTACGTACATCATTTTTCTAATTCTTTCCTACCTTCCTCAAAATAGGTGGTACTATCCATAGACAACTTGCTTAAGGCATCAACAATAACACTAGTCTTACCAGAGTGATAAAAGAGAACTCATGTCATAATCTCTGAGTAACTCTAACCACTCTCTCTGTTTGAGATTAAACTTTTACTGACTAAACACCTACTGGAAAAATCATGTGATCGGTGAACACTTCCACATGAACACCAAAAAGATATTGACATGATATTTCAAGGCAAATATTATATGAACCAAGTCTAAGTTATAGGTTGGACAATTCTTCTCATGAATTTTCAACTCTCTTTGTTGGTGCCATTTTGAATGGTTGAATAGTGATAGGACGAGTATCTGGAATGATGTCTATGATGAAGTCTATATCTCTTATGAGGGACTTCGGGAAGATTATTCTGCAATACATCTGGAAAATTTATTTTACTACTGAAACAGACTGGATGAGAGGTATCTCAACACTAGAGTCATAAAATTGGACTAAGTGTTAGATACAAACCTTCGAAACTATCTTTCTCGCCTTAAGATACGAAATGAAACAACCCTTAGGCACTGCTGAACTACTACTCCACTCTAGGACTTGTTCATTTGGAAACTGAAACTTGAATACTCGAGTTCTACAATCAACTCAGGCATAATAGGCATGTAGCTAGTCCATACCAAGAATTACATTAAAATCTACCATGTCTAACACAATTTAATTACTCATGGTGTCTTCGTCATTAATTGAGACGAGACAATCATGCTAGAAAGGGCTCACCAACATGTGTAGAAACATTAAACGGTTCACTAAGTTTCTCAGGAATAACATCAAAATACATTGCAACATAAGGAGTTACAAAGGATAAACTCGCCCCTAGATATAGCAAAGCATAAATAGTAAAGTCAAAAATTTGGATCATACCAATGACAACATCTGGCATATCCTCTTGCTATTGGTGACTAGCAACAACATACAAGCGATTTCTTCCTCCGCCAATACCCTTTCCTTGCATGCTCTTTGGACACTCTTTCGAAAAGTGACTCTCTTTTCCACTATTGAAGCAAACTGTCATCCCGTCACGATGCTTAGCTTGGTGGTTTATACCACACCTAGCACATGTAGGAGCCTTACTGCCCCTTTTTGCCATACTGCCTTGAAAATATACAGGTTTAGCTCTGAGACCCTGAGAATTCTATCTATTAAACTCACATTTGTCCTCAGATGTACTAGTAGATGATGGAGAAGGTACCTTCTATTTGTGTCGGAGAGATAATCGACTAATATTACCCTTTTGCTGCCTGAACTCATTCTCTAATGTCTTAGCCCTTTTATTGTTAAACTCTTTCTATCTTTCAGCTTATCCTCATCAACATGTTGTACATGGATCATAAGCCTTGCTAAGTCCATATCCCTTATCAACATAACTTTTTTGCCTTCCTTGCTTGACCAATGAGACAACTCAGCAAATAATAGACTCATCCTGCTCCTCATATCAGCAACTATCTCTGGAGCATAACGAGAAAGTTGTGTGAACTCCAGACTATACTCATGAACATTCATATACTCTGCATTAAGGGTAAGAAACTCTCCTATCTTTTCCTCTTGCAACTCACGAGGAATGGAACTCTCCATGAGAGCACTCTCAAACATAGACCAACACACTACTGGTACATTCTTAAACATATTCTTTTTCTATTGATCGAACCAGATTCTAGCAACACCCTTCATTTGGTATGCAGTTAGTTCCACCTCTCCGCCTCAGCAACATGCATCACATCGAATATCCTTTTAAGCTCCTGAATGAAGTTCTCTGGATCCTCAGTCACACTTAAACCTGTGAAGCTTGGGGTTTCATCTTTACGGTGACCTGAGAGTTTTCACCAATAATACTCTCTCAGTTTTTACGTTCTCTCAACTCAAATAATCTCATATAGGGCTTTCGAGGATTTTCATCGATAAAATTCCCTTATTTTTCACTCCATATACGAGTGCCATGACAATTTCCTTTAATAAACACTAAAATTTGCTTGACGTGTCATTGTTAAAAATTGATAAGAAGGTCTTCATTTGGATTGTAACGTGACTTTTGGATAGGGTTACAAAGAAATGTTCGGCATGGAAGCTCAAAGATATTGTGGTAATAGGGTTAAGACTTACAACTTATGGAATCAACTCATTTTTGCAAAAATAAAAATAAAATAATAACAATAGTAATGTTATCATAATTTTTGCCCCAGTTTTTGTGATGAGAATTTTCTAAACTTTTTTCTTGGTCGGACCGTACCTCAAACTAAGGTTGCCTACGTATCTTGTCAAAGCAAGAATCAGGTGGAGCATAGTTCATGAAATTTGTACTTTTGTTGTTATTGATTTTTTTCAACCTTTTTTCGCTTTCATTTTTTTTCTTTTCTTTTCTATTTTTCTTCCTTTTTGTGACTTTTTTTTTGCTGTTTTTGATTCCAAAAGAGGGGTATTATAACAACCCTGTGAGTCGTTTTATTAATTTTAAATCATTATATTTATATTAATCCTTTTAGTAGTTTTTATAAATAATTTATGACTTATAAGAATGAGTGACATGATTTTCAGATTTAATAAAGGATTATTTTGTTGATAATAGTAATAAAATAAATAAAAAAAGAATTAAGGGTAAAAACCCTAAACTTCTAAATGCCAGCAAAATGGGGAAAAGAAAAAAAACAAACGAATGGAATAGGGGAACAAAAATATTTACTTGCGTAAAGTGGCAGCTGGCTGAAGCCGATTACGTGACATCAGGTAAAAAATTTGATCTTATGACTAAACGCACATATATATATATATATACATATATGTCAGTGTTATTTATTTTATATATAGTCATATGTGAAATCATTAATACCAAAAGAGTTAAATTGTTAAATTGCTTTTGTCCATTGGTGTCAATTAATAAAACTGATGAGGCTTTGAGGAATCCAACATATTGAAGTTAAATATTTGTATATGTTAATTATATTTTAAGATTTACTTAGTGAAGTAACAATATATTTTAATTATAATGGTGGGTTAGGGAAAGGAGACAAAAATGAGTTGCAAAATTTATTGTCCAACTTTGTATATGCTATATTGATTTAAACTTAGGAAATTTTAGTGTCAATCATTAGGTAATTATGGCAAAAAAATTGTAGGTGAAATAAATTGTTCTAACAATCTTACACAGTGTTCCGTGTATATACATAATGATTATGGGTTTAGTTTTGGTCTACAATTTTCTTATAGCTATCAAGTTATAATTCAAGTTTTGGTATACTGGTTTAAGTAATTAAATATCGGGTGTATTATATGACATGAAAGCTATTAGGGTTTTAGTGTTTGGTGAAGTTGTAACTTAACCCTAGGCTTGAAACTTGAAAAATATGATAGTTAATTGACATCAAGATTTAGGGACTTCATTATAAACTTGGGTTAATTTTTCAGGTCAAAGCTAAATACATCGTAATATGAGTGTTGTTAGTTTTGAAACCTTATTGTGAATATATATACTTGAATAGATTGCATAAATTTGGAAGCTCAACAGAAAGGGAAGGCTCAAATTCTGGAGTAATTATTCGATTGGCTAAGGCATGTGGATTTCTAAACCCTTGTTAAGTGTATGAAATGTGTGTATTTCCTTGTAGTATATGTTTGGGAGTAATGGGACTTGGTGATGGATTGACTTGTCCATATTGATTAATACTAATAAGAAAACAAAGGGTAATAAAAGACAATGTGAATAATTGCTTGTGTGTGATGTGTTGATAATGGAGAATGGTTTGAAAGGCTTGTTGAGTCATTGTTGATGTTGTTGTGAATTGTGCAGTGTTATGAAAATGATCATATCCTCTTTATTTCTAAACATGTCATTTGCATTATTTTAAGACGTGGTTGTGACAAGTGTTATATGCATTGAAAAAGAATGAGAACTTAAAGAGGATGTACCATTTCGAGTGAGGTATCGCGCGCCACGATAACTAATATATTTCGAGGGACGTATCATGCGCTGCATGGTTACTATTATTGGGGGTCGTGTCGTGCGCCGCGATAGACGCATGGACTGATATGTCCCCTGTGGGTCCCAGACTCAGAGACATCGTGTGTGTATCACTAGGTCAGACGTGCATCATTGTACTTGACATTGCATTCCATAGCATTGCACATACTTATCATTTGTGAACTTGATATTGTGTTTTGCTGATCTTGTGATTGTCTTTCTGCGGAACTTGTATTTTTGAATACTGAGCTTGTTATGGAGGATATGTAATTTGTTGAAGTGTTGTTGTTAAGAATATGTAATTTGTTGAAGTGTTGTTATTGAGGATATGCAATTTGTTGAAGTGTTGTTGTTGAGGATATTTAATTTGTTAAAGTGTTGTTATGGAGGATATATAATTTGTCTATGTTTTGTTGAGTTACGTGTTGTGTAAACTGTGAGCTGTTAGGTTGGAATGATTTTATGTAGGTTGTAGTTGTGGTGATTCGGTTGGGGGTGGTAGGAGTACCCATATTTCATCCCCTTATCTTGTGTTTAGGGACTTACTTGCTGAGTACTGTGTGGTTTGGTACTCACCCCTTGCTTCTTTTCTGAGGCTTCTTGGAGATTTGTGAGGTAGCTGTTTGACGTCTCAACAGACTTTCTTTATCCTAAATTATGATCTTGTTCTATTCTACAAAAAAGTTCATTTGAGACTTAAGTTTTTGTTTTGAATCAATTGTAATACTTTAGAGGCTTGTGCACGTGAAAACCAGATTTTTGGGGTATTTTTGAGTTGATTATAAATTTTTTGCACTTTATTGTAACAATTGATTTTTAGGCGGATTTGTCTTGGTGAGATAAGACGAGTGTTATCACGTCTAATTTTGGGTCGTGACAAAATAATATCAGAGCCCCAGGTTCATAGGTCTCACGTGTATACAAGTCGAGTCTAAGTAGAGTCTCAAAGATAGGTACGAAGACGTCTATACTTATCTTCGTGAGGCTATAGTGACTTTTAGGAAAAATCTTCACTTCTTTGATCTCTATCGTGCGTACTTGGTTCGATTTTGATTCTTATCGCTTCACTCCATTGTCTCTCATTTATGTGAGGCCTCGTGTGTAGTTCCTCATGTGAGTAGTTGGTGTGTCGTGTATTGGTTGAATGTTAGATTTGGTACTAAGGTGAAAGTGATAGACTTATGGGAAAAAAATGTGTGGTCAGATTTAAAGTGTTCAATCTGAAACAATTGAGTTAGGTGACGGGTCGATGAAATATTTTTTGATTTCTAAATGATGAGGTTGAACAATGGTCTAAGTGATATCATAAACGTATTATATTTTCAAGTTAGTTACCAAAGGGATAGTACTTGGGTGGTATAGACAATATCTCTAGTGGTTCTATAACTGAAAGTTGAATAATTAAAAAGATGGCTAAATAATGAATATTATAACCGGAGAAAACACAGTTAGAAAGTCGTCATGATAAGAATAATGTTTCACCAATTGAGGTGAGAATCTCTTTTCTGATTTCATAGATTGTGTGTATACCAAAAAGGATTATGATATGACTATTACAATAATACCAATTCTTACTTGGTTAGAGTAATGAAGTGTGTAACTCTTATTATTGACCTGATCTACCAATGAATGTATATTGTTTTGGATGAGAGACTAAAAAATTTAGTAGTGTATTATAGTTAATTAATAGGCAAAAATGTGTGGACTATATGGGTACAATCTTCTAGATAGGTATGATGTGTTCTAGTGGTGGATTTAATTGACTTTCACGATGTGATACTAGTGATATATGAGAACGGATATGTCAATTGTTGAGCATGAACACTAACTACTTAAGGAATTGTACGGTGTACCACACGCTCGTATAATGAGATTTGCTACTGTTCATATTTGAGAAACCAACTAGGTTGTTACTACATATGTTTGGGGTTAAGTAGTGTGTATAAGGAAGATTGTAGTGGCGGATTGTTAACACTGTATTTGTGTGTTAATTTGATAACTGTATCCCGGGTCAAAATGAGGACCAGTGATGTAATCCTAAGGTACAAGGGAGTGGATAAATATCGAAATGACAAGCTAATAAGTAAAGGAAGTCCTGAAGAGTAGACTTGTGTGAAGGCAATTAAGTTTAGAAAAAGAAAATGCCTGTAAAATTAAGTTAGTCCTTTGAATTTGATTGGTATAGTTGAGTTTGAGGTGTCATGTCGATGACAAGTTTAACTTTATGGTGATGGCAATGGCTAACTAAGCATGATGGTAATAAGGGTTTGGAATGGATTGTGATGGAGATGCAACTATATGATAAAATTTTTGGTTAAATGGATTTTTAATGGTAATGACGACTTGCGAGTATCTAATGTTATGATTTGCTACTATTTGATGAGTAATGTGGTTGCATGAAAAGTTATAGGAAGTGTTGACACACCGCTTGAAATTTTATTTTGAAAAGAGCTAGAGTCATAAATAAAAAGAAATAATGTAATGTAGTTTAGTCTTTAGAAAAAGAAAAGTGAGAGTAAGAATATTTTCTCTCATTAGAAGGGCTAAAGAGGTGTCTTCAAAGGGATTGAGAATTGAAGTATAGAGACATTTGGTTCCATCTATTTTACTATGGTTATGGTGCTACTGTTACATGTCATTCATATCAGTTAAAAATTATTGAATAAGATTTGAGAAAGAAGTCTACAGACGTTTGATCCGAATATGATGATAAGAGCTTTATTGTTTTGAGTTGGTTACTAACACATTTGAATTTTTAACGAAGGATACAATAAAATCAACGGATAGGCGATTTATTATAGTTTAAGATATGTGAATTCCTAAAGATCCTCAATGTATGAGCTAATGTTAATAGATAATTAGATTGTGTTACACAGTTGGGATAAAAAAATTCAAGTTTTTCAAGGTGAGTTTATGTTCATGGTAGTATATTTTGTCAAGGTGTAGATTGATTAGGTAAAAAAATTGATCGATCACATTGAATATTGAGCATTTGGAAGGACTTGTATATGTTTTGAGTCATAAAGTGTGTCATTTGATTTTCAAAGGACCTAAGAAGGGTTCATCTTAAAAAAATATATTTTTGAGGATAAGGTAAAAAAATGTCAGGCGTTGTTGTCCAAAGAATAAGATTGGTGTGAGAGTCAATAAAAGCAACAAGAGTCTGGTATATTGAAGGGTTCAAGATATTTAGAATTTTGTGACATAGGAAGAATTTAAGAAAGGTGAAGGAATAAGACCACTCGTATAAACCCTTGGTTTGTGTTTGAAGGATTTATAAATTTTTTCCTATGAGGTTAGATATGACTGTGAGATGTGAATTGATTTAGTAGACTTACTATAAATTTATCATCGAATTTTATAAAGATTGAGTTTTGATTTAGGTGAGTAGCAATGATGTGTGTGAGATTATGTGTCTTTTTCTTGGTTATATTGTACTGATTAAGATAGGTGACTTATGTATGTGCAACGGTGTGAAGCTACAGTTCTACATGATTAATGAGAATTTTGAAGGGATTGAAACTACTTTGTTGATGGAATGATGTAGACTGTTATGATGTGTTACATAGTAATTTAATGTGTTACATAGGAATTTGATGGTTACTAGAGATTATGAACTTTTAGTATACAAATTTATTGGAGTGATAAAGGATTTTTTTTTGAGTTTTAGTATGAGGTACATTATGGTATATATGGTAGTTAAAAACATGCTGTGATAGTCATTGGATGTGATTCAATTATTTTACCTCAAAGGAAAAGTATTTAGATTCGAAATTAGTGCTATCAATCTTAGATGTGATTTGTCATGTAATGCTTAAATGGAAAGAGAGCCATATTTTTAATTTTTTTAGAGGCTACAATGTGTTTTCTGAGGATATTTTGATACTAGTGAGTTTGAGAGTAAGGTAAATGGTTTGTGTAGTTATGATGTTTGTTCGTATTAAGAGTGTTAGCTTCAATGTAATACTAAGAGAAGTATGTGGGTTTTGATAAATAAAGTATTTGTAATGTTGTGTTGAGGATCAGACTGGTTGATTTTGGGTGGTTAAAAATTGAGAGATGGAGTGAGATGAATGAAATTTTATTTATATGAGGCCTATGGAAGGAGTATCTTGTAATAACTTCTTCATTTTGGACATGGTTTAAAGTATGATTCACTTTCTACATTCGTGTGTGTTTTGCTTCTATGGGCGAATTCTTAGTGGTGGATATGGATGTACCGATCATATGATTTTTCTCCTAATAGGGTGACATCCTTGGTTAGAATAGTTCATTTCAGTTATGGAGGATTCGGTGTTGTTTGAAATAGTTTAAGGATACTAGTGATTCTACATGTGCAATCTTGCTTATGAGAACTTATAAAAGAGCTTCCGTGGATTGCTACAGCTATCCAATAGTGTTTTTAAAGGTTTTGCATCTAGAGTGTACAATTTGTTGGGTGTTTACCTGATCTTATTATTCTTTGAGTTAGATAAGTGTGATTCTCCTTTGATGAGTATCCAATGTCTAAAGATAATATTGTTATAACTTAGACTCGTGAAAGATTGTGTTGTGAAAAAAATATCTTCATAAGATCTGTGATGGTGAGTATTATGATTGTGTGGTAATTGATTGAAGTTTACTTCTGGTTGTAGCTGGTATCGATTCAGAATGTTCTCTTGGTTATGTGAGAAAAGATTTCTCATGATGGTTGTTTTATGGTTCAATGGGTGTCAGTTTAGATTGAATTCATGAGTTAGTTTGAGGCTTGATAATCACTCTTAATTTATAGATCTTCAGCTTGATTGGGAATTTCAGTTCTTGGTATTTGATCTTGATGGAATGGTCATAAGGATGAGTTCATTTGGAGACAGGAACACGACCCAAAAGTCATATCTCAGGTTCTTGGTATCCGTTAGTATTTGACTTTCTTTTACTTTATGTTCGAGGAAGAACATAAGTTTTGGTGGTGGATAATTCAACGACCCTCTTAGTCATTTTATGAATTTTTAAATATTTTATTTATATTAACCTTTTTAGTAGCTTTTATAAATAATTTATGACTTATAAGAATGAGTGACATGATTTTTAGATTTAATAAAGGATTACTTTTTTGATAATAATAATAAAATAAATATATGAAGAATTAAGGGCAAAAGCCCTAAACTGCTAACACTACAAAAAAACCTGAATTGCCAACAAGATTATCGGTTGGTAAATTGATTAAATTTGTTAGCAAAATGAATTTTCCAACTGGATACAAACTGATGTTAATCTGTTGCTAAAAAGCTCGTCACTAATTTTTACCAACCCATTTCAGTTAGTTGGTAAAATTACCAACTAAAATTCAGTTGGTAAAAACATAAACAACTTGCTGGGAATTGTTGAAATGTAGCCTTCAAATTTTCATTGGTAAGTTCACCAACCAATTTTCGGTTGGAATAATGTTGGTAAGTTTACTAACAAAGAGCAAAAAAGTTGGTAAATTTGGTTATTCATTATTCAATTTTGTTAGAAATTGATTAGCAATTTAAGTTAAGAAAAAAAAATGTGTTGGCATTTCGTTAGTAAATTACCAACGAATTTAAATCTGTAAGTATTAGTATCTACTTTTGTAACTTACGTTACTAATTGGTTAGTATTTTAGAAACACAAAAAGCTCATTACTAATTCGTTACGAAGCTTACTAACTGATTTTTAATTTGTTGGTAATGTATATCATTTATGTTCAATATTTGGTCAGTGATTGATTAGTAATGTATATTGCTATATTACTGACTAAATGATAATTTGATAGTAAAGTTTCACTTTCTTACATTTATATTAACCAATAGTTATTACGAATCTCAAAAAGTCTTGAAACATACAATGGTTTTTTGATAAATTATAACTTGAAGATGAAGAGCTCCAATTAAATACAGAAACATGCAATGCAAAACCTAAGATGAAGAGTTCAAAATGAATCCAAATAAGGGAAAAACAATACAAAATCTAAGATGAATAGTTCAAAATAAATCCAAATACGAAACAAACAATGCAAAATCTACTTGGCATAGTTTGAAAAAATAAAATGACTTATATCATTATTTGATAATGGGTCATGTCTAAGCTAAGGTGGTGTACCAATTGGAGGTGTACCAGTGGGAAGTGTACTAGGGGCTGGTTTAGGCAGCCCAGCTATGAGGGTCGGCAAACGTGCTTGGAGAATCTTATCAACTTGCTCTTGCATTTCTAGCTGCATTTTATGTTTCATTTCTTCACGCAATTCATGTTGTATCTCTTCTCTCATCTCATGCTTCATTGCCTCCTTCATTTCATGAACATATTCCTTCACTCGAGCATCAAAACTACAATCTTGAGGTTGAGTAGTTGAAGCAGACGATGAACCAATGTTCTCATAGAATACTGCTTGAGAACAAAGACCATATATGCACGCTTTCTTAACCCCACCCACTTCATCCATGTAAATCTTTGAAAACTACTGTCCCAGAGTCACCAGATTCATCTTCAAGTTGTGATGCAGATGTGATCTTAGACATTACAGCATCCTGAAAAAACAAAACATATGATATTATGTTAAGAAAATATGAATAGCGGTTATAAACATACAAGACAATTGATATCACTCGACAATATTTGTCCCTGACAATACCTCCTCCACCACACTTATCATTTATACAATTGCAATTAGCATTTGTTTTGACACGCCTACCTGTAGTTCAGATTCAGTGTACGAAATTAGTCTTCTCGGCACTAATCTGTCTTTCCAAATTACAAATCATCTCCTCCCAATTGTGTCCAAAGTTGATCTTTTAGAACTTGCATTTTCTACTTCATTTAGAGTAAAAGAAATGTTGGTTAAATTCTCAGTACCATACATTATCCCATGTCTTAATCTCCAAATTTTCCAAGTAGTAATGATAGGAATAATTTAGAGATCAAAACAATCAAAGAATCATGGCTCCTAATATTTAATCAGTTAACTAAATTTGTGTGTGGGAAGTTTACCAATGGATACCAAACACGCTACATACGATTTTCTATAGTTTCTGGATAAGCACACAACTATAGACAAAATGTTCCATTCCATACCAGGTGAGGAGCAACAACAACATCCAGAAGATTGGTTAATCCCCATCTTGATAATCCTATTATTTGTGGGTAATCTGTCCCTCAAAGCTCTACAAACAATAACACGTTTTAAAAGGCACCCTTTTTCTAGGACATGGAGTTCAATCCATATTTGATAAAAATTCTCTCTTAAGAAGCTAGCAGGTTGAGGCTCAAACCACTGATAAAGAACATTTCACATCAATGAACCAAACAGGAATATCAGGCTTAGTAGAATTCAACAATATTATAATAAATTAAGCGAGTTGGATAAACAAAAATGGTGTTTGAGAGGGTAAATAGTATACACTAAATGTAATTGAAGATAGAGCTGGTGGTAGCTACATTGGGACCTATTATTTATGATAAAATAAATCTAGTGACTGCGACTTGAAAGGTTAGGAATGGTTAATTTTTTAAAAGAAATAGTAATACAAAAGGAAATGTGCATTTAATTTGTCTTTAGTATACTTTTATGGTTCACAGTAACATACATCTCTGCATTTTTTTGTTATAACAAAGATCCCCTCTTACTTATGGAGATGCAACATAAGGTCTGATGAATCTGCTAAGAAAACGAAGGAGGATAGCAAGGAATATGACATATGAATGGCAATCCAACCGACATATACATGAATATACTCAACAGGAACCCCCAATGGTACGACATTATCTTGATTGAAAAGGAGGCACAATTCATTCATTGCTTAGTTAAAGGAAGAATTGATGGATCTGAAGTCATGGTCACCATAATCGATGGTATAATAGCTCGGAACAAAGAAAGTCAATGTGGGTGAATCTACAGTAAATTGGCCAATTTATGAATAAACCTTGGTTGTCATGGGTGATTTCAATGTCGTACATGTTGTGGACGGCAAGAAGCGACAAAAGGCGACAAGGGCCTGCCTCGCCACGCGGCGAGGCGAGCGGCGAGGCGCTTGCCTTTTTGAATAAAGGCGCCAATTAATACCAAAAATTAAAAATATTTAATTGCATATTTTATCCAAAATCTTAATAGCAATAACACATATTAGCAAATATTCAATTCAAAAACCAATAGTAGATACTAAAATGTCTAAAACTTTAAAGACCAAACAATTCAAAATACAATAAACCAAAACTTTAAAAGTCTATTCTTCTTCAAAATTATCCAACTCTTGAAGATCAAAATCCTCTACATCATTATATTGCTCTTCATCTTCTTCCTCCTCGTATTCTTCATCAATTAGTGTCTGAGTCCTACTTGAAGATGAACTTGTAGATGTACTTTCTACTCCTTTGCCCTTGTCAAGTACTGTTGATCTTGAAGAAAGTTCCCTAAGATGATAGATACTCTCGTCCGCTCCAATTGCCGTAGCAACACTACCCCAAGTAAGATCATCATCCTCATATACTAGTTCATCATCTTGATCTTCGGGGCATCCAACTAACCATTCATTTGAATCATGTATGTTATCCAAGCGAATTGGATCAATAAGATCACGAGCATCATAACGACGTTTTAATGTTCTATTGTACTTAATGTACACTAGATCATTGAGACGCGATAGTGTAAGCCTATTCCTCTTTTTGGAATGAATCTGTGCATAAGTTATTGATATTAACTAGTTGATATTGATAATAATATAATATGAAAAATAGGATATAAATTTTTACTTACGTGTTCAAACACACTCCAATTTCGCTCACATCCAGATGAGCTACAAGTTAGGCTTAACACTTTCATGGCAAACTTTTGCAAGTTTGGTGTTTCACTACCAAATAGTGACCACCATTCAACTATAATAAAATAAATTTAAAGGTTAGTGACTATAAGTAAGTCAAATAATATAAGTAAGAATGTAAGATCTAAATCAACCCACTTACCCGGTGACCTTGTGTCTCTAGCTCTTTTAGCCGGACCACAACCAAATAGTCCATCCGCCATTTTGTACTTAGGAAGCTCAGCGACTAGTGCATCTTGTATTGTTGTATCACGGACCAACTTCTCAACACATGCATAACACTCGGTCCACAAAGTTTGTGATAAAGTTCCCTCTTANAAAGTTCCCTCTTCTTCAGCTTTATAATATAATCCTGGGTTCAAAACATGGCCTGCAGCATGCAAAGGCCGATGGAGTTGTTCTGACCACCTTGCATCAATAATTTGAAACACTTTCTCATAATGCTTCTGAACTCCACGAAAATCATGTGCAATAGCTTCTTTGGCTCTATCCATTGCTTCATAAATATAACCCATTGGTGGTTTTTTCTCCCCATCCACCAAACGAAGCACTTTTGTCAAAGGTCTACAAACTGTAAGTGCCCGAACAACATCATTCCAAAAGTGGACAGAAATAATAAGATTGGCAACTTCTTTCCCCAAAGTTTCCTTTGCAAATTTACTTGAATTCCATTCGGTTGAGAGGACTAACGTTCTCAAGTTTTTTCTTTGTATGTACATAGCTCTCAAAGTTAAGAATGCGTTGCAAATCTTGTCTTGGCTGGTTTCACCAAATTTCTTTCTTTGGTGAATTTTCTCATCATGTTTAACAACAATGGCCTTTGACTAATGTAAGAATGGATTCTGACGGCATTCTTAAAAACTGTTACGGAAAGATTAAATTATATTAATTAGTAGCTAATGAATTATTGACTATAAAGAAAGATAAAGGATAGGTTGATTACCGGAAGCATATGGCTTAACCTTGAATATGTCACCAAATATCAAGTTGATGCAATGAGCGGCACATGGAGTCCAATAAATGTGTGGATACGCACCCATCATCATACTTCCCGCTTTGACATTCTCACTAGCATTATCGGTGACAATTTGTACAACATTTTCCGGTCCAATTCTTTCGATAGTGCTTTCAAATAACTTGTACACTTTGGTGGAATCGGTAGATTCATTGCTAGCATCAACAGAACCAAGAAATGCACTACCGATTGGAGAATTCACCAAAATATTGATGATCATTTTGCCATTTCGTGCCGTCCATTTGTCCATCATAATGGAACATCCAAACTTTGTCCATTGCACTTTATGCTCATCAACAATTTTTTCTACTTTATCCACCTCTTTTTTAAGGTGAGTGACTCTAACTTCATGGAATGTAGGAGGCTTCATTCCGGGGCCATGTTGTCCAACCGCCTCAATTAAAAGGGAGCCCGGCATCATACATCCAAATTGCAAAAGCACTTACCGCACACTCTCTTATAATTTTCTTTGTTCCTTCGATTCCTCCTCCTTTTTCTAAGCCTCCTTTTTGTTTTGATTTTTGTGAAAAATAGAGGTTCAAAGGTCCTTTCGTCACACTCCGTGTGGTGGATGAACCTCCACTAGAAGATATCTTTTGAGTTTTGGAGGGAGGCCTCATTTCCGCATAATCATCCATTTCATCAAGATCATCAATATCAACAAATTCTTCCGGCTGCCTCACTTGAAATTTGGGATTATTAGCTATTTTGTTTTGCATATAAGCCCTTACTTCTTCTCTAATTTCCGACGGACAAGCGACACATTGTTTAACATTCTTGAAACCACCTACTAAATGTTGTTTGTGTCGAGTTATTCCACTATTGAAAGTACTCCCACAAAAGTTACAATTAACCGAATCTTTCGTCGCTCCTTGAGTGCCATAATTCCATCCAATGTCCCTCTTTTTGCTAGCATCCGCCATTGATTATTAAATTCAATTAATTCGCTGTTTAGAAATATTGGAATAAATAATTAGGAAAAGAGAGATTTTTTTTAATTAACTGCCTATAATTTAAAGAAAATGTTTACACAAAGCAGTAAGCAACTAAGCACTGCTTAGTGCTTACAACCTTACTGCCTTACACCAAAAAAACACAACTGAAAAAAAAAATGAAGAAGAAGAACATAAAAAAATTGTTGAAGAAGAAGAGAGAAAACGATACCTGGAGAACAGAGAGTTGCGAGGGTCAGAGGGAACACAATCGTGAGCCGGCGGCCGGTGATGGAGAAGGAGAACAAAAATCGACAGCGAGGGAGAACTTGAGAGAGGCTCGCGATGGAGAAGCTAACAGCGATGGAGAGCGAGGGAGAAGAGACAACGATGGAGAGCGAGGGAGAAGAGACAACGATGGAGGAGAAGAGACAGCGATGGAGAGCGAGGGAGAAGAGACAACGATGGAGGAGAAGAGAAGAGAGTCAATCGAGAGAGAGAGAGTCGCGATGGAGTTCAAAAGTAAAAAAAAAACCTAATTTTGACTAATTTTATTAAGTCAAATATTTTTAATTAAAAAGGCGGCGCCTTTTCTGTCGCCATTGCAGCGCCGCACCTCGCCACACCTCGCCACACCTCGCCTTTTTACTATCGCCTCGCCTCGGCAGAGAATGGCGAGGACCCCTCGCCTCGCCTCGCCTCGCCTCTCGCCAAAGGCGAGGAGGCGCTCGCCTTTTGTAACACTGCTAATGGGGAATCATATGACTCAGGGTGAAACAGAAGATCTCTCAGACTGTATACAACAATTATCTCTCCGCGAACTATCATTAAAAGGAGATTTTTTCATATGGAAAACAAACTATCAGAGGCGAATAAAATATGGAGTATGCTGGACAGGACACTTGGTAATTTTGACTGGATGATTACATGTGTGAATGGAGTACGGCTAGCCAATGATTTCCGATCACTCTCCCATGATTCTTAAGTTTCATGCAGCACCTCAGATGAAAAAAAATTCCTTTCTGATTTTTCAATGTTCTAGCTGACCATGAAAAATTCTTACCTATGGTTAGTGAAATACAGAGACAGCAAGAAAATCACAGGAGGATGAAAAATGTATGGTTTAAGCTGAGGGAACTAAAGCCACAACTCAAAAGGTTGCATACTAGATAATTTCAGAATATAAACCAACAAACTGATAGTGCCAAGACAGAATTGAAGGTAGTTCAAGAACAATTCAGTATGCAGTGTAGTATTGGGCTAATAATTGAAGAAAGACCCTCTTTTTGAATTTGGAGAAGTGGTTTTTCATAGAGGAGAGCATCTTGTAGCAAAAGTCTAGTGCGAGGTGGATTAAGCTTGGAGATTCCAACACAAAGCTTTTTCTCTGCAGTGATGACGCTAAGAGCTCAGAGGAAACAAATATATGAAGTCATGTCTTTATCAGGAACCAAGCATACCACTCTTGAGGACGCACAAACTGAAATTGTTACTTTTACAAGAGTCATATGGGTTCTGCAACTCTTAGCTACAAGCAGTAGACAAATCGATTATGAGAAGGGGGGACCTACACTTACTCTAGAAAAACAAACTATTCTATGTGCTGAAGTTACCGACCAAGAGATTATAGATAGTCTCGGTTGCATTGATAATGTAGGGCCAGTAATCCACAATGATGTTTTGTTAGCTGTTAAAGAGTTCTTTCACACTGGAAAGTTATCCAGAGCCACCAACTGCACTACTACGACATTAACTTCCCTCATTGTTAATCTCCAATATTATAACCATGTTTAATGTTTGGTACAAACATGATGGATGAAGATTAAGCGAATCCTCAACAAAAATTAAGAAAGATAATCAGTAATGTTTGGCATTACTTACATATGTTCTCTTTGACTTCAGATCAAAAAACTCATCGTTTCCTTTGGTATGTGTCTTCTTCAAAAGTTCATGAGGATAAGGTGGTCGTCCAAGAACATTCGCCTAAAACTGAAATCACATCATTAAAGTTATTACATAAGGAATAACCTTAAAATAAGGGATAATGCACAAGTACCCCCTCAACCTATGCCCGAAATCCCAGAGACACACTTATACTATACTAAGGTCCTATTACCCCCCTGAACTTATTTTATAAGTAATTTTCTACCCCTTTTTAGCCTACGTGGCACTAGTTTGAAAAAAAAAAGTCAACAATCGTTGGGCCCACAAGATAGTGCCACGTAGGTCAAAAGGGGTAAAAAATTATTAATAAAATAAGTTCAGGGGGGTAATAGGACCTTAGTATAGTATAAGTGTGTCTCTGAGATTTCGGACATAGGTTGAGGGGGTACTTGGGCATTATCCCTTAAAATAACTATAACTTGACAAAAATAAAAATAATTGTACCAATTGTCTTGCATGCTCTCGGTGAGTCCCGGAGCCTCCAGTATGGCGCGAGGGACCAGATCCTTCACCACATTTCTCACTTAGTCTATTTTTGGAACATTGTGCATATTTAGCCTTAAAATGCTCAGTATCATAGTGAGGTTTCCATCTCTCCCAAATAGATTTTGGAATATTATTTCGGTTCTCCTCATAGGATCTTGCTTCACATAACACACCCTTGTATTGTATTGAACTTGTTTGCATAAAATTATCCTTTATGGAACCTTCAATTGTAATATTCCAATGGAATCGCTTCTGTTTAAGAATATAGAAAAAAATATCACATAAATTGATATAACAGAAATTTTAAATGAATATAATACATTAATAAAATGATAGCAAAATGGAATTTATGGGCATAATGAGTACATGAATATTATATTAAAAGGAGACACAATCAGGTATCGAAAGTTGTGCCAAAAAAAGTATCATGAGTGTTGAAAAAAGCTTGAAAAGGAAGGAAGTATATTGAAGAAGCTCGAGTAAACATGGTTGAACTAGGAAGTAAGGCAAAGTTCTCTGTTAGGAAATTATATATGAAGCTAAGAGGAAATTATCAAAAAGTCTCATGCAGGAGGTGAAGTTGTAATATCAGTGGTCCACCTAAGTGGACCTTCATTTCGTACTTTGCTATATTGGGATGATTACACACCATAAATAGATTTCTTGGATAGGGCATTGTTGATCATATGAGTTGTCCAATGTGTGGAGACACATATGAAACTATAGAGCACTTGTTTTTCGATATAGTCCTCTGACAACGTATGGGCTAAGTTTCTACAGCGGCAGGGAATAACAAGGGCTCCTATGGGAAGGAGGGATGAAGTAGAATGGGTGAGTAACTAATGAAAGGAAAGATTCCCATTGCATATATATAGAGAACTGTGTTGGCTGGTAGTGTATACCATATTTAATGGAAACGAAACAACGTGCTTTCAAAGGCACACAAAGACGACCTGAAGTTTAGTTAGACAAGTTATCCAAGAGGTGTTTCAAAAGAGTAATAACAATAGGAATTGACTACATTGTTAGAAACTATGAACTTGTATCCTTAAATATTTATAGTTTTACTAGATGTAGCAGATGAAGCAACCTAAATTTATCTTTTAGCTAGTTTTAGTGTTCTACTTTTTTTTTTTTGATATTTCATCAGCTATGTTTTTATTTTGTTCTTCTTTGAGTTGTACGGTTTACTTTCTTAACAAAATCAATAGTTACAAAAAAAACAGATAGTATGGCTTACCTTAAACTCCTCCCAGTAGAAGTCCTTAATCTCTGCAGTAATTGACTACCAATCATGTCCTTCAGGATCCAATTTTTCCTTAAAGATTTTTGTGATCGCCCGAGATACATTGTTACTTGGCTCCTAACTTGTATATAAATAACAAGTAATTATTTCAATATCCAATTTTATTTATGTACATCAAGCAGTGTCTAGAGTGTATTATCAGTTTCTTTAGCGACAATATAAGATCTTAAAGAGGTCGAGGTGGTAAGGAAGAAAAATATGACACTTATGAAAGTGCCGAGGATTAGATATAAATTATAAAATCCTGTCATTATCATATCTTGAAATGACTAGCTGGGAGGAGCCTATACCGAGCTTCGATTCAATACATAGATTCAAATATAAGCTTAATCAAGAACAAGTGAAAAAAAGTTCTAGTATGAAATCTAATGATAAACTGCAAAGATAAGAAAAACTTCAGGGAATGAGGACTGATGATATCAAAGAAATGTCACACTATACACACTAATCTTTAATAAGATTCTAAAAATGCACCATGTAGTCAATGTAGTCAATGTCTACCATGAAAATCTGCTACAGGGTGGGAGTAAAATAAAAGATAATTATACAGGATTTCACAAATTCCTACCAATTTTAGACGCTTACTAAGATAGGATCTAGTGGAAAAAGAAGAAACATATTAGCTGAAAGTAATTCATGAATTGAAAATTGTAAGTCAACAAAATAATGCAAGTTAAATGACAGTATTTGCAATTATGGGATATATCAAGGAAAATCGAACTCGCAAAATAAAGTACTCCCCACTTATCGAAGTTGATAATAATTTGGTTGGACATTTTATCATCTTTACTGAACAAATCGTACCAAGTATATAGATATTATATTTTCTCATCAAAACAACACTACATCTATATAAATTGAGAGGTCCTAACTCAAGGCAAGAGCTTAAAAGTTGATCACCAAAAAAAGCAAAGTAAACAATAAGTTTGCCACAAAATGTGAACATGTAGGTCAAGATCAAAATTCTGGGGAACTGCACATGGGGAATTCAGGTGCCCCATTATATAATATGATTTCTTACCATATGATGTTGCCACATTCAACTATTGCTTCTTATATAAGAGAAGTGTAGACATTAGTGAACAAGCTACTTTCTTCTAGAATGATTTTTTTTGTATTGATTTAAAAACACCTCAATTTGTAATTCATTCCCCATTAATACAATTTAAGAAAATCAAAAGAACTTCTAAACATTTATAAAAAAAAGTAAGGAAGATAATCAACATATCTTGTTTTCTTGCATGAAGCAAAACAATGTAAATGAAACAATGGTGTACACTTACCGTCCCATGACGATTTCAATTGGGATGTGGGTACCATTAGTTGTATTTGACGAAGTTGTGGATACAATGTCATTCCTTGGTATTTCGATCCCCACAGATGAAGATGGTCCCCATATGTTGACTACAACTGAATCTGGCGTAACTGGTATTGGTAGTTCAGGCAATGGTGGTGCTTGATCACGTGCAAAGATCGACATTGGAGGATATTCCACTGGATCTGCTATCCTTTTCCAGAATATCTACTACGTCCACCCCCCTAGGTGCCATATCTGCAATTTCAAAGTTAAACGTGGATGAAATAATATCATAACGATTGAATCATGATTGATCTAATTATAACAAGAACAGACAGTTAAACGATATATATCACATAAAGAAAAAGATCCCTCTAAAAATTTAAGAAAAAACGTGTTAATCTAGTTAGTAGATAAATATATAAACACTTCTATAAATAAAATAATTTTATCACTATTCAAACATAGATCTAGAATCATACTGGGAATAGTTGTTCAAACAAAACAGCCTGGAGAACTAGTAAAACAAAATAAGTATACTGGTAAAAGAGACGAAATATAAAACCAACTTATATACTACATTTTAGTAACTCTAACTCCTATATTTGAAGAGATTGGAGAATTTTGACTCTATTCACTGCCACTTTCATAGTACACCTCTTCATTCTCATTCATCATCTGATTCTGATTCTAATTCATCATGAAACTCTGTTTCATCATCTAAATTATCATCCTCGTCTCTTAAGTTTCCGTTTGGATCATTCCGGATAATAGTTTCACTATCAGCCACCACATCAAATTTTAAACCATCTTCATCACATTGGAAAGGCTCTAAAACATCTACTGGAGGGGACACCAAAGATGATGGAGGCATATCCACAATACACCGAGCTTTTGTTTTGCACACAACCCACCAATCATTCTTATCACGTCGTAAGCTAGGATAAATAGCATAATACACTTGAGACGCTTGCATTGCCAAAACAAATGATTCATACTTCCTCAATTTTCTTCTATGATTGATATCCACAAGTTTATATTGTCGGTGAATCTTCATTCCTACGTTTGGTGTAGGGTCAAACCAATCATATTTAAATAAAACAGTTCTTTTGATTGGTGTACTGCCCTTGTACTCCATTTCAAGAATTTCAGTAAGCACACCATTGAAGTAATTCTCATCTGCACTATAATTTGTTCCTTTTATGCAAACTCCACTGTTATTAGATGATCTAGACAAACTGTGTCCTTCACTCTGAAATTTAAAGCCGTTGACATTATAACCAGTGTACTGCTTCGCTGATCGACATGGACCTTCTGCAAGCGCTTTGATGAACTGATTATCTATGTGGACACGGGCCTATCAAATTAAAAAATATTAGAGATTTTTGTAAGTGAAGTACAGATGGAAAGATATTGTACAATTGCTCACATATCTTGTGAACCATGATGCAAATTCTTCATCAAGTTTCCTGTCCACTTCATGCTCCGTAATTTGTGGAAAATTTTGATGAAGAGAGTCAATAAAATTCCTTTGGATCACATAAAAGAAAAAGAATATGTACGTTTTTTTCTGATAATTTTAGTGTTCAAATGAAAGCAAAAGTTTGAAATCTTACACCACATATGGCTGCACCTCTCTACAATTTAGTAAAAATATAAATATGAGCTGCGTTAAGTTCTTCTTCAGTAAGATATCTACGACTTAGTTCCCCAAATCCCCGACTTGGATAGGTTAATATTGAAAGATTATCATCATACTCATCTTGTTCATTCATACCACCATCATCATTCCGTGGCACTTTTCTATACCTTGTGTAAACATAAGGCTCGAAGTAGCGTGAACAAAATGATGAAGCTTCCTAAACTACATGTGTATTGCATATGCATCCTTCGATACGTGCATTATTTCGAACATTATATTTATATTTTTCAAAGATTTCTGAAAATAGCAGAAAAGATCAAGGCATTAGTAACTCATAATGGTGAAAACAAAGTACTTAGATAGCCAAGTCTATTTTGGTGGTTAGGGACCGATGAAAGAAATTGCATATTGAGGGTGTTGTACTATGGAATGGATGACTTACTTTTTAAATACTTAGTAGTTCTTTTTGTCTACTGAAAGGATGACAATTTTGCAAAGCAATCCTTTAGTAGATAAAATTATAATAAAGATCACTAACTGGATGGCTAGAGAATTATCATATGTTGGGAGGCTTCAGCTAACTAGAGCAGTAATTTTCTTATATAAGCATACATATTTCATCTGTTTTGAAACCACTAAAGGTGTCACGCCCCGAGCAATCCCCGAGACACGGACATAAAACCTTGGACCACAAGTAATCCCAAGCTAACCCTGCTGGCGTGATCATGACCATACTAAAGAATATAAACTGTTGCGGAAGCTAAATCATAATTTTAAACTGAGAAGATGGGGAATACCCATATTCTATAACTGAGATAAATGAAATCAATGCGTTTAATACAAAGAAGTTATTAACTCAATACTAAGCTGAAACTAACTATGTCTGAAAATAGTCTCTAAACTAGACTAGAAATACTGGGACAATCCCCAGCTAAGTCTAGCAAAAACTGAAACTAAATGATTAAAACAATGAAAAGAACTCATGACTATTGTCCTCGGAGAATGAGGACTCACCACTGAATCCGCTGAACTAGAGATTGGGAATCGATCTATGCGTGATCTGGATGCTGAGAACCTGAATCTACATCACGAGAAGATGTAACACATGTATGCGTCAGTACTTGAAAGGTACTGAGCATTTAGGATAGAATAAAACTGAAATAAACATAACTGAACAAGCACAAAAGCAAGTATAATAATCTGAACAGGATATACTAAATTTCTGAGCTAACTGAATGCAATGACCAATTTATAACATGCTGAAACTGAATACTGAGTATACTGATAAATCATCAATGCAATAGAGTCTCACTGAACTGCGGGAGCAACTAATAACCGATAATAAAACCACATGAGCTAAATGTGGAGTCCGATGTATACGCCTCATCGAGAGGACCCAATATACCCTGCCAAAGGTATAAAGTCATGCTGGCGTGATCACTAAATTGATTGCCCACAGAGGGGACTTACAACCTACTTGGCTAGTATTTCTGGGACTAATTGGGTATGCTGAACCCTAGTCCAACTCGGTATTATGCTACTCCTAATGAATTATGTAATTAATTGATTATGACTGAGTTTCTGTAAATACTGGATAGCTCAAAAACTAAACATGAAAACTGAGAATGCAACAATTAATCTTGTAATTATGCATTTATAACTAATGTATGTATATCTGAAGTAACTGAAATATCTGACCTAGCATGTGTAATTCAAGAACTAAAGAAATACAAAGCTAGGGTTGTGAACTTCGTGCAATAATCTAAGTAACAACATGATAATCTGATTTGGAACATATAACTAATAAATTCATGAAGTTCTATTGGTGTACTAGAAACCCTAGGTCTAATCATGATATGGAAATCAAGAATCTGGCTGAAAACTACGGACCCAATGGGTGAAAGGAATCTACTAGTGAAATCCCACATACCTGGTAAGAAAATTCACGGAGAAACACTTAGATTTCGGGGCTGAAACTGCTGGAACCTTGTTGCATTCTTGAACTAGGGTTCTTGACCTTTTTCTCCTTTCTTGTTTCTAATTTTCTAAGTTTTGATTAATGATTTGACTTAGGTAAGTTTTAGTTATGTTTCTAGGCTTAAACTGACTAAAATATAATGATTTAGGGTCAAAATGACGTATCTTAGGGTTTACACAAAGTGGAAAAAGACCAAAAGACCCCTGAGTTGATTATTGTCGGACCAAACGACGACCTGGACTGACGGGCCATCGTTCAATCGATGGTCCGTCGTTTGGGTTCGTAGGTTGGGTTTGTTCAACAGGTCTTTACTAAAAAGGGCATAACGTTTTACTTAGAGGTCTGATTTTAGCAAGGTCGGTGGCTATGCAAAGCTAATTCAATTATCTATCTTTTGTTAGGTCATGGGATACCTAATTCATTTTGTGCTAAAAGTTATGATTATTTGAAGTTGACCCAACTGCATTCCCCCCCCCCCTAACTGTCTGCTAACTTCCATCCTAGGTCCGTAGGTCTATCTACGGACCGTGCTGGTCAATCGTGGTTCTTGTCAGAGAATGAGTAAATGGGGTGTTGATCGACGGACGCAGACTATGGACCGTAGTCTGACCTACGGAACGTAGGTCCTTCCATTGTTCGACACTTAAGTCAAATTTTCCTGGGCTGAGATTTTGGGGGTTTCTGACTCCATCGACGGATGTGCAGGACGGACCGTGGGTCAGGCTACAGTCCATCGATGGCCACCGTCTGTTGCACCTATCGATTTTTTGAAAAACTGGTTTTTGGTCTGTTTTGGAGACGGGGTGTTACATTATCTCCCCTTTGGGAACATTTGTCCTCGAATGAAGACTAAACTAGCTAGAATAGAGGGAGAGAGTTGCAAACCCTACTATTAAACACTGAGAGCTGACTTTCGAACTTGAATTGAGTTATGAGAACATGCAAATACACTGAAAATACAAGTACAAACTGAGGGAACATGATTCTAAGACTGAATTTATGCATGAATGACTGGAAAACTGAAGAGGAACTATTACCTCAAGCTGTAGTGGAATCAGAAGGAAAAAGATGAGGATACTTGGCTTTCATAGATGCTTCTGATTCCCAAGTAGCTCCCTCTACGGGCTGACTCCTCCACAAAACCTTGACTGAAGAGACTTCTTTATTTCTCAACCTTCTAACCTGATGGTCAAGAATCTCAACTTGTACATCCTCATAAGAAAGACTATCTTTCACCGTCACTCTCTAATGGCACTACAGAGGTTGGGTCACCCACACAATTCTTCAAGTGCGAGATGTGGAAGACTGGATGTACTGCTTCTAATTCTGCTAGAAACTATAACTTATATACTACCTTGCCAACCCTTTTCAAGATCTTGTAAGTGCCTACATATCGAGAACTAAGTTTCCCTTTCTTGCCAAATCTCATCACTCTTTTTACATAGGTGACACTTTAGGGAAACCCAGTCATCAACTTGGAACTCTGGTTCCCTTCTCCTTACATCTGCGTAAGATTTCTGACGACTCTGGGTTGTCCTAAGTCTATCTCTAATGAGTTGCATTTTCTCCATAGCATAAAGAACTGAATCTGACCCTATCAAAGCTGCTTGATCTACTTCAAACCAACCAACGGGAGATCTACATCAATGCCCATACAAAGCCTCATAAGGGGCCATCTGAATCCTAGAATGGTAGTTATTGTTGTAGGCGAACTCAATCAGTGGAAGGTGATCATCCCAACTACCCTTGAAATCGATCACACAAGCTCTCAACATATCCTCTAGGGTCTGAATGGTACACGCTGCCTATCCACCTGTCTGTGGATGAAATGTTGTGCTAAGGTTAACTTGAGTACCAAGACCCTTCTGAATTGACTTCCAGAAATGAGAGGTTAACTGAGGACCTCTATCTGAGATGATAGAAAAAGGAACCCCATGCAACCTCACAATTTCATTAATGTAAAACTTGGCATAGTCCTCTGTCGAATCCGTAGTCTTGACACCTAAAAAGCGAGAAGACTTAGTCATCCTATCAACTATCACCCAAATGGAGTCATGTTGTCTGCGAGTACGAGGTAACCCTGTGATGAAATCCATATTGATCACATCCTACTTCCAAGTAGGAATATCGATCTCTTGAGTCATACCTCCTGGTTTCTGATGTTCTACCTTGACTTGCTTGCAATGGGGCACTTACTCACAAAATCCACTGTCCCTCTTCAGGTCATTCCACTAATAGACTTCCTGCAAATTGTGGTACCTCTTAGTGGTACTTGGATGAATATAATACCTGGAGTTATGGGATACTGAATGGTACTTTCTCAACTCACCCAAATCAGGAATACACAATCAACTCACCCAAATCAGGAATACACAATCTACCCTAGTAGCGAAGTACAAATTTGTAATGACCGTACCAAGGTCTAAAGGTTGTTTTCGGAACATCACTATCTTTGACATTAAGCTGATGATAAGCCGATCTGAGGTCTATCATTGAAAAATGACTAGCACCCTAAAATTGGTCAAACAAGTCATCAATCTTGGGGATGGGATACTTATTCTTGATTTTGACCTTGTTAAGCTATCTATAGTCAATGCACATTCTAAGAGAACCATCTTTCTTCTTTACGAACAACACTGGTGCACCCCATGGTGAAATACTAGGTCTGATGAAACCCTTATCTAGAAGGTCTTTCAATTGTTCTTTCAATTCCTTAAGCTCTGCTGGAGCCATTATGTAAAGAGGAATATAAATAGGCTGGGTATTTGGAAGGAGATCAATTCCAAAGTCGATTTCCCTTTCGGGAGGGACTCCGGAAAGATCTTCTTGAAATAGTTCTGGAAACTCACAGACTACTGGAACTGACTCAAGAGTTGGGGTTTCAGAGCTAGAATCCTTAACCCGAACTAGATGATAGAGATAACCCTTAGAGATTAAGGTAAGAAATGAATCGACCCATAGTCATTAAGCTACTACCCTTCCATTCTAGGATTGGTTCTTCTGGAAACTGAAAATGAAAATCCTAGTTCTACAATCGACTGAGGCATAAGAGCAATGTAGCCAATCCATACCTAGAATAACATCGAAGTCTACCACTTCTAACTCTACAAGATCTGCTGAGGTGACTTTCTGAGAGACTGTGACAGGATAATTTTTGTATACCCGTCTAGCTATAACTGGGTCACCGACTGGAGTAGAGACTGAGAAAGGTTCTGAGAGAGTTTTTGGACTAACAATGAATTGGACTGCTATGTAAGGAGTTACAAAAGAGAAAGTATCCCAGGATCTAACAATGCATAAATATCAAAGTCAAAGACTCGTAACGTACCAGTGACTACATCAGGAGAACCTTCCTGATCCTGGCGAGCCTGAAGAGCATATAACCTGTTCTGGCGCTGACCGCCACCTGTACGAGATGAGTTACCCTACTGAGTCGGGCGACTTGCTGGTGCTGCTAAAGTTGTAGACTGAGCTCTACCATTACCACCTCCTTGACCCTATCTAGAAGGACAATCCCTAAACCTGTGACCAGACTGACCGCACCCAAAAAATCCTTCTTTTCCTGCGAGACACTCGCCCGGACGGTTCTTACCACACTTAGGGCAAGTGGGGTTAGTCTTGGTGCCTTAAACACTTCCCTGAGACTTAGATAATGTGCTCTACCCTTCTGGTCATACCTGTTCTTGGAGGATGGAACATTAGCTGACGAAGGGGCCGGAGCTAAAAACTTCTGCTGACTCTGCGAGCGATTTCCACCACCCGATTTCTGATGAGAATAGTCATAGTTCCCAGTCCTAGCCTTCTTATTCTCCTTAGCCTGTTACCTAAGCTTATCACCCTCAACCTGCTAAGCATGAGTCATAAGCCTAGAGATATTCATATCTCCGAGTAACATAGCACTCCTGCACTCAGTTTTCATCGAATCCAATACTCCATACAAGAACTTATTCATCTGAGCCCTGGAGTCAGCAACCATGTGAGGAGCATACCTGGAGAGTTGGTTAAACTTGAGTCCATACTCTTGGACTTTCATGTTTTACTTCCTCAAGTTCCTGAATTACTAAGACTTTGCTTCTCTCAACTCTATTAGGAAAAAACTGTCCAGAAAGGTCTCACTAAAGCAATCCCAAGTAATAAGAGCTATATCTGTACCCCTATTTTCCTTCCACTGAATGTACCTTATATAAGCAACATCTTTCAACTGGTATGATGCCAACTCAACCCGATCATTCCCAGCGACTTGCATTACCTCAAAGATCTTCTTGATATCATCCAAGAAATTCTGAGGATCCTCATTAGTTTGTGATCCCAAGAACTTAGGCGGATTCATCCTAACAAAGTCACGGACCCTTGCTGCTGCTGATCCACCATTTTCATTCACATGAGCATGAACCCGATTGTTCTGGTTAGTCATACTCTGAGCCAACATCTGTATGGCATTCCTGAACTCAACATTAGAGACTTCTTGATTTCGGACCGGAGGAGCTGCGTTTTCATTCCTGGAATTCACAATCCTAGCGTTAGCTCTATAAGGAGCCATGATCTGAAACTTAGAACCTCAAGTTAGAGTGGAATAAGACCATACCTTACGCACGATAAGAGTAACAAGAAAGTGAAGTTTTCCTAAAATACTTTGTAGCCTCCCTCTTATTAGATGTTGTGCACTTCACACCCATGAAAAGGACAATACTTAGTGCGACTTTTCAGACATCCTAGGACTCTTGAACCTAGTGCTCTGATACCAAGTTTTGTTATGCCCCGAGCTACCCCAAGACGCGGACACGAAACCTAGGACCACACTGATCCCAAGCTAACCCTGCTGGCATGATCATGGCCATACTAAAGAATATAAAGTGTTGTGAAAACTAAATCATAATTTTAAACTGAAAAGATGGGGAATATCCATATTTTATAACTATGATAAATGAAATCAATGAGTTTAATACAAAGAAGTTACTAACTCAATACTAAGATGAAACTAACTATGTATGAAAATAGTCTCTAAACTGGACTAGAAATAGTGGGACAAGCCCAAGCTAAGTCTAGTAAAAATTGAAACTAAATGATTAAAAGACTGAAAAGAACTATGACTATTGTCCTCGCAGAATGAGAACTCACCACTGAATCTGCTGAACTAGAGATCAGGAATCGTTTTATGCGTGATCTGGATGCTGAGAACCTGAATCTACATCACGAGAAGATGTAACGCACATACGCGTCAGTACTTGAAAGGTACTGAGCATGTAGGAAAGAATAAAGCCAAAATAAAACATAAATGAACAAGCACAAAAGCAAGTATAATAATCGAAACAGGATATACTAAATTTTTGAGCTAACTGAATGCAATTACCAATTTATAACATGCTGAAACTGAATACAGAGTATACTGATAAATGGTCAATGCAAGAGAGTCTAACTGAATTGTGGGAACTACTAATAACCGATACTAATATCACATGAGCTAAATGTGGAGTCCAATGTATACGTCTCATCAAGAGGACTCAATATACCCTGCCAAAGGTATAAAGACATGCTGGCGTGATCACTATACTGATTGCCCATAGAGGGGACTACCTACTTGGCTAGTAGTTATAGGACTAATTGGGTACGCTGAACCCTAGTCCAACTCCGTATTGTGCTACTCCCAATGAATTATGTAATTAACTGATTATGAATGAGTTTCTATAAATACTGGATAGCTCAAAACATGCAAACTGAGAATGCAACAATAAATCTGGTAGTTATGCATTAATAACTAAGGTATGTATATCTGAAGTAACTGAAATATCTGACCTAGCATGTGTAATTTAAGAACTAAAGAAATACATAGTTAGGGTTGTGAACTTCATGCAATAATCTAAGTAACAACATGATAATCTTATTTGGGATATATACCTAATAAATTGATGAAGTTCTATTGATGTTCTAGAAACCCTAGGTCTAATCATGATATGAGAATCAAGAATCTAGCTGAGAACTAGGGACCCAATGGGTTAAAGGACCCCACTAGTGAAATCCCACATGCTTGGTGAGGAAATTCACGGAGAAACACTTAAATTTCGGGGCTGGAACTGCTAGAAACTTGTTGCGTTCTTGAACTATGGTTCTTGACCTTTTTCTTCTTTCTTGCTTCTAATTTTCTAAGTTTTGATTAATCATTTGACTTAGGTAAGTTTTAGTTATGTTTCTAGGCTTAACTGACTAAAATCTGATGATTTAGGGTCAAAACGACGTATCTTTGGGTTTAAACGAAGTGGGAAAAGACCAAAAGCCCCCTGAGTTAATTATCGTCGGACCAAACAACGACCTAGACTGACGGGCCATCGTTCAGTCGACATTCCGTCGTTTGAGTCTATAGGTTGGGTCTTTTCGACAGGCCTTTACTAAAACGGGCATAACTTTTAATCAGAGGTCTGATTTAAGCAAGGTCGGTGGCTATGGAAAGATAATTCAATTGTCTATCTTTTGGTAGGTAATGGACACCTAATTGATTTTGTGCTAAAATTTATGATCATTTCCCCCCCCCCCCCCAACTGTCTGCTAACTTCCACCTACGGTCTGACCTATGGTCCGTAGGTCCATCTACAGACCGTGCTGGTCAATTGTGGTTCTTGTCAGTGAATGGGTAAATGGGGTGTTAATGGACGGACGCAGACTACGGACCGTAGTTTGACCTACGGACCCGTCCGACGTTCGACACTTAGTCAAATTTTCCTGGGCGGAGATTTTGGGGGTTTCTGACTCCATCGACGGATGTGCAGGATGGACCGTGGGTCAGGCAACGGTCCGTCGATGGCCACCGTCTGGTGCACCTGCAGATATTCTGAAAAGCTGATTTTTGATATGTTTTGGATACAAGGTGTTACAAAAGGTTATTAAACTCATCGAAACTGTGTGTAGGAAATATTTATGAACAGGTGAAATTAATATTACTAAAAGGAAACTTGTAGCCTGGGACAAGGCGACTCTTCCTGAAGGTTCAAGAGGCTTGAATAATTACTTAAAGACCTGCAATCAAGCTGCAATATGAAAACTGTTGTTGTTATTAAGTCAGAACAAGGAAAATTTGTGGATTAATTTATACACACTATATAAATGACAGGAGACTACCAGATCACATAGAGTTGCCCAATATGCTTCTTGAAAGATAAGAAACATGTTTCATATGTGAATTCTGGCAGATTATCAATTTATATATACAAACAGATCATAAGGGGGAGTATAAAATATCATATACTTATTAACTTAAAGAGGTTTATGGAAGTCCTTATAAAAATCTTGTATGTGATAGTATTTCATGTTCTCAAGACTGACTGACCTACGCATCTACTTAAGAAGAAACAAGAGGTTATTTGATCTTTCAAGTTCTCTTTAGTCAGATAATAACTTTATATTAGAGATACTGATTAGGATTGTCATAAGGATTGTAAGGTTATTTAGGCGTTGTTTGAGAAGGGAGGGTTGCTGGTTGGCTCTTCCATAAGCTTTTTATTGTCGCTTAGTGATTAATAAAATAAGTTTAATTGCAAAAAAAATAAAGTACTTGAATATATAAATGAAGTCTTACCTCTCAAATGGATATATCCATCGATATTGTACCGGACCATCTATCATTGCTTCGTAAGCGAGATGCACAAGGAGATGCTCCATTGAGTCAAAGAAGCTAGGAGGGAATATTCGCTCTAATTTACAAAGTATTTCAGGTATTTCTTGTTGTAGTCTTACCATATCCTCTTCACGAATTACTATAGAAGTGATATCCCTAAAAAAAGGCTCATCTCTGTAAATACTTCCCACACTTTTTTGGGTAATAACTCACGGAATGCAACAGGTACCAATTTTTGCATGAATACATGACAATCGTGACTTTTCATACCGAATAACTTGTGTTTTTTCATGTCCACACACCTTCCCATATTTGAGACATATCCATCAGGAAATTTTAGACTTTTCATCCATTCACACAACAATTTTTTTGACTCTTCTTTCAGTGTGTAAATAGCTTTCGGGTACTTTCCATCAACAACTAGTAATTTAGGGCGTCGACAGAACTATTTCAAGTCTTCTCTTGATTTGGGATTATCTTTTGTTTTACCATCTACCTCCAGCACTGTGTTGAACACATTATCAAAGAAGTTCTCAATGTGCATTACATCTAGATTATGCCGAAAAAGATTGGTACTCCAATATGCCAAATCCCATAATGTGCTCTCTTCTTCCAACTAGAAAACTTATCAATCTGACGATTAATAATATCATCCCCAAGTTCTGTTACCTTTTTAAGTCCTAGTTCTTCTATCTCTTTTAAGACATCTTCCCCTGACCGTAATAGGGTAGGCGGCATGGTTAATACCCTGTTCTTTCTAAATGAGTTCTTATCCTTTCTGTATGGATGATTCAGCGGCAGAAACTTACAGTGGTTGTCAAACCAGGACTGCTTGCCACTCTTTGTCAAAGTAAAAGCATCAAAATTCTCCATATAGTATGGACAGGCTAGCCTGCCTGCAGTACTCCATCCAGACTACATTGAATATGTAGGAAAGTCACTGATTGTCCACATCAGTGCAGCTCGCATTTGAAAATTTTTCTTCTTAGAGATATCATATGTGTTGACACCTATATTCCATAGGTTCTTCAACTCAGAAATCAAAGGCTGCAAGAAAACATCTAGTTGCTGCTTAGGATTCTTTGGTCCAAGAACTATAACAGATAAAAATAAATATGGATCTTTCATACACATCCAAGGAGGCAAGTTGTATGGTGTCACAATTATTGGCCAAGATGAAAATTGCTTTCCTGTTTGACCAAATGGCTGAAACCCATCGCTGGACAGTCCCAATCTAACATTACGACTTTCCTCTAAAAAAGATGGATGCATCTTATCAAAGTGCTTCCATGCAGGTGCATCTGAACAGTGACGCATCACACCTTCCTCAAGTTCATGTTCAGCGTGCCATCGCATGTGTGAAGCAGTTGCTGTGGAAGCATACATTCGTTGCAGTCGTTGAGTAAGAGGAAAGTAATACATCTGTTTGAATGGTACACGATTTTTCTTCTGAATAGATCTTTGACTTGTAGGCTTATACCTGGGATGACTACAAAACTTGCAATTCACAAGTTCACTATCCTCTCCCCAGTAAATCATGCATGCATTGACACAAGAATGAATTTTTTCAACAGGCATGTTCATTCCCCTCATTAACTTTTTAGTTTCATAGAAATTTTTTGGCATCACATTATCAGGAGGAATCATCTCATTCACATATTGATAAATATCATCAGATCATCTTACAGAGAGGTGATGTTCAACCTTTATATGCAACAAACGAGCAACAACTGATAATTTTGAGTGTGTTTCACAACCAGGCCACACTTCTTGATTTGCAGAATCAATCATATCATTAAAATGTTAGGCATCAGGATTAGGTAATTCCTCCATATCATCTGGAACAAATGCGGGACCAGCAACCTCATGAACCATTCTATGATAAGACGTGCTAGGTCCAGGATCATCAAATTCACTAACATCAACCAGCAGGTTATTCATAGTATGTTTCCAGTTGTGCATTCTTTCATTTTGATCTATAGTTTCTGCAACTTCACTCTCTCCATACAAATACCATACATGATATCCCGGTAAAAAACCTTCTTTTAATAAATGCCCATGGACAATATGAACATTTTCAAAGTTTCTATTCTGACATTTCTTTCGGTTACATGGGCACCTTAGTCTCTCACCATCCCTTCCTTCTGGATGACTCATAGCGAACTCAATAAATTGTTGTACAGCTCTTAGGAATTCAGGATCATACAGACTTTTTGTTACTCTTTTGTACATCCATTGACGATTTGAACTCATTTTACTTGTAAACTTCTTTTCTGATAATGTGAAAAGGGCAAATAGTGAAATAAAAGTTCACAGAGAATTGAAAAGAAGAAATTTGTAGTATGACAGAAAATGAAACTGAGAAGAATGTTATTTGTTTGAAATTTAAACTAGAACTCTTTTTTACAGCAGGTATGTAGATTGTATATAATAACTAAATAATAACCTTTACTCCTAAAATAACTCCAACAAAGTCCTATTCAAACAAATAGCTAATCTGATTTCATTCCTAAATAACGAAAACTGAAATATTTGACTCTGTCAACTTACAAAATCTTAAGTTAAAACAGTAAAAGAAAACACATGAAGATGCAACTAATTTTATGGCATTGCAATTATAAAAACTTTGAATTGTTAAAAGGGTGCAAATTATAATCAAGTCAGAAGGACAAATTATTCGACTCAAGCTTCTTTTCTTTCTTTTTTAGTAGGTTAGTTTAATTAAAACATTGTAAAACATGTAACTCAACATATGAAGGTAATAAGAAGTATTATGTTCTTCTATGTCTTCTGTGAGGTCGGTCAGCAGGTTTCTTGTCCAGGTCTGGAAAAGCTATACATCATTAGTGCTAACAACATAAGTGTTTTATGCTTCCACCAACTTTCAGTTTCCTACTTCAACAAACTTCGAATAGTGGAAGTCAAGAATTGTGGAAAATTAAGAAACTTGATGTCTCCATCAGTGGCTAAAGGTCTTCATTGATTTACAGTGCTCTATATGTAGAGATCAAAGTTTCAGAAGACGTTAAGTCATTGATGGAGACATCAAAATTTTCAATTTTCCACAATTCTTTACTTTCAATCTGTGAAGTCTGCTGAATTAGGGAGTTGAAAGTTGGTGGAAGCATAAAATACTTATGATGCACGCCCTATTGATTTATAGCTTTTTCAGGTTGGAACAAGAAAGATGCAAACCATCCTCACAACTATCTTAATTAGGCAAATCCTCTTATCAAGCAAATTCAAAAATAAATATGTATATTCGATCTTATTTACTCCAGCAATAACTAATCAACCACATACGATATAAACATTGCATACTAACCAAGCAAATAAAGCATGTCAGAAGAATTACAACTAATCAAAACATACAAAATAAGAAAATAAATGTGATAAAGAATACATATATCTAGCCAAAAGGATTGTGGAACTGATAATTCAAGCGTAGTAGATGAATTGCAGGTGACTGTATTTAAATATTTTTACATGAAGTTTGAACGTAGGCAACATTTGGAGAAAAAAAACTGAATAATGGCGCGAGTATAGCTCTATATTTTTGGGAGGTGGACTATTTAGCGGCAATTTTTTTATTTGGACTATTTTCACACACAAAAAAAACAGATTCTTATATTATTTTATTGAACTATAAAATACAAATTGGGTCAAAAAGAATTTTAACTATTTTTGAGATTGGATATGCCATAAAACCATTTCATTTAACATAAACGTACAAAATTAAAAAAAATTTGCAAGAATTAGAACAAGCTTCGTAGTCTACACAGTAACTATATCAGCACAAAACAAGCAACACATGCAATTATTTAGACAAAAAGATGATGAATGAGTAACAAGGCATACCACACCAATATGGGTCTTTTTAGCAGAAATTGATGCATCTGATAGAGCTTGAGTTGCAAATTTAGGTGATTTACAGCTGATGTGAATTCTTCCTTCATCTGTAACTCTCCACTTTAGGCGATTTGTATATCTCATCATATATAGCGATTTGTAGCTCTCCAATTTAGATGTGCCAATGTGATGAACTATGAAACTGTAGCGATGGGTCGATGGAGACATGCAATTTCCAATCTGATGCAGCAAATTTACAATTCATCAGCTCTCCAAGATTAGGACGGATAAAGATCTGGGAGATTCTCCTAGTTTAGGACGGATAAAGATCTGGAAGATTCGAAAAAGTGCAAACCATCAGCTCTCCAAAATTATTTTGAATGTTGATGTTGGAGATTTTCTGGTTCGAAATGAGATTCAAAAAGTTCTTATCTTAGGAGTGAGATTTGCAGTCATGGATTGCAATAACCGATCTTCTCCAAATTTACACAGCTAAGATGAAGATGGAGACAATCTGCTCTTTGCTTTAGTTCTCTTGGCTTTTGTTACATTATATTTTCTTTTTTAGTTTTTTCTTCAATAATTCATTTAATTTAATAAGATAATTCTCTTATTTTATCTAATGGATTAGACAAAAGACCACACATATATGTATGCTTTTT
Organism: Solanum pennellii; assembly: GCF_001406875.1. Lineage (NCBI taxonomy): Eukaryota > Viridiplantae > Streptophyta > Magnoliopsida > Solanales > Solanaceae > Solanum > Solanum pennellii. Next base: position 29,766,867 of record NC_028647.1, on the reverse strand, counting down.
AACATTAAATGCTTTTAATTATTTACATACTTGAAGCGGGTTTCATTATTTTTCCACTTGACTTGGGTGTACCAATTGAGTTGGGTCAATTATTATTGACTACATACGAGTCGTTCGGTTGGAAACTAGTTATCTCAAAATAAATTATTGTAGATTAGTTATCCTTCCACCTTGTATATAGAATAATTTATCCCATCACTATGGTATAAATGGAAGAATAAATTATCTCAAACATGTCAAAGAAACAAGACACCAAACTAATATCCAATGGCTATTTTTTTTTTATCCCAGAACTATATATTTTATCCCTCACACCAAACGATCCCTAAGAGTCTAGATACTTTCTTTTGGATAACAAACTAACTAGAGTTGCTTGGGGTCGTTAAGGGTATATTCAGAAATAGGGCTTTTGTAATTTTCATTATTTTTTTTAGAAAATAGTCATTAACTCGAGCTAGAAAAACATCTCATTTATTACTCTTTCACTTTGCTTTAATTTTCTATATACATTTATTTACTTGTTATTTTATTTATGTAAGTCTCTAGAAAAGAGCTAGATGATGAGATAACAAATAAATCACAATAATTAACAAAAAAAAGATTAAAAGACATACAAAATTTAGTTGACTTTTCTAATTTATCACACGTTAATTGTGACAAATAAAATAACGTATACTATTTAAAAAGTATTATAAATCATCACAGCTAACAACTTAAAATATCTAAATTTTATTACCTCTCTAGATTATATTTGTGTCACATGAATTGAAATAAAAAATAGTATATATATATATATATATATATATATATATATATATATAGAGAGAGAGAGAGAGAGAGAGAGAGAAAGAGAGAGAGAGAGAATTTCGCATATAGCCACTCAAAAGTATCCCAATTATGCTCCATAGCTATACTTTCATAATTATTATTCGTAGCTATATATTATAGGGATGAGAAAGATGAGCGATCCTGAGAGAGAGAGGTGAGAGGCAAGCGAGAAAGGGTAGAGAGTGCGAGAGAGTGAATTTTATATTGGCTAGATAATTATTAATTATGCATGTCTATTTGTGTATATGACAAGCGAGATTAAGAAAGAAAGGAGAGAGGCGACGATAAAACGTAGAGAGCGGGAGAGGTGAGTATAATTGTATACATATATCGATTAGATAATTGTATTTTATACATATGCATTTGTATATATGGAAAACAAGATTGACGAGTGAGGAGAGAGGCAAGCAAGATTGAAAGAGTGAGGAAAGAAACAAGCGACAGAGAACAGAGAGTGGGAGAGAGATGAATTGTATATGTATATAGGTTAGATAATTGTATATTATACATATGCATATGTATATATGGCAAGTGAGATTGGTAGAGGGAGAAGAGAGGCAAGCGAGATTGGGAGAGAGAGGGGAGGCGAGGGAAATATGGAGAGGGAGGAGAGAGGACATTACTTGTGACGCATGACCCTTCATTGCTGACCAACAACCCAAAGCGCTCCCTTAATTATATAAGGAGTATCATTAATAATATTTATACGTTTGTTTTTATTTTTTTCAGATTTGCATATAT
>NC_028647.1:29757002-29764292 GCF_001406875.1 Solanum pennellii | reverse complement strand
TATATATATATATATATATATATATATATATATATATCATTAATACCCAAAGAGTTAAATTGTTAAATTGTTGTTATCAATTGGTGTCAATTAATAAAAGTGATGAGGTTTTGAGGAATCCAACATATTGAAGTTAAATATTTATATATGTTAATTATATTTTAAGAGTTACTTAGTGAAGTAACAATATATCATAATTATAATGGTGGGTTAGGGAAAGGAGAGAAAACTAAGTTGCAAAATTTATTGTCCAACTTTGTATATGCTATATTGATTTAAACTAAAAATTTTTAAGTGCCAATCATTAGGTAATTATGGCAAAATAATTGTAGATGAAATAAATTGTTCTAACTATCTTACACAGTGGTCCGTGTATATACATAATGATTATGGATTTAGTTTCGGTCCACAATTTTCTTATAGCTATCAAGTTATAATTCAAGTTTGGTATATTGGTATAAGTAATTAAATATCAGGTGTATTATATTACATGAAAGCTATTAGGGTATTAGTGTTTGGAGAAGTTGAAACTTAACCCTAGGCTTGACACTTGAAAGATATGATAGTTGAAATGTTAATTGACATCAAGATTTAGGGACTTCATTATAAATTTGGGTGAACTTTCGGGTCAAATCTAAACACATCGTAATTTGAATTTTGTTAGTTTTGAAACCTTATTGTTAATATATATACTTGAATATATTGCAATAATTTGGCAACTCAAAGGAAAAGGAAGGCTCTAGTTCTGGAGTAATTATTCGATTGGCTAAGGCATGTGGATTTCTAAACCCTTGTTAAGTGTATGAAATGTGTGTATTTCCTTGTGGTATATGTTTTGGAGTAATGGGACTTGGTGATGGGTTGACTCATCCACAAGATTAATACTAATGATGAAAACAAAGGGTAATAAAAGGCAATGTGAATAATTGCTTGTGTGTGATGTGTTGATAACGTAGAATGATTTGAAAGGCTTGTTGAGTCATTATTGATGTTGTTATTATGCAGTGTTATGAAAATGGTCATATCCTCTTTATTTGTGTGAGCATGTCATTTGCATTATTTTAAGACATGGTTGTGACAAGTGTTATGTGTATTGAGAAAGAATGAGAACTTAAAGAGGATGTACCATTTCGAGGGACATATCGCGCACCGCGATAGATACTATATTTCGAGGAACGTATCACGCGCCGTGATGGTTACTATTATCGAGGGTCATGTCATATGCCACGATAGATGAATGGACAGATATGTCCCCCATGGGTCCCAAACTGAGAGACACAGGTCTGTATCACTAGGTCAGGCATGCATCATTATATTTGACATTGTATTCCATTGCATTGCACATATTTTTCATTGGTGAACTTGATATTGTATTTTGCTGATCTTGTGATTGCCTTTTTTTGGAACTTATGATTGTTGAATACTGACCTTGTTATTGAGGATATATAATTTGTTGAAGTGTTGTTATTGAGGATATGTAATTTGTTGAAGTATTATTGTTGAGGATATGTAATTTGTTAAAGTGCTGTTGTGGAGGATATGTAATTTGTCTAAGTGTTGTTGTTGAGTTACGTGCTATGTAAATTGCGAGCTGTTAGGTTGAGTTGATTTTTATGCAGGTCTAGTTATGGTGGTTCATTTGGGGTTGGTAGGAGTACCCGTATTTCATCCCCTTAGCTTGTGTTTAGGGATTTACTTGCTGAGTACCGTGTGGTTTGGTACTCACCCCTTGCTTCTACAAATTTTTGTAGGTTGTGAGCCTGGATCATTATGGTACTTATCATTCTCTTCTTTTCTAAGGCTTCTTGGAGATTTGTGAGGTAGCTGTTTGTCGTCTCATCAGACTTTCTTTCTCATTAATTATGATCTTGTTCTTTTCTTGAAACAAGTTCATTTGAGACTTGAGTTTTTCTTTTGAATCAATTGTAATTCTTTAGAAGCTTGTACACGTGACAACCAGATTTGGGGATATTTTTGAGTTGATTATAAAATATTCGCACTTTATTGTAACAATTGTGTTTTATGCTGACTTGTCTTGGTGAGATAAGACGAGTGTCATCACGTATAATTTTGGGTTGTGATAAAATGGTATCAGAGCCCCAGGTTCATAGGTCTTACGTGTATACAAGTCGAGTCTAAGTAGTGTCTCGAGGATTGGTACGGAGACGTTTGTACTTATCTTCGAGAGGCTATAGTGACTTCTAGTAAAAATCTTCACTTCTTGGATCTCTATCGTGCATACTTGGTTCGGTTTTGATTCTTATCGCTTCACTCCATTGTCTCTCATTTATGTGAGGCCTCATGTGTTGTTCCTCATGTGAGTAGTTGGTGTGTCGTGTATTTGTTGAATGTTAGATTCGGTACTAAGGTGAAAGTGATAGACTTACGAGAAAAAATGTGTGGTCAGATTTGAAATGTTCAATTTGAAAGAGTTCAGTTAGGTGATGGCTCGACGAAACATTTTTTTTATTTCTAAATGATGAGAGTTGAACAATGGTCTAAGGGACTTCATAAACGTATTATAATTTTCAAGTTAGTTACCAAAGGGAATAGTATATGAGTGATATAGACAATATCTCTAGTGGTTCTATAACTAAAAGTTGAATAATTAAAAAGATGACTAGATAATGAATATTATAACCGTAGAGAACACAGTTAGAAAGTTGTCATGATAAGAATAATGTTGCACCAATTGAGGTGAGAATCTCTTTTGTGATTTCATACATTGAGTGTATACCAAAAAGGATTATGATATGACTATTACAATGATACCAATTTTTACTTGGTTAGAGTTATGAAGTGTGTTACTCTTGTTATGGACCTAATCTACAAAGGAATGAATATCGTTTTGGATGAGAGAATAAACAAATTTAGTAGTGTATTATAGTTAATTAATAGGCAAAAATGTGTTGACTATATAGGTACAATCTTTTAGATAAGTATGATGTGTTCTAGTGGTGGATTTAATTGACTTTCACGATGTGATACTAGTGATATATGAGAACGGATATGTCATGTTGAGCATGAACACTAACTACTTAAGGAATTATACGGTGTACCACATGCTCGTATAATGAAATTTGATATCGTATTCATATTTGAGAAACCAACTAGGTTGTTACTACATATGTTTGGGGTTATATAGTGTGTATAAGGAAGATTGTAGTGGTGGATTGTTAACACCATATTTGTTTGTTAATTTGAGAAGTGTATCCCAGGTTAAAATGAGGACCGATGATGTAATCTTAAGGTACAAGGGAGTTTATAAATATCGAAATGACAAGCTAATAAGTAAAGGAAGTCCTAAAGAGTAGACTTGTGCGAAGGCAGTTGAGTTTAGAAAAAGAAATTGTCTGTAAAATTAAGTTAGTCATTTGAATTTGATTGGTATAGTTGAGTTCGAGGTGTCATGTCGATGATAAGGTTAACTTTATGGTGATGGCAATGGTTAACTAAGCATGATGGTAATAAGGGTTTGGGATGGATTATGATGGAGATACAACTATATGATAAAGATTGTTGGTTAAATGGGATTTTAATGGTAATGATGACTTGCAAGTATCTAATGTTAGATTTGGTACTATTTGATGAGTAACGTGATTGCATGAAAAGTTATAGGAAATGTTGACACACTGCTTGAATTTTTTTTGAAAGGAGCTAGAGTCATAAATAAAAAGAATAGTGTAATGTAGATCTTTAGAAAAAAAAAGTGAGAGTAAATATTTTTTCTGATTACAAGGGCTAAAGAGGTATCTTCAAAAGGGATTGAGAATTGAAGTATAGAGACATGTGGTTCCATCTATTTTACTATAGTTATGGTGATAGTGTTACATGTCATTCATATCAGTTAAAAATTGTTGAATAAGATTTGAGAGAGAAGTCTACAGGCGTTTGATCCTAATGTGATGATAAGAGTTGTATTGTTTTGAGTTGGTTACTAACACATTTGAATTTTTAACGAATGATACGATAAAATCAATGGATAGGCGGTTAATTATAGCTTAAGATATGTGAATTCATAAGGATCCTCAATGTATGAGGTAATGTTAATACATAATGAGATTGTGTTACACAGTTGAGATAAAAAAGTTCAAGTTTTTAAAGGTGAGTTTATGTTCATGGTAGTATATTTTGTCAAGGTGTAGAATGATAAGGTAAAAAAAAAATGATCGATCACATTAAATATTGAGCATTTGAAAGGACTTGTATATGTTATGAGTCATAAAGTGTGTCATTTGATTTTCAAAGTACCTAAGAAAGGGTTTATCTTAAAAAAATGTATTTTTGAAGATAAGGTAAAAAAAATTGTCAGGCGTTGTTGGCCAAAGAATAAGATTGGTGCGAGATCAATAAAAGAAACAAGAGTCTGGTGTATTGAAGGGTTCAAGATATTTAGAATTTTGTCTCATAGGAAGAATTTAAGAAAATTGAAGGAATAAGACCTCTCATATAAATCCTTAGTTTTTGGTTGAAGGATTTATTGATTTTTGAATATGAGGTTAGATATGACTGTGATATGTGAAGTGATTCAGTATAGACTTACTATGAATTTATCATCGACTTTTATAAAGATTGAGTTTTGATTTGGATTACTAGCAATGATGTGTGTGGGATTATGTGTTCTTTTCTAGGTTATATTGTTCTTATTAAGATAAGTGACTTATGTATGTACAACGGTGTGAACCTACAGTTCTACATGATTAATGAGAATTTTGAGGGAATTGAAACTACTATGTTGATGCAATGATATATACTGTTATGATGTGTTACATAGGAATTTTATGGTTACGAGAGATTATGAACTTATAGTATAAAAAATTATTGGAGTAATCAATGATTTTTTTTTGAGTTTTGGTATGAGGTACATGATGGTTATGTATGGTAGTTAAAACATGATATGTGATAGTTTCTGTGAAGTTGACATTGGGTGTGATTCAATTATTGTACCTCAAAGGAAAAGTATTTAGATTCGAAATTAGTGCTATCAATCTTAGGTGTGACTCATATCTGTCATGTAATGCTTAAATGGAAAGAGAGAGTCATATTTTTAATTTTTTTAGAGGCTACAATGTGTTTTCTGAGGATATTTTGATACTAGTGAGTTTGAGAGTAAGGTAATGGTTTGTTTTATTATGATGTTTGTTCGTATTAAGAGTGTTAGCTTCAATGAAATACTAGGAGAAGTATGTGGGTTTTGACAAATAGAGTAATTGTAATATTGTGATGAGGATCAATTGGTTGATTTTGGGTGGTTAAAAATCGAGAGATGGATTCAGATGAATGAAATTTTATTTATACGAGCCCTATGGAGAATTATCTTGGACTATTCGGCCTTGATCTCATGTGACCAGCTATTTCATTCTGGACATGGTTTAGAGTATGCTTCACTTTCTACATTCCTGTGTGTTTTTGCTTCTATGGGTGAATTCCTAGTGGTAGATCGGGTGTACCGATCCTATGATTTTTCTCCTAGCAGGGTGACATTATTGGTTAGACTTTTTCATTTTAGTTATGGAGGATTTGGTGTTGTTTGAGATAGTTGAAGGATACTAGTGATTCTACATGTGCAACATTGCTTATGAGAACTTATAAAAGACCTTCCATGGATTGCTACAGCTATCCGATAGTGTTGTTAAATGTTTTGCATCCTAGAGTGTACAACTTGTTGGGTGTTTACCTGATCATATTATTCTTTGAGTTAGATAAGTATGATTCTCCATTGATGAGTATCCAATGTCTAAAGATAAGATTGTTATAACTTAAACTCGTGAAAGATTGTGTTGTGAAAAGAAAATCTTGATAAGATCTGTGATGGTGAGCATTATGACTGTGTGGTATTTGATTGAAGTTTATTTCTGGTTGTAGCTTGTGTCAATTTAGAATGTTCTCTTGGTTATGTGAGAAAAGATTCGTCATGATGGTTGTTTTATGGTCCAATGGGTGTCAGTTTAGATTGAATTTACGTGTTAGATTGAGGCTTGATAATCACTCTTAATTTATAGATCTTCCGCTTGATTGGGAATTTCAGTTCTTTGTAGTTGATCTTTATGTAATGGTCATAAGGATGAGTTCACTTGGAGATAGGAGCATGACTCTGATAGTCATACCTCAGGTTCTTGGTATCCTTTAGTATTTGACTTTCTTTTACTTTATGTTCGAGCACGAACATGAATTTTAGTGGTGGATAATGTAACGATCCTCTAAGTGGCGGCTGGCTGAAGCCGACTACTTCACATCATAAAAGAAATTTGATCTTATGGCTAAATGTATATATATATGTATATATATATATAGATATATATATATCACTGTTATTTATTTTATATATAATTATTCGTGGAATCATTAATACCAAAAGAGTTAAATTGTTAAATTACTTTTATCTATTGAAGTTAAATATTTGTATATGTTAATTATATTTTAAGAGTTACTTAGTGAAGTAACAATATATTATAATTATAATGGTAGGTTAGGGAAAGGAGAGAAAACTGAGTTGCAAAATTTATCGTTCAACTTTGTATATGCTATATTGATTACAACTTAGGAAATTTCAGTGCCAATCATTAGGTAAATGGCAAAACAATTGTAGATGAAATAAATTGTTCTAACTATCTTACACAGTGGTCCGTGTATATACATAATGATAATGGGTTTAGTTTTGGTCAACAATTTTCTTATAGCTGTCAAGTTATAATTCAAGTTTTGGTATATTGGTATAAGTACTTAAATATCGGGTGTATTATATTACATGAAAGCTATTAGGGTTTTAGTGTTTGGAGAAGTTGAAACTTAACTCTATGCTTGAAACTTGAAAAATATGATAGTTGAAATGTTAATTGACATAAAGATTTAGGGACTTGATTATAAAATTGGGTGAGTTTTTGGGTCAAAGCTAAACACATCGTAATATAAGTGTTGTTAGGTTTGAAACCTTATTGTGAATATATATACTTTTATAGATTGCATCAATTTGGAAGCTCAACAGAAAGGGAATGTTCAATTCTGGAGTAATTATTCGATTGACTAAGGAAAGTAGATTTCTGTCACGACCCAAAACCGAGCCGCGACTGGCACCCACATTTACCCTCCTATGTGAGCGAACCAACCAATCTAAACCTTAACATTTCAATTTAATATCAACATAAAGCAATGCGGAAGACTTAAACTCATTAATAAAAGACAATTCAATAACTTCTAAAACATCTATTATTTCCCCAAAATCTGGAAGTCATCACCACAAGAACATCTATGATCAAATTACTAAACTAAGAGTATTCTAAGAAGCTAAAA
>NC_028647.1:29730245-29747754 GCF_001406875.1 Solanum pennellii | reverse complement strand
CCACATATATTCTATCCTGGTGTCGGAACGTGACACTCCGATCAATATATATATTCTATCCTGTTCCGCTGAACGTGACACCCGATCCATATTTATATTCTATCCTGGTGTCGGAACGTGACACTCCGATCTAGCCAGTTTTTCCAGAAATAAAATCTGCTGCTCAAAACGACTAAACAGGTCGTTACAATTTCTAAATCCTTGCTAAGTGTATGAAATGTGTGTAATTTTTGTGGTATATGTGTCGCGCCCCATTTTCGCATAAAACGGGTTTTGTGCACGACCTAACAACTCTTTTGGGATTTCGAGTTTGGAGTTGCCACCTAACGAATTAAGGCGCGTTTGGGCACCTATCTAACCTAACTAGATCTATCTAAGGTCAACGAGCCAAAGATTAGGGTAAGGGTTCAAATTACCTCGAGGGGAAGGTGTTAAGCATCCCTCGAGGTCCACAAATGTGGGTCCCGGCCGTATCTCATGCAATCTATGTGGGGGTTACAAGTAGCAATTAAGGTCACTTCATTTATTAATTTATTTAAGTTTTCTAAGTGATAACAAATATAAAACAATTAAGCCTATTTTTATTTTTCATTAATTTGAGCATGCAAGGCTAGGTGATAGCAATAAATAAACAATCGAGTTTTATTTTTATTTAAGCATACGAGACTATGTTATAAACAAAATTTGCAAATATTAAGCAATTAATATGTGCGAAAGTAAAGTTTTGAAAATTGAGCAAGTTTTGAATAGGAATTTTTATTTTAAAAAATGTTTGTTCTTTATAGAGATGATGCCACGATATTGTCGATCGCGCTCCTCCACCATAGAAGCAATTTTTATTTGAGGTCGGTCTTTTAAAAAATAATAGTTTATATTTTGAAAATGATTTTAAAAGATTTAGTTTGCATATAGGCACATAAATATTTACATATAAATACACATAATTCCCTTTGAAATTCATTGGTCGGTGGTACTTCCGGGGACGCGTCGGTTTAATTTAAAAATTGAAACTAGACCTCGTAGTTCCTTTGACTTTCCAACTAACGATAGGTTAGGAGATAGTGCTTATAATTTATTTTCAAAAATAAACAATGTCATAATCAATCCAACGTTTTAAAGGAGGATTGAATAATGACTTTAAAAAAAATGTTGCAAAACTTTGTAAGAAAGAAAAACTAGTAGAACATTATTGTAGTAAATTTACTAAATACAAAGATCTTACTATGAAATATATTCAAAAGCCAAGTAATTTGTTAGATGCATGAAATGATTTTATTTTATTATAATTATTATTTTAAGAAAACAACATATTGCATCATAAGTGCGAAATCTTCAAGAGGACAAATAAGATTACTAATTAATAAAATTAGATAATTTAAAAGGGGGCACAAATATGCACAACAAATTTTATTGGAGTTATTGATATGCTGAAAAATTTATTTACAAGCCTATAAACATGATTTCTAGGTGTTCAAAAAAAAACGGAGTAACACATATATGCATGATTTTGTGAATCTAAATGATATGAACGTTTTAATCCTTAGGCATGATTTCTACGTGATAAGACAAATGAAAAGTTATAACATATTTTTAACATCTAGCAACCTACTAGATTATTAGGATTTGATTTTGATACCAAAATTAGTGGAATCTAGTTATTTTTAAACTTATTAACAAACAAAGCATCAAACATGTTGAAAATTGATTCGATTACAACACCTACAAACAATAATTCTAGGTGGTTAAAGATTAAAAAATAGACTAAACCTATAGGCATGATTTCTAACTTTTTAAAAATACAATGAACAAGTAGCATGTAAATCCCCTTCCCTTAGACGATCCCCCAAATGAATTTATATATGAGAGCTTTAGAGTTATACAAATGTTACAAAATTCAAATAAATAAAATAAGAAAAATATAGATTCAAATATATGAATTAAACAAACAAAAATTTCTTCATGGCTAATCTTCAACTTGAACTTCAAGTTTGAAACCTGTCAAAGCAATCAAATAACTACACAAGTAATCACAATTTATTTAGTCAATATGAGACACATATGGAATTATTTAATGACGAATTATACATATAGAAGAGAACAGACAATAGCTTACACAAATGTGTGAATGTAAAGATAATGTAAATCTTAAGAATACTAACCAGTTAAGCAAAACAAATTGATCCAACTTTTACTCGAACAAAATCAAAGTAGCAAAGTAGCGAAGAAGAACACTTGAATGTTTACCGGAATCTTAATGTATTTGAAGAATAGCAAGAGAGTAATGAGAGAATGAGGAGTGATGAGAGAACTTGTGATTGAGAGTGAATGAGTGCGTGAGTTGATGAAAGGAGGGGAGGGAGTCCTATTTATATAGCAATAAGGGGGAGCACAATAATGGAAATAAAATAAAATCAAGGAGTTAATTATAATACTATTTCCTTATTTTGAAGGAAATCAAATCAGCCAAATTATTTAAATATTTTTACCAAATATAAGCAAGTAATAAAATAAGAAGAGTAATATATATTTTCCTTAAATAAAGAGAAGCCAAAATCAGAAAATATTATTTTACCATAAATAAGCAAGTAAGAAATCAATGCAATTCTCTTAACTTAATTAAATATCACTTTTCTAAAAATACAACATGTAAGAATATTAAAGTTAATCAAGGTAATAAATAATCAACTAAAGATGAATATAATATTTTAAGGGATACAAGAAATCAACAAATACCATTTAAAAGACACCATAACAAATCACAATTGGATCAATATATACTTACCATAAGCAAATCCTAAGCTTAATGAGCTCAACTAAATAAATTAAATTGGATTGAAATTAAGTTATAACTCAAACTATTATACCATTTTCGATAAGACAATCAAGTGATTCAAATACGAAGTTACAAAGTTACTCTAACTCCATAGGTTATGATAGATGGAAAGAAGTCAATCACAGATAATGTACTAACACAAATTGAATTACAACGAAACAATTATAACAACATTTCATGACCAATTACCCAATGCATTGTATGCCGTAATTAAGCTAGACAACCAATTATTCTAATTTCAAAAGGTTTACAGAGTGAAAACAGAGAGGTAAAATGAATCACCAATTTCTTTTTTACATTACATCAAGAGGGAATATATGATAATCAAATCATATGGGCAGCTCATTCCAACGATAATTATTTTAGTAGACCAAATGACATAATCACAATGAACCTACTCTAAGATTAAATGACAAGTAAGGAAGCTAAACGAAAAAACTCAAGCTGAAGCCACTTATTTTTTCCAAATTAAACATGCTGAAAATTTTATATATTGAAAAAATAATAACATTAGGAGATTGAATAATAAAGTAAATAGAGATATCGAACCTGGACGGATCTATTAAGATCCGTCTTTGAGTTTCGCCGGATTTCGATGTCGTTCTTGCCGGAATATATGGCCAAATCTGTCACTGTTGGGGCTGATTGGAGCTGCTAGTTTTGATCTGCTGCGGGTACGTCTGAGCGGCTGCTGCTGCTTGTTCTCGTTTCTGCTTCTGTCTAGCTGCTGGTGGCCTGCGATTCTGACAGCCTGCTGGACCTGTAGGGAGAAACGGAAAGGAGGAAGAGGAGATAGGAAAGGGGACGACGGGAGAAGAGAGGGAGAAGAAGAGAGGGAGAGCGACGGGAGAAGGGGAGGAAGCGGGGGAAGAGGGACGGCTGAAGAGGGAGAAGAAGGTGGGTGGCGGCTGGAGAGAGGGGAGGCGGAGAATGGAGAAAAAGGTGAGGAGAAGAGAGTGAAAATTTTTAGGGATTAGGTTCTTTTAGTTAGAATAGGTAGATTAAATATGAACCATAGGATTAGTTTAGATGGACGGTTAGGATTAAATTAGGATTTATCTTAAAGATGGACGGATAAGATCAAAGATCAAGTCTTGAAATTAGATTGACAAAGATATGAAATGGCTAAGATTGCAATTAAATTGGCTAGAATTGAAATGAATGAATGGCTATGATTGAAATAAAATTTGAAGTGGAGTGGTTAGAATTGAAAGAGATTAGAATAGAATAGGCTAGAATTTAAATAATTTTTAAGGAAAGTGTAGGAATTACTATTTAAATAAAATACTACATATGTTAAATATTTTTTGTATAATTGAAAATCATCTAAATTTTAAAACATTTGAAATTCATTAATAATTTTAAAATATAACAATATTTACAATAATTTTATAAAGTAAACGATACTAAAATATATAATTTTTTGAGAAAAATCGACTAAAACTTCAAAACTTTAAGTAAATTTTAAAATACGTATTTAATCGAATATGATCCTAAAAATGGTTAAAGGTCGGTCAAAATTGGGTGTCAACAATATGTTTGGAAGTAATGGGACTTGGTGATGGGTTGACTTGTCCACATTGATTAATACTAATGATAAAAATAAAAGGTAATAAAAGGCAATGTGAATAATTGCTTGTGTGTGATATGTTGATAATGGAGAATAGTTTGAAAGGCTTGTTTAGTCATTGTTGATGTTGTAGTGAATTGTGCGCTGTTATGAAAATGGTCATATCCTCTTTATTTGTGTGAACATGCCATTTGCATTATTTTAAGACATGGATGTGACAAGTGTTATGTTCATTGAGAAAGAATGAGAACTTAAAGAGGATGTACCATTTCGAGGGACGTATCGCGCGCCGCGATGGATACTATATTTCAAGAGACGTATCGCGCACCGTGATGGTTACTATTATCGAGGGTCGTGTAGTGCGCCGCAACAGATGCATGGGCAGATATGTTCCCCATGGGTCCCAGAATGAGAGACAGCGGGTGTGTATCACTAGGTCATACATGCATCATTATACTTGACATTGTATTCCATTGCATTGCACATACTTATCATTAGTGAACTAGATATTGTTTTTTGCTGATCGTGTGATTGCCTTTCTGTGGAACTTGTGATTGCTGAATACTGAGCTTGTTATTGTGAATATTTAATTTGTTGAAGTGTTGTTGTTAAGGATATGTAATTTGAAGTGTTGTTATTGAGGATATGTAATTTGTTGAAGTGTTGTTGTTGAGGATATGTAATTTGTTAAAGTGTTGTTGTGGAGGATATGTAATTTTTCTAAGTGTTGTTGAGTTATGTGCTATATAAACTGTGAGCTGTTTGGTTGGGCTGATTTTTATGCATGTTGTAGTGGTGGTAGTTCGGTTGGGGGTGGTAGGAGTACCCGTATTTCATCCCTTAGCTTGCGTTAAGAGATTTACTTGCTGAGTACCGTGTGCTTTGGTACTCACACTATAAAAAAATCAAATTTTACTGAAGGACGAAATCCATCGCTAACCTATGATATTCCGTTGCTAAACAACATTAGCGACGGATTAGCGATGGATTATCTTCTCTTGCTATATCGCTGTAATCTCTTAGTGACGAAAAATGTGTGCTGTCACAAATTTAGCAACGGAATAATCCGTCACTATATTTATAAATTCGTTGCTAATTTTACAATTCATTCTGTCATTTTTAATAAATTCGTGAAATTTTTTTTATCGCTAATCTGTCGCATTATAATCCGTTGTTTGAGCCAGGACATTTGGCACAAAACAAGTTGGTCGCTGGTCTGTCGCCATATTTGTTGCTAAATTTTTTCTTGTAAATTTGATTTATTTCAATATGCTGCTAATATAATTCAAATTAAATTTCCAAATGCTCAAAAAATAATAAACATATAAAGTAATATCATAGATGGTTTAAAATATATAAAATATCAAAATCTCGTATTTTCAATTCAAACATCCAAAAAAATACATTAATTGTTCTCAAAAGAACCTACATTCATCAATATTGTTACTGCAGAGTTTGTACTTTTAAAAAAAGACAGACAATATAATAAAAAGGGATGAGATTTTCACATGAAACTAATTAAGGATCAACCTCGTCCTCATTAGAGTAGCTGAAGGAGGCACTAAGGGTGTAACTGTTGATGGGTTTTCAGTGGGAGTACTCCCTTCTTGTACTCTCCCCATAATAACAGGAAGAAAGTGATTAATAAGTGCAGAATGAATATGCTTTACAAACTCATCCATATTTGTTATCGCTGTTGATCGAGAAATTGAAGGAAATACTGATGATGAGGCAGAAAGTTTCTGTCAGTAGTAACTTTTTGTTTCAGAAACGAGACCGTACCATATATTCTTCTCTTCTTTTCTCCCCCACAGCTTGATAAAATACTTCACATTAATCATATCAGCATGATACACTGTTTTTTCCATAATATTTCTTCATATTTTTCTTGTATTAAAAGTAGAGGAAAAAAATGAAAGCATTAAACATTGGGAATAAATTATATGTTGAAGGCAAATACAAAAACATGCCTAACCTTTAAAGTATTAGCATTAATATACAAATTGAGGCTTCAAATTTCAATCTATGAAATTTAAAAAACTATGAGATCTAATATATTTCAAAGGGATCAAGTGAGCATATTGTGATAGATCATGAGAGAACTTAGTTGCTAATCATGGCAACAGCTAGACAGTCGAAAAAATCATCTATAAAGTGCAAGATCCTAATAGGAATGTGTGCCTACTATCAAGAAATGGATTAGCAACCCAATTTGGAGAACCAAAATTCATCTAGTGATCATAAAAAAATGCATTATCCACAGAGAATGATCAACTTCATAAGAACATACCAACATTTTATCGAAATAAAGAAACAGATTGATGAATAAGATGACAGATCCTTAGAAGTTCCATTTCATGCATATGAACCATGTGATCTCAACTAAGAAACAACTCAGTTCATACCTAAACAAAAGTAATATACACTATAGATATCAATATTTTATGTTTTGATCTTTCACCGCTTAATTATTAATTAGTATTCGAAAGAAATTGCTTAAAACCTTTCAATTTCACTAAAGAATGGAGTTTTCAAAAGCTCCATAGCAGTTGTCCTGTCGTCTGGATTCTCTCTAAGACAAGGAAGAACAATCTCCTCAAACTCCCGCGAAAACACCCTTGTCTTTCATTTAGCAAAATCCATCACTTTCTTGAGTTTCTTATCCCTCTTGATCATCATCTTTTAAATTGATTTTGGAAATTTATTCATAACTATTTAAGAAGCTTCTACAATATAATTATAGAGTTATTAGCCAAAAACATCCTTACACTATCCGTATCACTTAAGGTGCATCCTTAAATTATGCTTGTTAACAAAAAACATCCTTAAAGTGTAAAAAATTGGTAGTTTTCATCCTTTGTTAAGCTTCGGCAAAAAACTAACACCTACCCTTTGACTGCTATTCACATGAATTTTTGATCCTAAAATCCCCAAATTACATAGAAATAATGTCAAAATGAGAATACTAAATAAGAAAAAAAATTCCCCTGTATAGAATTGAAGACCAAAATACAAGCTGACGATCAAGTAGGAAAGACAACTATAGAATGTGTATCCTGTTCAGCTAACACATCAAGTTTAAATAGAGCAACAAAAAAAATTGAGTCTTATTGCAAATATTTCGGTAACTAACAGTTTTAATGGATTGATTTAAAAGTAATACATTTATTACACATTCTAAACTAACTTTTTATTAAAAGTTATATCTTCAATCCTTAGAAATAACCATCTCTTGTATTGTTTGAGACACTTTTCCAATTGATTCCATTGGAATCGAGATCATTTCTAAAAGATTTAGATATGAAACTCGAGCATGTGTGAGAAGGTTCAAATCTGCATATATTTGAAGACATTATTTGAATAGTTATCATTAAATCAAAAGTAATATAAGTATCTGAAACTATATATATAAGTTCTTAGAAAAAAATAATACTCAGATTATATAGCTGCTGATTTTTCAGATCCATCATTTATTCACTATATAAGTTATATGAGTTATGATCCTCTTACTCTCAACATTATGAACTTTCATTACGGTCACTTTAAATGCAAATTCTGCACATTAACTACACACCAAGTTGCAGAATTCAAAGGCTGCAAACGTTAACTACACAACAAGTTGCAGAATTCAGAGGCTGCAAAGATTTACTACACAAAAAGTTGCATAATTCAGAGGCTTCAAACATTAACTAAACAACAAGTTTCAGAAATTTTCTTATATTGGATTCATTTAATAAAAGTAAGATCTCTAACTGAAGAAAAAAATGAACAAATTGCCAATCACTTATGATAAGAGGTTATTTTTAGCAATTTTTTTATCACCTAACAAATTCTTGATATTCTTTATGAAAAAATGAATAAATTCTTGATGTTCTCTATTTCTTCACAAAGCTTTCAGCAACTTTTTTATCACCTAACAACTTGCGGAAAATAAAGTGAAAAAAATATATACCGTATTTTTTCTTGTTAAAACTGGTATAAACAGAAATGTCTGTACCGAGATCAAGTCAAGTAATACCATTCATATTGAGCTCAAGGATCGTGGAAAGTATACAAATAATATATTTCCACTCTATAGGTGAAATAAACCATCAGTTTTTTACAAAGTCATATTGATACTTTTCCTTTGTCTATCTGCAAGCGAGATCATATCTTAAGCACTACCTACGAGTAATAAGATCTATCTTTGCAACCTATTCGGATATATTGTCCTTACCCATTCAAGTAATTAATTTTAATATGGTATATCTTGGATGAGTTTCCTAACATTTAGTATGAATTAGTCATAGTCCCATATTAAAGTCAGCTCGAATTCGTTTTGCTAAGCAAACAAGCTCATCTACAATGTGGAGTGTGTATTGTTCTTTTGTAAATCTTCCTTTCAGGCAGATCAATGGAAGCATTGTTGGCAAGCTATAGAGTGCTCATACTAAGGAACCTCTCATGAACCCACCCCTTCCCTTGCGAATATTAGCTATGTCCCGCCCTGGCCTACTCTGCGCTGCCCCATTTAAGTATTTTCCTGTCCTGCCCAGTTAAACCTTTACCCTGTCCTGCCCTGCTCTTGACCTTCCGCAATTGCCATCCATAGTAAACTAACATTATTTATTATCAGAAAAACTTATCCAACCTAAATTATAAGCAAAAAAATAAATCAACACATTTTTCTGGAGAAAAAAAAGCTACTGTGGGAGTAAGGAAGGGGGAGAAAAAAAGTGATACCTTTTAATAAAACCAATTAGATCAACAAGCACTAGTCACAAACAAAAAAAGCTATCTGCGGTACAAAATAAAACATAAATCAGTGTGTAATTTACTTCGCAAAAAAAGTATATCATTATTGAAATAAGACATCAACACTAAGCACGTTGTTCTAGAATTGGAGGTGTTAGATTAAAGTAACACTTGGTTATTAATGGAAGAGAGTAACTACATTATGCAAATTTGTCACTCTTAATGCAGAAAGAGCAGGTAGACTAGAACAAACTTATTTCTTGGTTAGATCAAAGGAAATCAAGGTTGCATTCTTTCCGGGTTTAGTTATCCTATTATGCGTTATAGTAGTAACAAACAGGTCGTCACTCACACGTTAAAAATTAGAGGTGTCCATATATCGAAACATCTTGCCAGTGCATTAGAAAGAGACAATAATAGTGTTGTCGCAATAATGTTGTTGCAGACATAAGTGGTGACACTAGGATGTTATATTAGATGTTGATAAAAATCATATAGGAAAGGGGGGAAATGGGGGTGGAAGTGTTGCTCGTCAGCCACGTACTCAAACACCGCACAAAATCATGAAGCTGTAATGCTAATGCAGCGGTCATGCTAATGCAGCGGTCTATCTCAAATGTTTCATTTTTCATCAAGTCGCTAGAGAAGAAAATTGGAACCTCAAGCACTGCACAAAACCATTTATTTTTTCTTACAAAACCCTATTTCCAGTATGCCCAAACTTCTAAGCTCCTATTTTCAAAAATATTCAACTTTAATTCCCCCAAACTGGAACCTCACAAAACCCCATTTCCCCAAAACTGAAACCACAAATACTGCACATAAATGGGTTTGATTTTGCACAACAACTATTGTCCTCAAAACAAAATACAATACTCAACTAAACAATTAATTGATTGAACTAAAAGAGTACTTACTTGTTAATGGAAGATTTGATAAAAACTTTGAAGGGAGATAGATCTTAAGAGAGAGAAAAAAGGTTAAAAAGATAGTTCATCGATTGAAGATGGAGAAATGAAGAAGAATGTGCTCACTATATTGATCGCAGATGGAGAGGTTAAGAGTTCACTTTCTTCAGCTGAGAGTTCCATTGGAGAGGTTGAGATCTCACTTTCTTCAGATGAGAGCGTAAATGTTGAAATGAATTTTTGCCCTAGAATATATGACATAAATAAATTTTGCAACGGACTTAGCAACGAGTACTATTCGTTCCTACCAAATAAAGATATTTATGAAGATTAAATTATAGCGACGGATTCTTTCGTCGCTATATAATATAATTTTATAAAAAATATATTTAAAAATTTAGCGTCGGATTTTCCGTCACTAATTTCGTCGCAAAATATTAATTAAATTTCTCACGACTAATTTGTTGCTAAATTCGTAGAAAAGTTTGGGCGCCAAACTTTCACGCTGATATTTAGTGACTTAAAAAATATTCCATCGCTAATCCGTCACTATTTCATAAGTCAAAAAAATCTTTGTTATTTTAGAAACATCATGATAATTTCGTTGCTAATCCGTCGTTTTTTAGTGATAGAATATAATTGGTCGCTAAATGTTGTTTTTTTAGTAGTGTCACCCCTTGCTTCTACAAATTTTTGTAGGTTATGAGCCTGGATCGTTATGGTACTTGTCATTCTCTTCTTTTCTAACGCTTCTTGGAGATTTGTGAGGTAGTTGTTTGTCGTCTAAGAAGATTTTCTTTCTCCTTAATTATGATCTTGTTCTATTCTAAAAACAAGTTCATTTGAGACTTGAGTTTTTCTTTTGAATCAATTGTAATACTTTAGAGTCATCTAAACGTGACAACCACATTTTGGGGGTATTTTTGAGTTGATTATAAAATTTTCGCACTTTATTGTAGTAATTGAGTTTTAGGGTGACTTGTCTTGGTGAGATAAGACGAGTGCCATCACGTCTTGTTTTGTGTCGTGACAGGTATGAAGGAAAATAAATTGAGGCTTAAAAGGAGTATCAAATAATTACACGGTGTTTGTATAGTAGAATGAAATGCCTTCATCATATTAATTATTACAAATGTCAAATACAAGCATGACCTTTAAGATGTTAAAATCATACATTATCTCATTGCAACATATGCATTGACGGATGTGTATATCATTTTTATTGCATGTTTGTTAGCTTGAAATCTTCATTTGAGTAATACCTTTTTGACAGCAGATTACGTATGTCAATTTAAATTAAAGTTACTCTATTAAGCATTTTCGCTACTTAAGGACGTATAAAGGTGCTTAAGTCCTTCATTCATCTCCTCGATTGTTTTTTTTTTACTTTTTTGGTCTATTCATTCCATTACTAGATATAACCTTAAGATGTGACCAAATCCTCTTGCATATCATGTCACAAAAAATTGAATTTGAAAGAGATGCATATATGGAAAGACAAATAGAACGGATCAAAGTGACACAAGACAAATATTATATTAAGATAAAACAACTTGATGACAAGACAACAAACTAAATTTTAGGTTACTACTCTATAATAACCCAAACCACGACAAGACTGAACAAACAAATACATACGAGAAATGATAGAAGGTCTGACTTACTAAAATAAAATAAAAAAGAATTGCATAGCAGAAATGATGACAAAATAAACTATCCATACACTCTTTCTAGAGAAAATAAGAGTGTCTCCCAATCACCAATCTTGACTTGTTAGCCACTACTTTGCAAGTTAGCCTTAGTAAAATCTCCACCAATTTCAATTTGTCTTTTCTTCCGATTTGAGAGAATTGTCATCACATATCATCTCAATGAAATGTACATCATTAGGTGCTGGTAGAGGATTCTGAGTAACATTTGGAGGATTACCATTTCGGACCACAATCATCTTTGCTTGGATCATATTTTCCACCTCACTTTTCAATGTTCAACAATATTCAGTATTGTACCCTAGAGCATCAGAATGGTACGCACATCAAGCTACAGGATGGAAACCTTTTGAACGTGGATCTGCAAAATTTTGAGAAATCGGCTTTATCAAATTCAAATATGTCAATTTCTCAAATAAACTGGTGTAAGACTTTTCAATTGGTGTGAAATTGTTCACATGTCTTTGAACTCCTTCAAATCCCTGTTTTGGACGAGGATTATAAGTACTCAAAAATTTTAAGAAGAACAATGAACATTTTTATGTGTTGGTGCTTGCCATTTTTGATAGTTAGGTGGATATGCACATGGTTGTGCACCATAGACTGCATATTGAGGTGGGACAAAAGAGTATTTTGTGTCTTGCACGGGAGATAGTAATGAAATTGAGGTGGTGCATATTGATAAACTGGACCCCTTGGACTTTTTCGTGTGTCAGACACAACATTTGCTACATCCTTGTTCATTTTCTTTCCCCCAAGATTTCTTGATCCATTTTTAATCACATGTGTGGTGGCTTTCAAGGTAACTTGACTAACAATTTTTTCAGACTTGATGTCATTTTCCATCATTTTCTCAATCTTAATAACTTTGACAAATGTTTTTACAACAATAAAAAGTAAATAATGAAAGTACTCCAGTTCTGTCGCTTGAAGGAAACATCAATCATTTTAGACTCTTTCATTGGCGGCTTCACCCTAGCAGCTTGCTCTCTCCACCTAATGACATATTCACAAAAAATTTCGATGGTTTTTTTCCTCATGTTGGCAAGTGAAGTATGATCTGAAATATTGTTGATGCTATATTGAAATTGTTGAACAAAACGTTGAGCAAAATCATCTCATGTATGCCAGTCAGAAGTATCATGATCTATGAACCATTCTAAGGCAATTTCCATCAAACTTTCCCCAAATAGTCCATGAGCAATTCTTCTTTACTTCCAACCCCTCTCACTTGATTACAATATTTCTTTAAATGAGCTACAAGATCTCCATGTCCATCATATTTTACAAACTTTGGAGTTTTAAAACCGATGGATAAATTAACATGGGGAAACAAGCACAAATCATTGAATGAGACACTTTTGTGATCTCTCAATCCTTGCATATCTCTTACACTTTGTTCCAAACTCTTCTTTTTTTTTCTAGTTAGTTCTTCACGTTCCTCGTTTTTAACATCTTTTTTAAGCTTAAATAGGGGAACTATACGGATGAGTGTGAGGATAAGAGTTTGGAATTTTAAAAGTCACTTCAGGGTTATAATCTCGATCATATTGAACTTTAGGTAGAGGATCATTGTTGGATTTGGCTCCATTATAGGTTGTCGAACTCTATTAGCTAGCGCAGTTGGAACAAAAGAGTGGATTAATAATCATAGGTGTATTCAAAGGGCGCACTGTAGAAATTCCAGCAACGTTGTATGTGTTAGCAAAGGGGCCAAATTCATGTGACTAAATTGGATTATTTGTCGGGACTTGGATAGAGGGTGACATATTTGTATTTAGATAGTCACATAATGAAGATGGTAGATCTTGTCCACTCATCCAAGCATCGTACATCTTTGTCATATGCTATCTTAATACCTTTACCTCTTCTGTTGACTCTGTTTCTTGTGAGGTCATTTGGTTTCGATATCCTATACATTTTTTTAAATTTTGATCTACTATAATTTGATTTGTTTTATTCTCCTTATCCTAACAAGTTTATTATTATTATTATTGTAAACACCTAAAAGATCAATACAACACAGATACTATAACATAAAACATGACGTGATACTTTTCTAAACATGATCAAACAAAGAATTCATTCAAATTAGTAAGACACGAACATAAAATTTTTGATAATTAATTAAGAAAAAAGAGCGAGAAATGGACTCCTAAGCACGTAAGAAATACACACATGTCCTATATCATGTTCATATTTTCCAGTCCACAACATTAATAATATTAAAAGATTAAACACATACGAAATCTGAACAACTTCAATATATTGGAATTAATTTTTGCACAATCATGACATAAAACTAATATAAAATAAAATAACATTAAGTGTTACCTCTTGTGAAAATTACTTCACGAGAAGAAAGGATTGAGAAACCACGAACTCAAAACCATGAAAGTGAACATCGACCTCAGCTTTTGTTTGTCAGTGAAAGAAAAATATAAATTAGGAAAAATACACAAGTACCCCCTCAACCTATGCCCGAAATTCCAGAGACACACTTATACTATACTAAGGTCCTATTACCCCCTGAACTTATTTAATAAGTAATTTCTACGCTTTTCGGCCTACGTGACACTAGCTTGAAAAGAAATGTCAACCAGCGTTGGGCCCACAAGATAGTGTCAGGCAGGCCAAAAGGGGTAGAAAATTACTTATAAAATAAGTTTAAGGGGGTAATAGTCCCTTAGTATATTATAAGTGTGTCTTTGAGATTTCAAGTATAGGTTGATGGGGTACTTATGCATTATTCCTATAAACTAATGTGAGTATGTTTGCTGATTTTTCCTTTTGTACCTATAGTCTCCTCTTTTTGGATTCTTGATATTTTTCTTTTTCTTTTTATGTTTATACGTATGTTGGTTTATTTGTGTATTGTGTTTTCTTCTTTTGACTTTTTTTTCCTTTTCTGATGTTGCCGTCTGTTACTGTAGGTTGGGAAAAATAGGTATATAGTTAGTGTATGTGTGGTGTTGAGGAATTGGGGAGGGAAGTTGAGGTTAAGGTGGGGTAGTGGGGTAAGTGTAGGTGGGTGGGTAGTAGTGGTCTACTAAAGTTAAGGAAGGTTATTATTAATAATTAATATAAAAATTATAATGATAAGAATGTTAGTTAATTATTAAAATA
Organism: Solanum pennellii; assembly: GCF_001406875.1. NCBI lineage: Eukaryota > Viridiplantae > Streptophyta > Magnoliopsida > Solanales > Solanaceae > Solanum > Solanum pennellii. The sequence goes on along the minus strand of NC_028647.1, from coordinate 29,732,874 downwards.
AAATAATAATTAAATAGCTAATATAAAAATTATAATTAAGAAATATTAGTTTATTATTAAACTAGAATTAAAATAAATTATTTTATGTTTTATTGTTTTTAAATTTTTAAAATAAACTTACTAAAGTACGATAAAAATGAAATGCTTGATTTATATATAAAAGAAATTTTTATATACTAAAAATGGTGGTATACCTTAAGTTTTGTAAAAAAATTATGTTTCTATAACAGATACACTCGTCGAATCTGTCGACGAGTCGCCAGATCTCTTTGGCGAGCCAAGTCGGGCTCACCAATTGGATTGTCTCAAAATTTCCCTGAAAAATTGGCATGTCGGTAGTGGGAAGGGCCTTTGGAAAATCTCGAACAACATTCGGCGACCAAGGACTAGCCCACAGATATTACAGTGTATTTATAGGGTTATGAGCGTAAAAAGGGCGATCAACGAGACAACCAGCGAGTCACCGAGTGCACGCGACGATCGCTGGCTTCTTGCCGAAAGTTGTACAACCCAAACTCAAGTATAACATGAAATTAAAGGTGATCTAGGGGGATTCGGCTAACCACCGAGCGGTTTGGTGAGCTCGGTCCAGCTCGCGAAATGGCCCAACATGCCTACTTTCCACCCTAACTTCCGAATTCAATGTTGCGGCTCTTAAAACAAAATTAAACCATGCACTCCTTCAATAAAACTATTACCCACTACAACCATTCTCCAATGATACTCAGATTTCTCCTGGTTTGGACAAATTTGTCCATTTGATGACTTTTGCCGTTAAGAATGACATCAAGCGCTCCATCATTGGGAAAAGTACATCATTTGGCACAAATTTTGGTTATTTCAAGTTCACCCGACTATACCCAACAAGAAAACAACACAAACCCAATAAGATTTTGATCAATTTTAGCATGAAAATATGGGAAATCAACAATTAGGCAAGATATTAAAATTAAAACAGGCATTCAAGAGTACAATTTTGATTAGAGAGGCCCAACATACTACACTAAGATACGTACAATTGAAAATGTGTAAAATCCAAAATATGACTTCACGGTTCGGAAAACAAACCTTTTATGCAAATATATAAGTTGTAAAGCTAGATGGAAAAGAATCCAACTTCTAACACACAATCAATGACTAACACACTAAAAAAACACAAGAATATAGGAAAATATAGTGCGGGTGTGAGTTTGGGAAGTTAAAAAGTGAGGGAATGTGACAGACTTTGAACTTTTGGCCTTTAAAACCGTCCAGTTCTCTCCCAATCGACGAAATTAGTCTTACTCGCCGACCCACTCAGGGAGAAGAGTTTTACATGACCTCATGCTACTGTGGGGTCCCAAATGGCTGACAAAGTCGTGATCGCCGACCGGTTTGGCGATTCACCAATTTGCTCCTAGGCTCGCAGAGTTTTACAAACACCAAATTCAAAATTCCATGAGTCCAATGGCATTCTATGTTTGGATCGCCAAATTCTTTGGCAAGTTACCGACTGGACATTTTACTTGCCAACCTGCACTTTTCAAACACATTATACATTTCAACCTGCAAAATAATTATATGATTATTTCTAAAATAAAAATATGCGAAAAACACTTGGGTTGCCTCCTAATAAGTTCCTTAGTTATCGTCGTGGAATGACTTCCCAAATCAATCTTGATTAGGGAGGGGGGCGGTAGAGACGAGACAGTACATGACCTAATTTGGGTCTCCAATAGGTGAATAGATATGGAATGGGAAGCAATCATCTGATTCAGTAGTGAGACATTCTCCTTTATCTCATTCAACACACTATCTTGCTCTTCGACTTTGTGAAGTATGAGTGAGAGAATCTCTTCAACTTTTCCACCCTCGTACTCCTTGGACATTCTATGCTCATGAGGGAGAATGTACTCATAATTATTTTTGCACGGTACCTCCAATTCCATAATCTCTTTGGCAAGATCTTGATGAGTCAACAGTGTGGCCAAAATCTAGTCCGTCACATTCTCCATGTTTGTCATGGAAATGTGATCAAGGAGTGGTGATGCTATTGCATAGGGTAGTCATGTGAGACTACCCGTAGAAATTTGGTCAGACACATCTATGTTCCTCTGACCAGGACCTCTATAGAAGCAGTCCAACGGCATTTTCTAATGATCTAATATCGAATAAGTGAAAATAGAGCGGAACGTGTGTGCGTTTGAGTTGGTGTGAGTTTTGAAGTGGTTTATGGTTGTCTCGATACATGGTTGAGGTGTCTAGGGGTCAGACGTGAAAGTATGACCCCCAAGGACAACCCTAAAGGTGTTTGAGGAGGACCCTAAGACTAAACTCCAAGACCCCAAGGAAATCATGAAGCTGCCCGAAATGAAGATATTTTTAAAGATTTTGGTGACCTATGGAAAGGGACAAAAGCCTCATATGTCCATACACGCCTCGTGGATAGACTCCGTAGCTCATGGGCCCTAAATTTGTCACGACCCAAAACCGAGCCGCGACTGGCACCCACACTTACCCTCCTATGTGAGCGAACCAACCAATCTAAATCCTAACATTTCAATTTAATATCAACAGAAAGTATTGCGGAAGACTTAAACTCATTAATAAAAGACAATTCAATAACTTCTAAAATTCAACATCTATTATT
>NC_028647.1:29728278-29728538 GCF_001406875.1 Solanum pennellii | reverse complement strand
CTATCTAGAATGGCAATAGGCTCCTCCTCATAGGACAAATTTTCATCAAGTAGAACCGAATCCCAACGAATGATGTAGTTTCCATCCCCATGGTATCTTTTTAACATAGACACATGAAATACCGGATGCACTCCGGACAGCCCTGGAGGCAAGGCTAACTCATAAGCCACCTCCCCTACTCGCTTGAGTACCTCAAAAGGTCCAATATACCTTGGGCTTAATTTACCCCTTTTACCAAACCGCATCACCCCTTTCATGGG
>NC_028647.1:29717451-29721325 GCF_001406875.1 Solanum pennellii | reverse complement strand
CCAAGTTCAGAGAGTCGATTTCAGTACCCAAATTTCAGAAGTCTAAGTCTTTTGGAACGAGACCCCCTCGACGGCCCGTCTTACCCATGACGGTCCGTCGTGGGTTCCGTCGACTCACACAGTTTTTCCAGAAATAAAATCTGCTGCTCAAAACGACTAAACAGGTCGTTACAAAATTCAATCCACAACCATGGACTACGTCCATGCAGGATGGTCCGTGGATCACACCTGTAGGACTGGTTTGGTTCAGCCAAGTGAGAGGTCATCTGTTAAATTTTTTCGATGACTAGTTAAGTGTTTATTACGGTTATTTTGGGTTTATTAAGGTAATTTAAAAGTAATTAAAACATATTTTAGACTATATTATTTCAAAACCCTAAATAGTTATTAGGAGCTACTTTAGCTCTTGCTCAAAACTTCCCTTCCTCTCCAAAAGATCTCTCTCCATAACCTCTATAAAAGGTTAAGACTTTAAGCGTCCAAGGTTAATTTCTTCAAGTTTTTCAAAGAACAATAAAGTATTTTTCTTGGGAATCAATATCAAGATAGGTTGCTCTTGTAACATTTCGAAAATCCAAGACTTGTCGTAGAGCCTAACATAGGTTTCTTGAGTTCTAGACACTATTTTAGGACTATAATAATTAATATAAGTCATTTAGAAGGCTTATAAACCAAAACGTCCAATAACTTCCATCCATGACGTTTTGAAATTTGGTTAAAGGACGTACTAGCGTGCCTTAGCCTATTTGACTAGCTTTTAGGAGTCAAAAATTCATGAAATTAGGTGGGAAGGTGTTCAACATGTGTTTAGGATGATTCATGGTTGAAACATCCGGGTACGACTCCCCAAGGATCAACTAAGGTCTCTTGAGGAGGACCCTTTCACGTTGGTGTCAACATTGTCTAGACATCGTGCAACCACGAGAGGGCAACGCCGGTCCGTGTGCAGAACGACTGGTCATTGATGAAAACCATCATCCCGCACTTAGACAAAATGTTTGAAGACCTCATATGCACAGTCTCTGACTGAGACGATGATTGTGCAATACAGAAGGCACATTGACCGTCGACTCACAGACGGACCGTCGATCGAGGTTCCGTTTGTGAGGGTCAAAAGTTCCTGCACGTTTTAAATTAAATTCATTAAATAATTAAGGGGTGTAGGGGTTATTTAGGGATTAAAGGAAGATTAATTAACTAATTTAACCCCCCATATAAAGACCCTAACTCTCATTAATCTAAATACAACTCACAAAATAAACTCTCTTCCTTCTCTCTTCTTTCTCTCTCTATTTGAAGACACCATTGAAGAAAAGTGAGGGGGAGGTTTTAGAGGATGGAAAGGGAAAATTTCACCATAAATCTTCATCAAACTTTGAGTTATTGGATCTAATTCACCTTTGAGACTCTTTCCTCAAAGGGTTCCTTCAAAATGGATTTCAAAAGTTAGGTTGTCAAGTGGGTTTCACTCAATTACGAATTTGATGTTATGAACTGAGTTGTTTATGTTTTCTTTAGGGTATAATGGATATATTAACATGTATTTCAACTTGATTATGGTAATTGGTGATGGTTTGACCTAAACTGAAGAACATGATCCTTAACCTCTAACTCTAAGTTTGATCTTGATGTAAATTGGGTTGTGATTGATTCAATTGTCTTGATTATGGGTTAAATCACTATTAGATGATGTTGTTACAATAATCATTAACAAATTGGAGTGAACTGTAGTCTTTCATGCTAGTCTTGAGAATATGATATAGATTAGAAGGTGAATTGATCGAGGCATCTTATTTTAAGTTATGATCTAGTTCTGAATTGTGCAATAGTGTTTATACTAGTCATGTTATCATGTTGAATATTTAATTATGATGTTGAAAATCTAAATTGGATTCAATTGAGGTTTTATGGTAAGGCCTAAATGATGAACGATATGGAAGACTTGGTAAGTCTTAAAATCTCTATCTTTACTTCCAATTGTGATTAATTGTGATTATGTCATGATGTTATATTGGAGTATGCCTTGTATTAGGATAGATAGGATTGTATGATGTGAATTGAAATGTCTTGACTATGTTGTGAGGTTGATTAAGGTGTATGTGATATACGGATGGTGATGACTATCAATGTGTCTTATTATGCTATGAAATGCTAATATGTTAACCTCACTTATATGAATTGTGATGAAAGGACTTATACTCATACAATTCATATTGAGATATTGATGATGATGATTATACAAGGGGTAGACCCTATGACCTAAACAAAGCTATGATTGATAATTAAAGACTTAAAGACATTTCAAAAAGGGACTCTAGCTTCGCACCGAGTAAACTAGATTAAGGAGTGTTCGTTCCCACATAGGCAAGGTAGGAGCACTAAAGTACTCTTGAAATTGGAGACTACAATGAATGGAGCATAAATAGGGTCCCAACTACATCTCCTAGTTCTTGAACTATGTCGCCCCCATAGGAATACTAGCTAGTGGATCCACGTAGTTGCTATGTTTTATGTTTTGGTACTATCTTAGCAAGTAGACCGCCTTCTTTCGGTGTAGGGTTTTATGACACTGGATCTCATGTGATCTATGTCGGTTAGGGTAAGATGTTCCCAAAAGGTAAAATGAATTAAAGAATTAAACTCTAACTAGGATAACCTAAGGGGTCTAGCTTAGTCTAGGTAGGCGTATGGGACTCTACCTAAGCATTGCACTAGTTAGCCCTGAGGGGAGTCTTAGGAGGATGTTCTTATATATGTTTATGTTATGATGATATATGATATGTATATGATGAACTTGCATATTGTTGATACTATATGTTGATTAGTTCACTTATGAGTATGTGATGGATTATATTATTAAAGTAAGATGAAATATACATCTAAATGTTATATTATGTTGAGTTGGGCATTGGTTATGGTTTCTTGTTGAGGTTACTTGATTGACTTGATAAGGATTCATGAGTAGATGTCTCACTTATTATGATATGATTAACTCTTATTCATGCTTGTGATGTTATTCCTTGATGATAGGGTTGTAGTAAATCATGGGTTCAAGTATGTTGGGATACATATTACTTTGAATTAGAAAGCAGGTTTGGTTGATTGGTATGACTTGTTTGATTATGCATGAGACTTTTAAAAGGGTAAAATGACATGTTTTTACTAAATGTCCCTTTACAGCATGTTTTGTTCTTATATGTGCATATGGTCTCATACTTAATACATGTGGAGTACTAACCCCGTTTTCTTCCCTTTTCCCAAACATTTTAGGTTTCGGTCGTTCAACGCTCATTTGAGACGACTTGAAGAAGGCTTAGATATTCTCTATCATCCAAGTGGGTAGGTTTTCATTTTAGGGAGATGCCAATATCTTGCTTATGAAGTTTCTTTATTTTTCTATGACTTTTATGTTTATTCCACTTTCATTTAAGTACGACTTGTATAAGCCTATATGTGGATTCTTTACATTTGATGTAGGGCTATGCCCAAATTGCTATGATAGTTTAGATGGTATGAGATGAGGCAATCTTTGAGACTATATTATGTGTATGTAGAGGTCAATGTAAACCTCCAAGTAGATGTAATGAAAAGTTTTTTATTTTTCCGCAAATTCCAACCTACGAATGTAATGAAATTAGACTAAGAGGCTAGTCTTAGTCCTTAAAGAGGAAGACGACGCTGGTTATGTCTAGTGGGTAAACACGGATGTGACAAACTTTGTATCAGAGCATGAGGTTGAATATCATTGAGTTATGTCTCTCTCTACCACGTCTATGTAGGTTTGTATTCATAATTGTGAAGCACGCCATACTTATGAATAGGAACTTATATGATGCCTAGAAATCACTCTCTTTCTCGGAAATCCTATATCGTG
>NC_028647.1:29704827-29717331 GCF_001406875.1 Solanum pennellii | reverse complement strand
GTACGACTTGTATAAGCCTATATGTGGATTCTTTACATTTGATGTAGGGCTATGCCCAAATTGCTATGATAGTTTAGATGGTATGAGATGAGGCAATCTTTGAGACTATATTATGTGTATGTAGAGGTCAATGTAAACCTCCAAGTAGATGTAATGAAAAGTTTTTAATTTTTCCGCAAATTCCAACCTACGAATGTAATGAAATTAGACTAAGAGGCTAGTCTTAGTCCTTAAAGAGGAAGACGACGCTGGTTATGTCTAGTGGGTAAACCCGGATGTGACAAACTTTGTATCAGAGCATGAGGTTGAATATCATTGAGTTATGTCTCTCTCTACCACGTCTATGTAGGTTTGTATTCATAATTGTGAAGCACGCCATACTTATGAATAGGAACTTATATGATGCCTAGAAATCACTCTCTTTCTCGGAAATCCTATATCGTGCCATTAGAGTATACTTATGGTGTGATTTTTTCATATAATCCTATTGTTGTGCTTATCGGAAGAATGAACACTTGAAGGAATGTGGCTCGGATACTTGAAAAGAAAGTTACCAATGCGGGAGCTCCTCCCCGTGGCGGAAGAGTTCCTCCACTTGAAGAAGGTGCTAATATGGAGCAAGCACCGTCCAATCATCCTCCTTAAATGGATGTGAATATAAGGACTGCTCTTCTTCAAATGGCACAAGTTGTCACCACTCAAGCACAAGCGTCCACGGCTCAAGCCGAAGCTATGACGACCCAAGCAAACTGGGAGGTTGTATCCCGTCCTCATCAACAAGTCACTACTATGGCTTCTCCTCTAAGGGACTTCACTCGAATGAACCATACTACTTTCTACGGGTCTAAGGTTGAAGAAGACCCTCAATAATTCATCGATGAGGTCTATAAGATACTTTTGGCAATGGGGTTGTCCACAATAGAAAAGCACGACTTGGCCACTTATCAACTTAAGGACGTGGCTCAAGCATGGTTTGTGCAATGGAGAGATAATAGGCCTTTGAGAGGTGGTCCTTTGACTTGGGAGATTTTCAAGAAAGCTTGTTTACATCGGTTCCTTCCTAGGTAGATGAGTGTTCATGAATACTCTTTTAAATTCACTAAGTTGTCAAAATATGCTCCTTCTTTGGTTTTCGATCCTAGAGATGAAATGAGCCGCTTTGTGACGGGGGTGTCAGATGATTTGCAAGAGGAGTTTCATTCGGCTATGTTACCAATAACATGAACATTTCTCGTCTTATGGTGCATGCCAACCATGTAGAAGAGGCAAGGGCTAGGAGGAAGATTAATGATGCTAAGAGGGCAAGATCTTTTGATGGAGGTTCTTTAAAGAATATGCTTAAGATACAAGACAAGCCTAGATTTAATAAGCAGGTTTCAAGTCAAGTCCCTTTGAAGTTCCTAAAAGCTAGTGGTGATAGGGTGTCTAACCCTAAATTCAATAAGGGAAAAAGGTACTAATTCACCAACTGAGAAGCCAACTTATGGAAAGTGTGGCAAGAAGCAGTATAGTTATTGCCTTAATGGGACGGATAATTGTTTTGGTTGTGGCAAGAACGGGCACAAGGTTAGGAATTGCCCTAATGTGAGGATTCAATACAAGGTTAGTGTTCAAGCTCAAGCAAGTGGTTCTAATGAGGCACCAAAGAAGAACCGCTTCTATGTTCTCCGTTCTAGGGGTGAGGAAGAGACTTCACCTGATGTGGTGATCGGTATGTTGAAAGTCTTCTCTATTGATGTATAAGTTATCATTGATCCCGACGCTACTTTATCCTTTGTTACTCCTCTAGTAGCCAAAAAGTTTGATTATTTACCTGATATTTTGCATGAACCTTTTATAGTGTCTACTCCGGTGGATGAGTTGGTTGTTGCAAAAAAGGTATATAAAAATTGTCCTATAATGTTGCCCATAGAGTTTCTTATGTTGAACTAGTAGAACTCGATATGCTTCATGTTGATGTTATATTGGGTATGGATTGGTTGCATGCTTTCTTTTCTTCTATTGATTGTAGGACAAGGGTGGTGAAGTTTAACTTTTCGAATGAACCTTTTGTAGAGTGGAAGGGGGAAGCTCTATTGCTAGAGGTCGTATCATCTTGTCTAAAAGCATGCAAAATGATATCTAAAGGTTGTCTATACCATATTGTAAGAGTCCAAGATGTAGACTCTAAAATTCCTCCCATTGAGTCGGTCCACGTAGTGAGTGAATTTCTAGAGGTTTTCCCTAATGACCTTCCCGGTATTCCTCCCAAATAGGAAATCGATTTTGGTATCGATTTTCTACCGAATACAAATTCCATTTCAATTCCTCCTTATCGGATGGCACCGGACAAATTGAAAGAGTTGAAGGCTCAACTCAAAGATTTACTAGACAAAAGCTTTATAAGACCTAGTATTTCTTTATGGGGTGCTCCAGTTTTGTTTGTGAAGAAGAAGGATGGATCCATAAGAATGTGTATTGACTATCAGCAACTCAATAAAGTCACCATTAGGAATAAGTATCATCTCCCTCGGATTGACGACTTGTTTGATCAACTCCGAGGGGTGAGCTACTTTTCAAAAATTGACCTGAGATCGGGGTATAACCAACTTAGGGTGAGAGGAGAGGATGTACCAAAGACGGCCTTTCAAACTAGATATGGGCACTATGAGTTCTTGGTAATGTCTTTCGGTCTCACTGATGCTCCGGCGGCATTTATGGACCTAATGAATAGAGTGTTTTGAAATTACCTAGATTCATTTGTCACTGTCTCCATTGACGACATCTTGGCATATTCGAAGAATGAGTGTGATCATATGGGTCATTTGAGGGTGGTATTGAAAACCTTTAATGAACATCAATTGTTTGCCAAATATAGAAAGTATGAGTTTTGGTTGAGGTCAGTGACATTTCTTAGTCATATCATCTCTAGTGAAGGAGTTGAGGTTGATCCAAGGAAAGTGGAGGCGGTGAAAAATTGGCCTAGACCTTTGACTCCAATAGATATTAGGAGTTTCTTGGGTTTAGTAGGTTATTATTGGAGGTTCGTGGATGTTTTTGCATCCATTGCATCTCCCTTGATTGCTTTGACCCAAAAGAGTAAGAAATTTGAGTGGTCGGAGGCATGTGAGAAAAGTTTCCAATTGTTGAAGGATAGGCTTACTTTCGCTCCGGTGTTGACCTTACCGGAGGGTACAAATGGGTTTTTTGTGTATTGTGATGCATCCCATGTGCGTTTAGGGTGTGTGCTTATAAAACATGGGAAGGTGATAGCCTATGATTCTAGGCAACTTAAGGTAGATGAGAGAAAGTATCCCACTCATGACCTTGAGCTAGCGGCCGTGGTGTTTGCCTTGAAAATATGGAGGCATTTCTTGTACGGTGTACATGTTGACGTCTTTACCAACCTTAAGAGTCTCCAATATGTGTTTACCCAAAAGAAGTTGAATCTACGACAAACAAGGTGGTTAGAATTGTTAAAGATTATGACATGAGAGTCCTCTATCACAACGGCAAGGCAAATGTGGTTGAGGATGCCCTAAGTTGTATGACTATGGGTAGTGTATCCCATATTGATGAAGCCAAGAAAGACCTAGTGAAGGATGTACATAGGTTGGCTAGGTTGGGGGTGAGATTAGAAGATTCTTCGGATGGTGGTTTCATGGTCCATGATAACTCTGAGTCATCATTGGTGGTTGAGGTCAAGTCCAAGCAACACCTTGACAAGTCATTGATGGAGTTCAAGGAAATGGTCCTCGGCAAGCTTAATGAGGCATTTTCCCTGGGGGGATGGTATTTTAAGGTTCCAAGGGAGATCATGTGTTCCCAAGGTAGATGGGTTGAGGGACCGGATCCTAGAAGAAGACCATGGGTCCTGCTACTCAATTCATCCGGGTTCGACAAAAATGTACTATGACCTTAGGGAATTTTATTGGTGGGAAGGTATAAAGAAGGACATACAGAATTTTGTCGCTAAGTGTCCAAATTGTCAACAAGTAAAAGTCGAACATCAAAAGCTGGGTGGTTTACTACAAGAGATCCAAATTCCTACTTTGAAGTGGGAATACATTAATATGGATTTTGTAGTGGGTTTAGCTCGGACCCAAAGGTCATATGATTCTATATGGGTGGTTGTGGATAGGTTGACAAAGTCCGCTCGCTTTATTCCCGTCAAGTCTACCTATTCGTCGGAAGATTATGCTAGGATCTTCATAGATGAGATTGTGTGTCGTCATGGTATTCCGTTATCCATCATATCGGATTGGGGTGCATAATTCACATCTAGGTTTTGGAGGTCATTCCAAAAAGGGTTGGGTACTAAGGTGAAGTTGAGTACCGCTTTTCATCCCCAAACCGATCGTCAAGCAGAATGCACTATACAAACCCTTGAGGATATGCTTAGGGCTTGCATTATTGATTTTAAAGGGAATTGGGATAAACATTTGCCTTTGCTGGAGTTTGCTTATAATAATAGTTTTCATTCATCCATTTCCATGGATCCCTACGATGCCTTGTATGGTAGGAGGTGTAGGTCTCCTATTGGATGGTTTGAAGTGGGTGAGACTTCACTTTTTGGTCCCGATTTGGTTTATAAATCCTTGGAAAAGGTTCATATCATAAGGAAATAGTTGCAAAAGGCCTATAATCGACAAAAGTCTTATGCCGATCATAGGAGAAGAGATTTGGAGTTTGAAGAAGGTGATCAGGTGTATTTGAAAATTTCACTAATGAAAAGGGTGGTTAGATTTGGCAAGAAAGGGAAGTTGAGTCCTTGTTATATGGGTCCCTGTGAAATATTGCAAAGGGTTGGTAAGGTTGCCTATGAATTGAAACTTCCTAGTGAATCGGCTTCGGTTCATCCGATTTTCCATGTGTATATATTGAAAAAGTGTATTGGTGATCCCGAGTCTATTCTTCCTATTGAGGGTCTTGGTGTCAAGGACAACCTGTCTTATGAGGAAGTTCTGGTTCAAATTCTTGAGGAATAAAGAGGTGGTTTTCGTAAATGTGTTATGAAGAATCACCTAATTAAGGGTGCAACATGGGAGACCGAGGCCAACACGAAGTCCCGTTCCCCTCATCTTTTTGACAATTAAGGTTAGTCATTCTTTTTAATAACATAAATATGACTAGGAATTGAAGTTTTATGATTTTTGGTGAAGTTTTGCAAAAATGTGCATTTTGAGTTGCATTACAGTGAAGTAGTACATCTAAACTTGAAATTTTGCCTTTTTGGTTTGTTTGAGTTCTGTTGTGCATTTTGACATGGTGAGTATCAATGGAAAGTTACGTGACCTATTGATAAGTTGAACTTTGTGCTAATTGACTCATGTAATGTATGTTGAGCTCATGTGTGTTATGAGGAGGAAATGCCTCATGATGAAGTGTTTGAGTCTTATGTGTGGTAATAGGAGTTTTGAAATTGCCTTGTTGAAATGATATGATTTAAGTTGATTTGATATTGTTGATTGGTTGGGATGCTAGTCTTAAGTCTATTCCTCCCTTCAAAGGAACCTAGTGTCATTCGGGGACGAATGTTCCTAAGGGGGGGATAATGTAACATTTTAAAAATCCAAAACTTGTCGTAGAGCCTAATATAGGTTGAGGTATAGACAATGTTTTAGGACTATAATAATGAATATAAGTCATTTAGGAGGCTTAGAAACCAAAACTTCCAAGAACATCCTTGACGTTTGGAAATTTGGTTCAAGGACGTACAAACATACCTTAGCCTATTTGACTAGCTTTTAGGAGTCGAAAATTCATGAAATTAGGTGAGAGGGTGTTCAACATGTATTTAAGATTATTCGTGGTCGAAATGTTCAGGTACAACTTCCCAAGGACCAACCAAGGGCCCTTGAGGAGGACCCTTGCACGTTGGTGTCAACACTGCCTAGGCAGTGTGCAACCACGAGAGGGCAATGACGGTCCGTGTGCGAAACGACGGGTCATTGATGAAAACCATCGTACCGCACTTATACAAAATGTTTGAAGACCTCAGATGCACAGTCTCTGACTGAGACGACGATTGTGCAACACAGAAGGCACATTGCCCGTCGACTCACAGACGGACCGTCGATCGGGGTTCCGTTTGTGAGGGTCAAAAGTTCCTGCACGTTTTAAATTAAATTCATTAAATAATTAAGGAGTGTAGGGGTTATTTAGGGATTAAAGGAGTATTAATTAAATAATTTAACCCCCCATATAAAGACCCCAACCCTCATTGATCTAAACACAACTCACAAAATAAACTCTCTTCCTTCTCTATTCTTTCTCTTTCTATTTAAGGACACCATTGAAGACCAGTGAGGGGGAGATTTGGGGGATGGAAAAGGACGATTTCACCATAAATATTCATCAAACATTGAGGTATGAGATCTAATTCACCTTTGAGACTCTTTCCTCAAATGGTTCCTTCAAAATAGATTTCAAAAGTTGGGTTTTCAAGTGGGTTTTAGTCAATTACGAATTTGATGTTCTGAACTGAGTTGTTATGTTTTCTTTAGGGTATAATGGATAGATTAATATGTATTTTAAGTTGATTATGGTAATTGGTGATGGTTTGACCTAAATTGAAGAGCATGATCCTTAACCTTTAACCCTAAGTTTGATCTTGATGTAAATTGGGTTGTGATTGATTCAATCGTCTTGATTATGGGTTAAATCACTATAAGATGATGTTGTTACAATAATCATTAACAAATTTGAGTGAACTGTAGTCTTTAATGCTAGTCTTGAGAAGATGATTTAGGCTAGAAGGTGAATTGACCTAGGCATCTTATTTTAAGCTATGATCTATTATTGAATTGTGCTATAGTGTCTATTCTAGTCTTGTTATCATGTTGAATAATGAATTATGATGTTGAACACCTAAATTGGATTCAATTGAGGTTTTATGGTAAGGACTAAATGATGAGCTATCAGGAAGACTTGGTAAGTCTTAAAATCTCTATCTTTACTTCCAATTGTGATTAATTGTGGTTAAGTCATGATGTTATATTGGAGTATGTGTTGTATTAGGATTGATAGGATGGTATGATATTGAATTGAAATGTCTTGACTGTGTTGTGAGGTTTATTAAGGTGTATGTGATATAAGGATGTGATGACTATCAATGTGCCTTATTATGCTCTGAAATGCTAACGTGTTAACCTCACTTATATGAATTGTGATGAAAGGACTTATACTCATACAATTAATATTGAGATATTGATGATGATGATTATACAAGGGGTAGACCCTATGACCTAAACTAAGATATGATTGATAATTAAAAGCTTAAAGACATTTCAAAGGGGACTCTAGCTTAGCACCGAGTGAACTAGATTGAGGAGTGTCTGTTCCCACATAGGGAAGGTAGGAGCACTAAAGTACTCTTAGATTGGAGACTACAAGGCATGGGGCATAAAGAGGGTACCAACTACATCTCCTAGTTCTTGAACTATGTCGCCCCCATAGGAATACTAGCTAGCGGATCCACGTAGTTGCTATGTTTTATGTTTTGGTACTATCTTGGCAAGTAGACCACCTTCTTTCGGTGTAGGGTTTTATGACTGCGGATTCCACACTAGCTCATATGGTCTATGTCAGTTAGGGCAAGATGTTCTCAAAAGGTAAAATTAATTAAAGAATTGAACTCTAACTAGGATAACCTAAGGGGTCTAGCTTAGTTTAGGTAGAGGTATGGGGCTCTACCTAAGCATTGCACTAGTTAGCCTTGAGGGGAGTCTTAGGAGGATGTTCTTATATATGTTTAGTGTTATGGTGATATATGATATGTATATGATGAACTTGCATATTGTTGATACTATAAGTTGATTAGTTCACTTATGAGTATGTGATGGATTATATTGTTAAAGTAAGATGAAATATACATCTAAATGTTATATTATATGGAGTTGGATATTGGTTATGGTTTCTTGTTGAGGTTACTTGATTGAGTAAGGTTATGGGGATTTTCTTGGTCATTGCACTTGTTGACTTGATAAGGATTCATGAGTAGATGTCTCGCTTATTATGATATGATTAACTCTTATTCATGTTTGTGATGTTATTTCTTGATGATAGGGTTGTAGTAAATCATGGGTTCAAGTATGTTGGGATACATATTACTTATTTGAGTTACTAAGCATGTTTGGTTGATTTGTATGACTTGTTTGATTATGCATGAGACTTTTAAAATGGTAAAATGGCTTGTTTTGACTAAATGTCCCTTTGTAGCATGTTTTGTTCTTATATGTGCATATGGTCTCATACTTAGTACATGTGGAGTACTAACCCCATTTTTTTCGCTTTTCTCAAACATTTTAGGTTCCGGTCGTTGAAGGCTCATTTGAGATGACTTGAAGAAGGCTTGATATTCTTTATCATCCAAGTGGGTAGGTCCTCATTTTCCGAGGGTGATGCCAATATCTCTCTTATGAAGTTTCTTTGTTTTTCTAAGACTCTTATGTTCATTCCACTTTCATTTGAATACGACTTGTATAAGACTATAGGTGGCTTCTTTGCATTTGATGTAGGGCTATGCACAAATTTCTATGATCGTTTAGATGGTATGAGATGAGACAATCTTTGAGACTATATTATGTGTATGTAGAGGTCTATGTAAACCTCCAAGTAGATGTAATGAAAAATTTTAATTTTTTCCGCAAATTTCAACCTATGATTGTATGTGATGAGACTATGAGGCTAGTCTTAGTCCTAAAATGGGATGCCGACGCCGGTTACATCTAGGGGCTAAACCCGGATGTGACAGGTCTTGATCCTTGTTTAATTTTCCATTCAAGGAGCCAACTCCAAAGTTATTTCAGGATTCTCAAAACCCTTAAGTTTTACTCTATTTCATGGATTATTGCATCAAACTCTTTCAAATGGTTTCTAATGACAAATTATAAATGTATTGGGGGTTTAATTGATGATTTAGGTTGAATATACTCTATGAAACCATGATTTTTCTGAATTTCTAAATTGTGCATTATGAAGTGGTTTTGATGATCATGAATGAATATTGACGGATTATGCCTAAATATATAAATTGTCGAATGTTATCATTATAAATATTTTATATGAAGTGAATTGTTGGTATGTTGGTAACTCTTGATCATGACCTTGAAAGGGCAAGTTATGATCTAATTTCATGTTGAAATAGAATTGTGTTAGAGATGTTGATCGACCTGAAAGGTGGAGGTGTTTACTTACTATGTATACTGTGGTATTGAAGTGATGGATATATTCCTTGAACCCTACATATGGAGGTTAATATATAATCATGATATAAAGTATGTGTGTGATCTAAATGAATGAATGATGATCATGTTTAGAAGCTAATTGTGTTAGGATTGAATGTTATCTGTATATTGAATGTTGGTGATTATGTGAAAGGTTATTCTCACATATGCATACACATACACTTGAATGATGAATGAATGAAGTTCAATGATAATGTTAATGATGAAGTACTATTTGAAAGGCTATTCTCATATTGTTTTCTTACGAATGATATTGAATTGTTGTGAAAATATTTTCTCACAATAAGGGGGTTGTTAGGTGAAACACTATTTTCATCTTTGAATCTATGAGCTTTCCAATGAATTAATGAATGTTGGGTAGGGATGGATGCTCATCAGGGAGTTGAGGCGGGGTATCTAGTAGAAATCCTTTATCACATAATGAACTAATATAGTGAATGAAATGTACTCTGTGGGGAATAATGCTAAGCACCGAGAGGATATGGTTTAAGATGGGTGCTCATCCGTGAGTTGAGGAGGGGTAGTAGTAATCTCTTGGTATAGATGCTCATTCATGAGTTGAGGCGGGTTATCTAGTAGCAATCTCCCTATCCCTTAAACTTTGTTCCCACATAGGTCTAGCTAGTGGATCCAGTTAAGGCTAAACAAACGATTGTCCTACCTTAAACAAGAAGGAATCTCTTTATCCGGTGAGGGGTGACACCAGGATTCCATGTAAAGCACACATAGTCTATGTCGGTTAATCTTACCCCAGAAAAAACGTAAATGATCTATGGCTTCTTAAGGATGTACTACTTAGTGTGGGTGGTGGTATAGGACACCATCTATGCATTGCACTAGTAGGCATCGGTCATGGTGTGTTTCTTATAATGTTAATGTTTGAATGGGCTCTTGTGATGATGTGTTAATGAAGAATGTTGATCTAATGTCTAATTAATAATGGTGCTCTTAATGTAATGAAGCTAATGAAGAATGTTGACTCTTAAATGCTTATATTCTTTAATATAAAAGATGTATGCTAAAATTGGATTGTATTATGAGTTACTTTCTTGTCATGACTAGTGTATATGAATGTGCCTTGTCTATGATGATTTCAAAGGAGTACTAAGTGTGAGTAGAAGTATGGGATGCTACTTTCACATTGCACAAGTATGACTTAGAGTTGTCTTAGATATTGGTCTTAATGTGAAAAGGTGATTCATGTGATTCTTATGTCTCTTATATTCTTTATTGTGTAGTGGGAAGGATGAATGGTAAGTTCACTTTTGGTGACCTTAATGTGGTACATTTGTGTGGATGGTGGTATGGAATGCTATCTATACATTGCAAAAGGTATAGCATGAGGGTTACTTGAGGTGAGGCTTAAAGAAAAGGTAATGAGTTATATGGTTGATGATGTTCTAATGTGGATAAATGAATTGCATGTTATTTTTGACTTATATTATGTCTGTTTTACTCATATTCATGAAGTTTTACTCCAAATTTTCATACAAGCATGACTTTCAAATCAAAGGTTCTTCTAAACACATTTTTGCATGGCTATCATACTTAGTACTTAATTGTGTTAAACCCTTCTTTCTTCTATGTTTTACTACATGTGTAGGTTGCACTAGTTGAGTATCTCTCTCTAGCTAGATCTTGGACTAGACTTCTTCCAAGACATCTTCATGTATGTCCTCATAGATCGAGGACACAAATTTTTAATGTTTCTAATTCTTTTATGTTTTATGACGATTGTCAAGACTTCGATAAAAGGGTCATGACCCTATCTTGTTTAAACTTTCGTCTAAGATGTCCATGTGAGACGTTAGACTTTCGCTTTCTTTTAATTGAATATCTTATTACAGTATGGTTTTTGAACAAAAATTTTTAATTTTGTACTATTTTTATTATGTCTGCAATGAATGAATGCTATGAGACTTGTATAAGACCCCTTCGGGGTCGAGTATGCCATGTCGCTTCGGGGTATAGACTCGGTTCATGAAAAACATGGTATCAGAGCACAAGATTTTGGAAATCGTCTTTAGGGTTGATGTCTCACAAGTTACGTCTAGTAGAGTCTTATTCATCGGTGTGAGCCACAACACATCTATGAGCGAGAGGTTATAGGACGATAGAAAGTTACACTTCTTTCATATTCTTAAAGTCGTGCTTTAGAGTGTAGTTCTATGAGTATCCTTTTCCTAATCATTCTCTTGTATATAGGATATGAATACAAGAAAGGCTAATTCAAAAAGGGTAAAATAGGAGAATGTGAATGAGGAGGTTCCCCCATAAACTCCTCAAGACCATCAAGTTCCAACTGATGAAGGGATCATGTATAATGTGGATATAAGGATGTCTTTCCAAACATTGATCCAACTTATGACGGTTCAAACTCAAGCCATCACCACTTAACCTTAAGCCTTAATGACTCAAGATAACCAAAGAAGTAGGACCCTGGGTAAATTCCAATGCAAGTACACCTTCTTTAAGAATTAGCGATTTCACAAGGATGAATCCCCATATCTTCCATCGCTCTAAAGTGGATGAAGGCCCCCCTAAGGCTTTATAGATGAAGTGTTTAAAGTGGTGGATTCCATGTGCTTCACGCCAAAGAGTGCAAGGGAGCTAATACGGATGAAGATACTGGCAAGTAATGGTTCCCTATAGCGAGAATATCATATTGAGGTTCCTATGTTATTTTTCATGATAGCCTTAGTTGGGGTTTTCTCAAAAGTGGGGGATGACATGTTGAGTAGTAAGGTTGTTGAGAGTGTTGATATCCTAGTCTCTTTCCTTTTATTCCTATTCAAGCTTGAGGCAAAGAATTTCTAGTAGTTCATGGTGTCCTGATGTTATGCATGTTCTAATTGAATTCTTGTTTAAATGAGAAAATGAGCTTATATGATTTGTGTTCTTCATGTAGATGTGCATTTATTTTTAGTTGTCTTTATGCTTTATGAGGTTAAATCTTGAACATGCCTAAATGTGCATTTATGAGAAATTTAATTAATTTGTGTTTTTTTCTCAGTAAAGTTCATGCATGGAGAAATTATTTAGAATTTTAATTGCATAAGTACCAATTAAGTCATAATATGTAATAGGTATATTTCTGTATATATCTTGTTTTCTTGTATTTGTGCTATTTTTATCTTTAAAAAATCGATAAATATAAAGGTATTAGAATAAGTTGAATAGTAAAGGGCCATAGATCGATACAGTAAAATATATGTGAGCAAACTACATGTTAAAAAATAAATAAATATATATATATATATATATATATATATATATA
>NC_028647.1:29687350-29703724 GCF_001406875.1 Solanum pennellii | reverse complement strand
AGAGAGAGAGAGAGAGAGAGAGAGAGAGAGAGAGAAAGAGAGAGAGAGAGAGAAATAATCTAATGAAATTGAAAGAACATATTTTAGAATTTCAAAAAAATTTAAACATACACGTGTCAATTCTGATTAATTAAATCATTAATAATTTAACATTTACAATAAAAACTACCTTAATCAAATGTTGATAACGTTTCAACTAATTTAACATTTAAATAAAAATGTAAAAAGAACATGCGTTGGTTCTCGATATATATCACTACTATTAAACATTTAAAGCACCACAATTTTTCTCACATTTTTTAATTATTAATTATCATTTAATAATATACATACATACATACATATATATATATATATATATATATATATATATATATATAAACATACACGTGTCGGTTTTGGATAATTAAATCGTTAATTTAACATTTAAAATAAAAATTACTTCAAGTAGATGTTGACACGCGTAAACTAATTTAACATTTAAATAAAAAATTAAATAAAAAATGTAAAAAACATGTGTTGGTTCTCGATATTTATCACTATTATTTAACATTTAAAATGGAAATCAATTACAAAATGTTGAAATGCGTTCATTTGCATGACACACTTTAATGTGTCAATTTCTGTATTTTTTTAAAACAAATTGAAATAAAATCACATGTTTAACATTCCCAAGTAATCACTATCTTAACATTTAAATGAAAAAGTAAATAAAAGAAATTACATGTTTCATATTTCCAAGTAATCACTAATTTAATATTTAAAATAATAAATAAATAATATAAACAACTCTCATCATTAGCGATATAAATATTAAAATTGAATACAATTTTATCATATATAATCACGTCTAATCTTTTGCAAATCCACATAGCAACAATATACCAAATGAAATAGCCTCTAATTCTGTAATTTAAAAAACAAAAGTAATTATAAATTAAGAGCAATTCTTTAACTTTCCACTAACTTTAACTTCTCACTAACTTCTCTAAAACTTTATCTCTATCTCTCGTAATAATACCTATATATAGAGTTTATTTATTTCAAAGTTAACATATTTTTGTCAACTATCGAATTTCGAAATATGACTTTACAGTATAACACAATATTTGAAATTATCAATAACTCAATGAATTGAAATTTGAAAGATTGTGTTGTTCATTCATTGACAGTTCCTAATAAATATAAACTTGATATTTCGTATACAATGGAGTTGATTTTGCAAGACGAAAAGGTACGATTTGATTCAACTTTGTGTCTATTGTTATTCTCTATTTTTATTATTATATTATATACATTACTATATAAATTCTATCAAAATAGATTTTAATGCTTACTGATTATACAAATTTTGTTTGCATATAGGGCGATCAAATACATGCATTTATTGATAAGTTCACAATATAATATTTCAGAGATAAAATTTATGACCATAGTTTATATTGGATGAAATATTTTTTTATAGCGCATTATCGCTTGAAATTTCATTCAAATTCTCATAAACACAAGCTTACATTCACTTATAATACTATGTGACAAAAAATTGAAGTGTCATCTTTTCATATGGTTGTTTTTAAGCTACTCACTTTTGAAGAAGTGAAAATTCAACACAATATCGACGAAAATCAATTAATTGGTAAATCAAAATAATAATATGATTATATTACAGATTATTCTTTTCTTAATAATTTCAAATTTTAAATATTATAACTAAAAATTCTTTTTTTTAAAGATGTTGGACATGTCTCATATGAACCAATTCAATTGTCAAAGCAAGGAGACAACAATAGTTCTTTCATGATTATTGTCGCACAAGATGAAATGTAAGTATCAATAATTTATTATTATTATTATTATTATTAATAATAATTATTTATTCATTATTCATTTATTATTAATTATTATCATTTATAGTTTATAATTATTATTTATGATTTATAACTTATAATTAAATTTGTTATTTTTATAACATTGTTTATATAGGAGAAACAAGCATCCCGTCATTTTATGGGGTGATCTTGCCCTACAAATGCAATCACATTTACCGTGATTAACAGATGAACCTTTAATTGTTGTTCTTCAATTAATGAAGACACACAAATTTAGTGCTATGCATTTTAAAGTTTTTTATTTTGTTAACATATTGTTTATCATTATTACAGATATATTTAACAAATTTAATAAATCTTATATTTTATGGTATAGATACCTATTCTATTCGTAGTAATTGGTACCAGACCAAATTATGGATTAATGCAGACCTACCCCAATCGTCGGATTTTAAGAACAAGTTTGGCAACTCCTCTGTATTATTACTTACTAAATATGAACTAAAATTAAAAAAATTATATAAGTACACCTTTATGATAAATTCGCAAGCTAATTGAATCTGGTGATTATGAGAAGGTTTCACAAACAATTTCACAAAAATATATTTTAATTTCGAAGGAGTTGTCTACAGGGTTGGTCTCTTTTAAATTTATTAGAGAATTCCTTCAATGCACTGAAGTGAGTTGTATGTGTTATTAGACTAATTATAATTTATTTACTTTTTTTTTAGTTAAACGACCCTTGTGGTGGGTCAGGGGCTGAGCAACACCCCCGGGCTTTATTATTAATAACAAAACAAAATACAAGGAGGGGGGCATAAACCTTACCTCCTACCTAAGATAGTTCGTAGTCAACTCCCCAAGGGAAGTCAACGCTTCCCCTTACAAAAAGATGTAGTCAAAATACTAAGCACTAAAGAGAGGATTCCTCTCAATACATCGTATCTAGAAAACATAAACTAGGGAGACTCTCCCTTTACAAGAAAGCCTATGACTAAACTATTCTATTCAAAGTAGCTATAATCCTAATTATAGCTAAGTTGAAAATGGAGAAAAAGTTCAAGGAGGCTCCTTAATCCTTTTGGTCTTCTTCCTTCTGAAATTAGGCATTTGTAATAGATCAAGGTGATAGTATGACTTTGCTTCCTTGGGCATTTGTTGGCTATTGAAGTATATTTGAGGAGTGGTGGTTTTGTGGCTGAATTTGGAAAGTGCATCGGCCACACAATTGGCTTCTCTAAACACATGCACGCATTTGAAGTTTTGAGTTTGAGAGATGAGATTCTGTATCCTTCCCAGCTGTGTGATGATGTTCCATTGAGGGGTAGTCTTCTTTAAAATCCAGTGCACCACTAGTTGGGAATCAAGCTCCAAAATGATGATTCTATACCCAAGTTCAAGTGCCCAACTTAATCCAAAGTTGGCTGCCCCAATTTCAGCCATATTGTTTGTTCCTTCTCCCATTGGTGTTGTGAAAGCCATCACCATCCTGCCCTGATTGTCTCTTAAAATGCCACCAGTCCCCAGCCTGCCTGGATTAGAGAGTGCACTGCCATCAGTGTTCACCTTAATCCACTGATCTGCCGGCTTTATCCAAGCCAACATATTCACCTTGATGTCATGCACACATCTCTCACTCATCCGTATTAAATCTGTCCATTTTGCTGGCCAATTAACTTGTGGGAAGGCAGTATTAAGCATCTTGTCGTTGTCCTTGTATATTTGCATATTTGACTCGGTTGAGGTTGGTTTTTTTGCCTCCGTACTTGGCTGCACATCTGTTCTTCCAAATGTTCCAACAAATGAAAATAGGTGTGGCTTGTAGTAGTGTCTTGTGTGCTGCGTTCCTTGGCCTGGCAGCCCACAATTGCTGGATCAAAGCCTGCAGGGAGGAGCAGTCTGGCAGCATGCCTGCAGAAGCAGCAAAACTGCTCCAAACTGCTGCTGCAAATCTTCCTTTGCTGAAGATATGCTCTATGGAATCCAATCCTGACCTGTCAAAACAGCAAACACAAGCAGATGGCTCAATGCCAAAATTAGTAAGCTTATCGTTAGCAGGGAGTTTACCCCTAAGGGCTCTTGATAACAAAAAGGAAGATTTAAAAGGAATGTTCTTTAGCCATAGAAGAGAATTGAAGTGATTCTTAGCCCTTTTTTCTCTAATCTCTTCCCAAGCTGATGAATAACTGAAGCTTCCATGGGTGTTGAGTTTCCACACTGCATGATCTGGTAGCTGCTGGAGAGGGGAGATATCTGTAGCTAGTATGTTGGAGAGGTGACTTGCTGGTGCTTGCTCCAACAGCTTGCTCCAACTCCACCTTCCTTCTTCCCCAAAATCTGCCACTTTGGAATTATTGAGTCTATTGTTGCTTGAGGTAAGGTGTGCTAATGGTCCACTTCCTAGCCAATTATCCCACCAAAATGAGCAATTTCCAGCTTGCAGCTTCCATTGGATGTGCTGCTCAACCTGTGGCCTATTCATCAACATGTGTTTCCAAGTTAGTGAATCCCTAGTATCCCTTTTTTTGCTGACTGGATTGGACCTTTGGCAGTACTTTGCCTTTAAGAAATCACCCCACAGTGTTTGCTTTGAATTAGAATGCTTTGCAAACTTTTTTTAAATTCTTCATGCCTACTCCTCCCTCTTCATAAGGAAAGCTTAGGTTCCTCCAAGAAGTCCAATGGTATTTCTTCCTATCACTATTCCACCCCCAGAAGAAGTCAGCCATAAGCATTTTGATCTGTTTAAGAATAGTTTTTGGGGGAGTTACAGCAGAAAGAAGATGGATAGGGAGAGCTTGTAGCACATGCTTTGTAAGAATTGCCTTGGCCCCATAGCTAAGCTGTTTGGTTTGCCACCCTGTAATCTCGCCAACAACTTTACTAACAAGGTCAGAAAAATAATTATTCCTAGGCCTTCCAACAAATAAAGGGTAGCCTAGGTAAGTAATTGGACCCTGTTACTTATTCTATCTCTAGTGCTAGTGAAAGCATTAGAGTGTAGCATAAAGTGACTTTTATCACCATTGATGAGTTGTCCTGAAGTATTCTCATACTCCTTTAAGGTATTCATAAGAATCTTCAAAGTTTTGCATCTCCCAGAGGTGAACAAAATGATATCATCAGCAAAGCTCAAATGGTTCACCCGTGTCCCCCTCCTTTCCATGATAAAACCATGGTAATCCGGATGATTATGAAGCCTGTTAAGAGATCTTGATAACACCTCCGCACCAAAAATAAATAGGGCTGGAGAAAGGGGGTCACCTTACTTAAGGCCTCTAGTGGAATGAAAAAAACCATATCTCTTACTATTGACTATGATTGAGTACCAGTTGTTTGCCATGATTCTCCACACCATATCAATAAACACCTCATCAAATCCCATTTTCCTTAAAAATAGACAAATGTAAGACCATGACACCCTGTCATATGCTTTAGCCATGTCTAGTTTAATGATGACATTGCTGCCAATATTGGGTTTTTTGATGTGATGAATGATTTCCTGAGCAAGCATAATGTTCTCTGAGATACTTCTGCCTTTAAAAAACCTGAAAAAGGCTTGCACAACTCCCATTAGATCATTCTTGATGATGTGCCAATTCTTTTGATAGAAATACCCATTCATACCATCTGGTCCTGCTGCCGAATTAGGATTTATAGAAAATACCACTTCTTTAAGTTCATCCATACTTGGCATATTGGTAAGCTGAGTATTTTGGTCTTGATTAATCATCCTTGGAATACATTCCAAAGTATGCTCATTAATACACTTTTCTTCTCCACTAAAAATTTCTTTGAAATGTTCACAAGCTACTTGAGCAATGTTGTCATCACTTTGTACCCAGACTCCCTTTTCATTGACAACTTTATGAATAAATAACTTCCTTCTTCTTCCTCTTATCATAGAATGGAAGTATTTAGAGTTAGTATCACCCTCCTTAAACCATTGAATTTGAGTTTTTTGTTTTAAAATAGTGTCTTTCAACTTGAGGAATTTGATGTATTTGACATTAATCTCATGGAGGAAACTTCTATTTGAGTCACTTTGGTTAGAGATGTAGTTTTCTTCAGCCTTGTTCACTTGTTCCTCATATATCCTAACATTATGGAAAATATCACCAAATTCTGTCTTTGACCAACCACTAATAGTGTGTGACAATCTTTTCATTTTTTGGTGAAATTTCCACATACCATTACCTTCCACATCCTTTTCCCAACAGGTTTTGACCGTTTCCATGAAGAGGGGGTTGTCTACCCAACAGTTGAGGAACCTGAAGTATTTGATGTGCTCAGTAGTTGAGGATGTCCCCTCTTGTTGCACCAAGTAAATTTCTGTCCACTAAATCCTATGTCCAAAAGTCCACAAGCTTCAATGAAATTAATAAACTCAATACTTTTTCTCATGTTATAAGGTAACCCTCCCAGTTTTTCCTCGACGAAAGTTATAACGTTGAAATCACCGACAACACACCAAGGATTATCATTTAAGGTAGAGTGTTGTATCATTTTGTCCCACAGAGGTCTTCTGAGATGATCTTTGCATTTAGCATAGACAAAGGTATTAGCAAATTGATATAGTAATTCATTGTGTTTCATGTTACAAGTGATTTGTTGTTCATCTTCATCAAGAATATTACAGTCAATATCACTGCTACAGAAAACCCAAATCTTACCATTACAATTACTAATGGCATTATCCATGCTTAGCTGCACTTTGAAGCTTTGAATATGAACACTATCTGAGAAGGGTTCCAAAATGGCAATAACAGATAAATGGTGGAGTTTCCTGAGCATTTTGAGTCTCTCCAACACCCCTTGAGTGTTGATCCCTCTCACATTCCATATGATTGTACTAATCATCGGGTAGAGGTGAAGAGCCTAGTGTTTGGTCTGCCTGCAGTGACAGTGTTTGCATCTTGCTTTTGGAAGTGAAATTTTTCATAATGGAAACCCCTTGGAGATAAACATTGGCTTTGTGTTACCTGTTGGATTTCTTCCTCCAAGGTCTGATCATTATGTGGACTAAAGGCCCTAATGAGGGCCTCACTAGTCTCATCATATTCCTCAACCTCTTCTATGGAATGATTATCCCCATCCATTTCATCCTCTGAAGTATCCACATCATATTCATCTAAAGTATTATTAAGTTTACCCTTTTGTTGTTTTGAATCAGGGGGATCAGTTGTAGGAGGGGTCATATACTGAGCTTGTAGGGGAAGAATATCTAATCCATGGTTATCATCAACCATGATAAATTTGTTATAAGATTTTTCCCCTCCATCCTGCTCCTGTTCACTATCCCTTTCTTGCAGTCTGTTTTGCCTCCTTTTAGCAGCATCTCTTTTTTGTTATTTGGCTTATTCTTACTCTTAGGAGTGCTGTCAATATCCATAGTATCACTTTGTTTCCCTTGATCTTTTTCAGTCCTTTTTCCAGTTTGCTGTTCCTCATAATTTTCTTTGGCAGTATGTTTGTTGTTGTCTCTGTTTTGTACCTGCTGCAAAAGTTGTTGTTTCCTTTGTTGCTGTCTGTTTTCAGCACTAATAGAGGCTCTATGGTCTGTACTGAGGTCAGATTCCAACCCCTCATGCATAACATGAGGCAATTTCCCCCCTTTGGTATCCCCATCCTGCAAGTTAGAGGCTATCTCCTGACATCCCCCATCCATACCTCCAGATACTTCTTTAGAGAAACCAGCAGCAACATTAATAATATTTGGGGTTCTGGGGCTTGGGAGCATTGAGTCAATACCTGGGGTCTTGTATTTGTTGGTTGGAGTAGCTTCTTGGTTTTGTAGGCTATGATTGCTGAGATTGTTTTTTGCAGTTGGGCTGTTAACATTCCCATTTTTTGACTGATCTGCTTCCTCTGCTCTTTGGCTGGAGTTCCCTTTTCCTGTTTGAGTATCCTTCTGTTGTTCCTGTATTTCAAGGTTAGCAA
The DNA here is from genome assembly GCF_001406875.1 of Solanum pennellii. Lineage (NCBI taxonomy): Eukaryota > Viridiplantae > Streptophyta > Magnoliopsida > Solanales > Solanaceae > Solanum > Solanum pennellii. The sequence goes on along the minus strand of NC_028647.1, from coordinate 29,695,955 downwards.
AAGTATTTTGAGTCTGAATGTTAGTTATACCTGCTGTTTCTTGCTCTTGCTGGTTATTGCTTCTGTTTCTTTGCATTGAAGGTGAGACAGGTCTCCAAACAGCTTTGGAGTTAGTCTGATCTTGATGTTTTTGTTGCCTCCTCTTTTGATTCTGCCATTGTTCATCTTGAAGTTCCACTTGCTGGTTTTGTTCCTTTGGATTGAGGGTAGTACTTCTTTGTTGTTGGCTTACCTGTTGATTTCTTGATTGACTGTCCAGGTCATTTTGTTTTATCACTTCTTTTTGGCTCTTGTTTTGCTGATTCTGTGTTCTTGCTGTGAACTCAAGGTTACTTTTGTCTTGTGTTTGAGTCCTTAATTGGCCTCCCTATTCCTGTTCTTCCTTGGATTTCCTCTCAGAATCCCCTTCTTTCTTCCTCCTGATTTCTTCATCCCTTTTCTTAATAGTGCACTCACTGTCCATATGTCCCTGATGCTTGCAGTACAAGCAGTAGTTTGGGATGCCTTCATATTCAACCTTCAACCATATTCCTTTATTTGGGTCAGAATTTTTGAATCCCAGCCACACAAAGAAAGGTCTAGATTTGGTGAGATCCACCTGCACTTTAACTCTAATGGTACTGCCCCTAGTCCTTTGGGAGGAAGGTGAGTCTAAGAATAGAATTTTCCCAATAGAACTAAGAATTGTTGTTAGCAGCACTTTGTTATAGCAGTGCCATGGCAAACCAGGGATAGCTACCCAAATTGGGACAATGGGAGTCTCCTCTTCAGGGGTGAAGTCAGGTGTCCAAGTTTGTATCCTCATTACTTGGCCTTCAATGTTCATCCTAAGCTTTGTCCAAACAGTTTGGTAATCAAACTCATTATCCAAGTCAATATAAACATGCCTAGCATTGAAGTGTGTGATTTTCACACTCCCTGTGAGTTGAGTTTGGAGAATGAAGCTTTTCCTAACTAACTCCATTTTAGGCATAGTATTAGTAAATTTGCCCACTAGCGTGTACTTACACACCTCAGCCAACTTCACATAGTAATCCTCCTCCTCAATTAGCACAGCCAGGAAACCTTGCCTAGTTGTGTGTACAGGTTCATTCAAGACTATAGGAATTTCATTCTCAGCTTGGTTATATCTTAATCTAGCAGCAAATGATTGCACCACGGTATAAGGAGCCGGCTCAGAAACTTTATCAAGCTTAGAATTATTGGTAGAATTTTGACCATGCAGCTGATTGTTTCTAGCAGTGACCTGACTTTCATTATTGCCATGCTTAGTATTTTTGTCAATTTGAGACTTAGGTTCATACCTTGTGTAGTTACTGAATATCTTGGGGAATTGTGTTTGGTAATCCAGTTGGCTTGATTGGTCTGCCTTCCTTCTTTTCCTGGAACCTTTTCAGTGGCCTGTTTGCCTCCTTCATCTTTGTTTTGCCCCTTCTTCCCAATCTGCACTTCATTGCCTGCTTGCTGCAGTTTATGACTTGGAAGTTTTTGGCTTTGTCGTTGATCATTGCCAGCTTTCCCTCCTTTGTAATCTTTGCTTGTTGTACCTTGTGTATTACCTGAAACAAGGTTAGGAGTTAGTTGTTGTGAGTTACCTGCAATGCCAAACGAAAATCTTGCAGATTGTATATCATTTGATGATTCTTTGGTATAAAGCCCCTTCATGTTCTTGTTATTGCCCTGTTCTGCATTGATGTTCTCCCTCACTTGAGAATGGCCTCCTTCCCCCCTTGTTGTTGTTTCTTTTGATTGAAAGTTCGATGAAATGGTGCCATGTTCAGCATTACGATCAGAACCAGAGCTTCCTTCTTTACTATCATGATTTTTCATCAGAATTCTGATCGTCAGATTAGAGGAAGTTGTCAGGATGTTATTAACATTGGTTCCTCCTTTTAGATGATCGGAGTAGCTTGTTGGATGAATGGATTTAGCCTGAGATGTTCGATGGGGTTTCATTTTTTTTGACGTTTCGAACTCGATTTTCACCGGAGTTCTCCTCGCCGGCGATTTCGCCGTCCATTCCGCCTGAAACTTCAGTGAGAGGGGCGCCATCACCTGGGGAACAAACCCGAGTGGTCAATTCCTTACGAATTTGGCCTGAATACGATCGAATTCCAGTTCGCGACTTGAGTGACGCACTCGCGGAGTCTTCAAGAGTCGCCTCTCGATTCTGACCGATTGCAAAGGTAGAATTGCCTGATTCTTGGATATATGGTAGATCGTGATGTGGCGTATTCATTGCCATCATCCTTTCATCTCGATTCCTTCCAGAAATTCCTTGGGAAATATTTTCAATTTCTCTATCGAACTCCTCTTGTTGGGCAGTTTTCATCGCATCTTTGCACTGCGATTTCGAAGAGTTTAGAGGTAGATCATGGAGCATGTTGCTGTGGGGTTTGTTGCTCTTGTCCAAGCTCTCAAGGTGGCTTAGGTCCGGCGGCGTTTGGCTTGCCACCGGCGGCGTGCGCGCTTGCGCAGTGGCGCGCGTGGGTGACTGTACAGTATCCGTTGGAGGGAGCGTTTGGGAATAGAAAAATTTTAGAGAGAGAAAATTTCGGGGAAATGAGGTGCGATAATTTATTTACTTTAATAGTACATATAATAGATTTCACATTATGATTATCTAAGGAATCTACCTATTGAATTGTTGTAAAGATTGTTTGTTTAGAACTTGGTCACAAATGGTCATATTTGCTTTGCAATAAGTGTATCATAAAGGTTGATCCTTTAGGAGATAAATATTATTGTGTTAAATGCAATGCTGAAGTTATATCTGTTATTCACAGGTTGGTGTAAGCAACACAGATTTATAAAATTAAAATAAAATTTAAATAACACTCTATTTTGTAATTTTAGGTATCGACTTCAAATTCATGTTAATGATGACACTGAATTTATATCATTATTGTTGTGGAATAAAGAGGTTCTACAAGTAATTGGAAAGACCGTAAAGGAGTTGAATGCTGGATCAATAGGAGATGATGACATGGGTTATCCAATAGAACTTGATGATTTGGTTGAGAAAAGGCTCATGTTTAAAGTCCAGATTAAGGATTCAAATATAAACAAGAATGATAATGTTTACAAAGTTGTAAAGTTCATTGATGATGAAGCATTAGTCAAGGAATATTGTAATTCTTCTCTTATACACAATTTGAATGTAAGTTTCTATATTATCAAATTTAACTTTAGTTTTGATTTAAAGGAATTAACTATAATTTTTTGAACAGGAAGCATCTATTGAATGTGGTCAGAGCTATAATGAAAATAATCTAATTGAGGTATATAGTTAGTATGTTAATTTACATTATGTGTTTAACTATTCAACACACATATATTACAAAATTATTTATGTTTATAAATTATTTTCAGACACCTATCAAGCATAGCATTTCAGATTGTGGTTCTTCACAAAATAAAGATGTGATTGATTTAACTAGAAAGTTGTATTCCAATAATGGCAAACACATTGGAGTTGGACGAAAAAATTCAAATGATGATGGATTGAATGTCAAACTACCAAGTAAGAAGCTACGCAAAGTTATAAAGAAGGAGAAGAAGACATAAGTTATGTATAATGGATTATTTAAGATATTTTATTTAGAATATTAAACTATCGATTTTGTTTTAAGAAATTACTTCATTGTGTTAGTAATGATTGTTGTTATTTTACTTTATATATATGTATATGTTGTTTTTTCTCTTTTAACATGTGTAATTCTTTGTGTCATATATAATTAAGTGTCAATTTATCAAGTTTCATAATAAAATTTGTCAGATAACATTAAATGAAATTGTGTTGAATACAGATAATACCGAATGATGCTAAAAATAATAAATTTATGCTAACCTTAAGTATTCCATAAAAAGCAATTATATTTGCCAACAATATGATTGCGGGAAATATTTCTTCCGTTAAACAACCTACAAGTGAACATTAAAGATCATATTACCTTAATAGAAGATTCAGTAATAAAATATTTGATGACAAAATATCGTTGAAGAAAATTTTTATTAAAAAGAAATATTAAATTGCACAACATGCATAGAACAAGATGACAACTATCCCCACTATTCTGCCTAAACAACAACTTATCAATAAGTATTCCTTTAAGAACTTACTGATACTAATTTGTTTCTCTCATTGTTACTATCCATTTTGTATTGCGTTTTTTATATTCCTATGAACATCTGATTACAATCGATATACAAGTATTTCTTTAAAAAATTTCTTAATTCAAAAGGAGATGATGAGTTTTAGAAGAATGAAATGCTAGTAGGACTTTGGTATATTATGGATTTGTGGCAATTAATTTGCAGAATGTTGATCATTTCTACCGCTAGAAGGTAATTTCTTGGGCACCCATGCTTCAAGTGATTTTTATGGCTTGTCAACAATACTAAGGCAGAGAAAAAGGATATGAGAAGTAACTTCACATTCGTCTCCGAAGAGACAAAATATCTAGAACCATTGTACATTTATTGATTTCTCTAGTTTAGCTCAATTTATAATTTGACATTACTTTGCTTGGAATGATCAAGTGAGCAAACCAAATTGTCAGCTATTTTATTTTGTTAAGATATTTGTTTGATTATCTATCATCTTTCAAAAATAATGACTATTGGAAAATGCTTAACAACTCCTACTATTCATTGGCTATGTTGCTGAGGTTGTCTTTGATTTTCAGTTTATAAGTTAATCTTGGTATTGTCATTCAAAGTTGTATACATTTTCTATGTTGTTTCTCTGAGAAAAAAAATTTGTTCTTCTTGCAGATTTAGGGGGATACAATTATTTTATTGTCGTTTATCTATTTGTGCAAGTAATGTGTATATTTTTGAAGCAGACCATCTATGATGGGGGGTGGGTTGGTGGTTACAACTAATTATTATACTTTATCTGAGAAGTTGTTTTATAGGCAGAATAGTGGGGATAGTAGTCATCTTGTGCTATGTATGTTGTGCGATTTAAGATTTCTCTTCACTAAAGATATGCTTCAAGTAAATACTGTCATCAGATATATTTGATTATTGGATCTTCTGTTGAGAGAATATGTTCTTTAATGTTCAATTGTAGGTTGTTTAATGGAAGAAATATTTCATGCAATTATAATGTTTGGAAAAAGATAATTAATTTATGGAATACTTAAGATTAGTTTGTATTTACTATTTTTAGCATCATTCGGTATTATCCGTATTCAACATATTGTTATTTGAAGTTACCTCGCAACTTTTGCTATTAGAGTGTGTGGGGATATGCTTTGATTTTAGCATTACCTGATATTAGATATACTTCGGCTATCATATTATTCTATCCTTCTTTTCTCGCTGATATGTTTGATTTACATGCAGGGGCGGACCCACATGGTGTCCGCCGGGTGCTCGAGCACCCATTAACTTCGTTACGAAATATATATATCTATGTAGATATCGATAGATATTTGTATAAAATTAACATAGAGCACCCAATGAATAAATCATATAGTTGGCCCAATGGTTCTAGGATGGATACTTAAGACTCTTTTAGTGTTGTTGTACCAAGGTTCGATTCTCATTGTTAACACATATTTTTTACAGTTTCACTTCAGAGCACCCACAATCTTAAAATCCTAGATCCGCCACTGTTTACATGCTTAGTTTTTTCTAATGTTTTATGTGATCCTAGAATCTATAAAAACATACACTCTTTACTTGTGATGTCCATACTTCATTCGTCGGATTACAATGAATATGCTATTGTTTTTGTTGTTTGAACACTATTACATGTTCTGGAGTTCCGAGTCATTCAATCAATTCAAAAGATGGAGTTCCAGTTATGTTACTAAGAAATATTGATCAGTCAGCATGATTATGTAATGGAACTAGGTTGATTGTTACTAAACTTGGAAATCAAGTAATTGAAGCAAAGGTTTTATCTGGACAGATGGCTGGACAGAAGGTATTTATTCCAAGAATGACTTTTAACACCTTCAGTTGCTAGAATCTCATTTAAGTTTCAAAGAAGATAGTTTCCTATAACTGTATCATTTGCCATGACAATCAACAAGAGCTAAGGACATTTTTTATCGCATGTCGTATTATTTTTTAAGAAACAAATGTTTACACATGGACAACTTTATTTAGCTGTTTCAAGAGTAACAAGTAGAAAGAACTTAAAAATACTGAGTTACAATGATGATGGACAGTTAACTGAGGAGGCTATAAATGTAGTATATAAAGAAGTGTTCCAAAATCTATTGCGATATGCAAATTCTTTGGGATGTTTTTATATAAGTGTTAATTGTTGATGATTATTATAAAACAATTCATATGAAATTGCTGATATAATTATGTAATCATTTAGAGGTATGTTATTTTATTGACTATGGCAGATAATTGAATTGATATTTGAGTTCTTGAATTTTAGAATTTGTAGCAAGAGTATGAAACAATGGAGAGGGATAATACACTTATGCATATGGTGAACACTTTCACACTTAAGTAATTGAGTGTGCTTTTTTAAAAGATAGTTTCATACTCTTTCATTATAAGCAATAGAACCTCATGTTGACATTATTTTTTTTATAAAATGTACTATATATATGCAATGCAGGGTTGTGTTCTAGATATATCTTAAACTTTAGATTTAATTTTGATATCCTATACCAAGTATTTAATGTAGTTCATATATAACTTCAGATATTCCAAAGAAGCTACACACTAAAAATATAATAAAGAAAGATTAAACAAGTAAACACACAGTTATTTATGTTATGTTAATTTTAGTAAACTTAATTATAATATATCAATCATATATGTTAGCTCAGTTGATCTTCATCTGAAGCATGCATCATAATATAAGTATAAGCACATTTAAATTACAAAAAATAACAATATTAGTTGAATTGAAATTTAGAGAGTGGCGTAAAAAAAACAAATTGAGAAGAAAATAAATTAGCTTAGATACATAGTTGTAGATGTCTTTTTTAATTTTAAAGAACAAGTAATCACTTTCTTGCTTCCGCAAGAAGCAATAATTCATCACAATCTACTCTAACAACGTGGTTAAACATAAAAATAAAAACAAAAATAGAGATCTAACCTGTCATTGCAAGTAATAAATACACAGATACGAACACAGCAGAAACTTTCAATCACCAAGCAAAATAACAAAATGTGCATAGAATAAACTTATTACAACTATTTTATAGCATGCATGTACTAATTAAAATTAAATTTAAAATATAATACCTTAGGTGACCATCCCAAAAAGAGTAGATCAAGGAAAAACAGAGATGAAGAAGACATTTCCTGATAAATTTTACAAAATTAACGTCACTTACAAGAAGCTGATTAATGCAACTACTCTTCAATATAAGTTCTTATTAAGCATGGTCAAGTACAAAAAATAAACTCACCATTTCACAAAACATACGATTGTTAGCAGAACGACTCTAAATCTAAATACAATTCCAATCAAAATCTCATTTCAAGTGTGATATCTACTTTAAGAAAGTCTTTCTTAGGCAATGTTCTAATTAGAATGTTCGAAGTCGAGATGAGATTCAAATTATAAATTTCAATCTTTCAAGAAATTTTACAAGAAAAATACTTATACTATTATGAACAAACACACATGAGCTTAGAGATGATATAACTAACGCTAACCAACGACGATCTAAAGAGGAAAATCATTTTCCTAATCTCAAAAATTGATTCCATCGCCATGTTTCGTCTCCTTCCACAATCTGGAAAGATCCATATATTTTAAGTTTTCATTTTGCTTTTACTTAGTTTCTAATTTCTGACGTTTTTTTAATTCACTTTTTTGGAGTTCATTGGATTGGGCCAACACCATTTTGATTAATTCAAAAATAAGAAAGAAAGATGATATTATTGAAATTTGTGCATACATTGAAAGCTTATTGTGGCACACTAATTTAGATACCTAAAAAGTTCTATTTCTTAATTTTACTTCCTCCATTTTACACCTCCTTCGTCAATATGTAATTGTCATACTTATTTTCAAAATTCAATTTAACCAATTTTCAAATTGAAATAAAGTTATATTAATTTTATATTCTAATATTATAAAATTATACGAAAAGCACTATAAATAATTATTATTTGCAATTAATATTATAAAAAAAATATAACACAAATTGTTATTCAAAATTCTTATGTTTTACTCATAAAAAATATATGACACTTGTAACGACCTGTTTAGTCGTTTTGAGCAGCAGATTTTAATTCTGGAAAATTGGCTGAGGAAACGGACCCCACGACGGAACGTCACAGGCACGACGGACCGTCGCAGGGTCTCGTTTCAGCATACTTAGAATTCTGAAATTGGGTACCGAAAATCGACTCTCTGTAATCTGTGACGGACCTGCAGGACGTGCCGTCACATCCACGACGAGCCGTCGTAAGCTCCCGTTGCAAAACACTTCAACTCTTGAGAAATTGGTACGGGAAACGAGTCTCTGACCGTCAGGACGGAGGTGCAGGACGGACCGTCACAGGTGTGACGGGCCGTCACAGTCCACCTGGATTTTGGGGGGTTGCGACGACCATCGTGACGGACCGTCGCAGGCACGACGGACCGTCACAGGTTGCGCAAGTCCCA
>NC_028647.1:29666199-29679906 GCF_001406875.1 Solanum pennellii | reverse complement strand
AATTTGAGATAGATGTTCTTGTGATGATGACTTCAAGATTTTGGGGAATTAATAGATGTTGATTTGTTTTATTTAATGAGTTTAAGTCTTCCGCATTATTTTCTGTTGATATATGTTAAAATGATAAGGGTTAGATTGGTTGGTTCGCTCACATAGGAGGGAGATTGTGGGTGCCAGTCGCGGCCCCGGTTTTGGGTCGTGACAACACTTAAAAAATATAGAGTATTTATTTATTTTTATGAAAATAAAATTGTTGCATATTAATTTATCATTGTCTAAATATAATTAATTTATATTAGTTGATCACATTATTAAATCAATAAAACTTTAATAATTTTTTTAACTACTCCTGCAATTAATTTTATTTTTGAAAATATTCATATTTATTTGTATAATTCACAAGAAGTATTTTAAGGCATGAATTAGAAAAATATTCTTCTTATTTATGTTTTTAATCACCGTATAAATTTAATATTGATCAACTAATATGAGAAGAATGTATTTACTCACATATACAATACTTTAGTATATATATATTTTTAATATAAATAGCTTATGTTTATAATGAAAATTGTAAAAACTTTGATGTTGAAACCACAAAAAACCTTTATAGTGTAATTATAAAAATTCAAAATATTATATATTAATTTTTATTAAATTATTTGTTTATTTAATTATTTTGAAAATTTATATTTCATATGAAATATACCATTTGCTTGATTAAAAATAAAGAAAGAAAGATGAAATTATGGAGATGTCGTCTTACAAAATACAATCAAGGCACGATAGTCAATATGCCTAAAAAATTATATTATTTTATTTTACTTCTTTCATTTTATATATCCTTAGTCAACATTTAATTGTTATATTTAGTTTTTTTATAAATTAATTTGATAAATTTTAAATTAAAATAAAATTACATTAATTCAATAAAAAATACTATATTTTATAAATATATGAAAAATTACTATAAATAGTCATTATTTACATATTATTTTGACGAAAACAAATATCGTAAATTGTTAGTTAAAATTCTTATATTTTACTCTATATAATAAAAGAAAACATGACAATTAAAAGGATTGATGGAGTATTAGTTATAATAAATATAACTGTTGCATATTAATTTATCTTTATCGTAACTATAATTAATTTATATTAGTTGATCATATTACTAAATCAATAAAACTTTAATAATTTTTTTTACTACTCTTGCAATTAATTTTTTTATGTTTTAGATCACTGTAATATTAATCAGCTAACAAGAGACGAATGGATTATTTCACATACATAATACTTTATTATATTTTATATTATATTGTATTTGATATAATTGACTTACGTTTACTATGAAAATTATAAAATCATTGTTGTTGAGACCATAAAATAACTTTATAGTGTGACTGAAATTAGGGAAAATACAAAAGTACCCTCTAAATCTATCTCGAAATCTCAGAGACACACTTATACTATACTAAGGTCCTATTACCCCCCGAACTTATTTTATAAGTAATTTTCTACCCCTTTTCGGCCTACGTGACACTAACTTGAAAAAAAAAGTCAATCAGCGTTGGACCTACAAGATAGTGCCACGTAGGCCAAAAGGGGTAGAAATTATTAATAAAATAAGTTCAGGGGGTAATAGGACCTCAGTATAGTATAGTGTGACTCTGATATTTTGTGCATAGGTTGACGGGATATGTGCATTATCCCTTGAAATAATTTCAAAGTATTGTAAATTGTTTTTCTTTTAATTATTTGATTAATTTATTTACATGGATATTTATTTTTCATATAAAATATACCTTATTATTTTTTTAATGTATTGTGTCCGCGCAACGCGCGGGTATGTACACTAGTCTAATTAATAAGAATGTCATATAACTTCAAAATTTTAAATATTACAATAATAATTAAATGATAATTATTTAAGTAAAATAGTAAATAATAGTTGTCTATTGTAAAGTTGTTTAATAGTAAATTTTGGGAATTGGTAATATCAACTCTCATGCGCTTACATATTGATAGAGATATAGTATCAATCATGTAATGAAGTTTCTTAGTCAGTAATTTCTTTGAGAAACTTGTTTCTACCGGCACAAATGAAATCTAGAAGTAGGCACAACACAAAAGTCATCATGTAAATCAAGTATAATACCAAACAATTTTACATAAACACAAACACATTACATGATTATTAACTTTGACACAACTAGGCGTTATGAGTGTTTGAATCAAACTGGAAAAAAATGTTATATCAAAGCAGAAAAAGCACATCATGAAACAAAAAGAAATACAACCTAACAAGCAAAGAAGAAGAGTAGTGAAACTCATATTAGGGCTAAAGGAGAGCAATTTTGAAANGGGGGGGGGGGGGGGGGGGGGGAATGAGTAGAAAGAGTCAAAATCGAAAGAGTTAACACTCTACATTAAACTTATGGTCCTTATAATTAAAATTTTGTTGCAAAAATAGTCCTTCAAGAGAGGAACAATTTTTTCTAATGGAAGAAGAAAAGGGGTTGGTGTGGTTTGACTAATTTAAAACAAAACTTCAAAATGTCATTATTTCTCAACATGTCTTAAAAGTGTTTCATAAAGGTCTCACTTAAGGAAAATCCACTATACTTAAAGAATGAGGAAAAACTCAAGGCTTTATTTTTATTTTTTTAAAAATATGTATGTATAAATAATTTATTTATAATGCGAAAAAGAAAAAAAATTGTTAATTAAAGTTCATAAACTAAAAATTCTTGACTTTGTTTTTTACCTTAAGCTAAGACGGGTCCAAAAAATTCATTTAAGCATATGAAACATAGGTATGAAAACAGAAGAAACATTAAGTGACATGATATAAATAAAACTAAATAACTTAAAAACAGCAAGAAAGGAAATAACCTACTTTTAAGCATGAATCTAAGTGTTGACTTCTTAAGATCCAAAAATTTTCTTAAGCCAAAAGATCCCAAAAATATTAGAGGAAGATGGAACAAGGGTCTACCAATAACACAATACTAAACTCCTATTTATACTAAAAATAGTGAAAGTAAAATTAGGTATGCAATTGATTTTTATTCAGATTGTGTTTCGTTACATTGATAAGTTTCCAAGTAAGTCAAGTATAAAATTAGACATAATAAAAGTGAAGTCAAAATTAGGTGCACAATTGATTTTTATTCAAATTAGATATCCTTAGATTCATAAATTTCAATATCAAACAAGATAAGTCAAATATAAAATTAGACATTATGAAATTGAAGGATAAATTAGATATGCAATTGATTTTTATATTGACTATTATTCAAATTAGATTCTTTACGTCAATAATTTTTCATATCAAACAAGGTAATTCATATAGAAATGTACCTTTCCTAATTAATATATCCTTTAATATGCATTAATTTTAATAAAATATTGTTTTTTTAAAGATTTTTATTTAACTGCTTTCTTTTAAAACCCTTTAAAAAATATAAAAGTGAAAAAACAATTTTTTTCTTTTTAATCTCCTTTTATCAATTAAAATAGAGTTACATTATATATTTTTTTAAGTAATATATGTCTTATATATAATATCATATTAATTGCATATTATTGCTCATTTATAAAATTATTAAAATATAATAGTAAAATATAAAACATATTTACTTGTTAATCATTATTGCAATTTGCCAATATATTCCTTAATTTTGAAGTTAATATGAAATAGTCATCAATAACTTCATTGTTGATATTTTAAATATATTTGGTTATGTGGAACAATTTAATAAACTATATCGTTTAATGCATTAATCATTATAACTATTGTATCTTAACATTAAAATCAATAATTAATAAGTGTTTATAAAAAAAATAAAATAAAAAAATTAAGTGTTTATAATTCTTAGATTACAAATATATTGAGAAATTATTTTTTCTTTTTAATTAGGATTTTGTATGTTATCTAAATAAAAATAAACGATGGATACATATATAAATATAAATGGTGATTACACTATTTTTATCAGGAAAAAGAATCTATTAGAAAAGGAACATTTATTTACCAAAAATAATAATAGGACATTTTTGGAACAAGCATTTTGATAATTTTCCGTATAATTTATCATAGTTATGTAACTTCATGAAGTAAAATACATCTACTCCTCTTTTTACATTTAATTATTCATTATTTCAAAAATATTTTCTTCGCTTTTACATGTTTTTTAACATATGAAGAAAACCAATTATTTTTTCTATTTTATTGTCATTATTATTTGCTTATTTCTCAAGTCATTTTTAAGGCCCAAATATGACAAGTAAAAATGAACCGAGACAATGTTTATATCTATCTATATTGTCTTAAAGCATAAATGTAACACCCCATATCCAAAAAATACCAAAAATTAGTCTTTCAGAAATCTGCAGGTGCAATCGACGGTCACCATCGACGGAACGTAGCCTGAGCCACAGCCCATGCTACACATCCATCGATTGTAACTGAAACTCCCCCTAGACGCAGCCCAGAAAATTTGACCAAGTGTCGAACGACGGATAGACCTACCGTCCGTATGTCAGACTATGGTCCGTAGTCTGTATTCGCCGATCAAGACCCCAGTTACCCACTCTCTGACAAGAACCACGATTGACCGAATGGTCTGTAGATGGACCTACGGATCGTAGGTATGACCAGAGGTGGAAATTAGCAGACAATTTTGGGAAAAATGTAGTTGGGTCAACTTTCAAATGATCATAACTCTTAGCACAAAATAAATTAGGTGTCCCATGACCTATGAAATGATAGATAATTTAATTATATTTCCATAGCCACCGAGTTTGGTAAAATCAGGCCTGTTAGTAAAAAGTTATGCCCGTTTTAGTAAAGCCTTGTCGAATAGACCCAACCTTCGGACCCAAATGGCGGACCGTCGATTCAATGACGGCCCGTAAGTCCAGGTCGTCGTTTGGTCGACATCAATTAACTCAGGGGTCTTTTGGTCTTTGCCCACTTCGTTTAAACCCTAAGATACGTCATTTTGACCCTAATTCATCAGATTTTAGTCAGTTTATTCCTAGAAGCATAACTAAAACTTACCTCAGTCAAATCATTAAATCAAAACTTAGAAAATTAAAAGCAAGAAAAGAGAAAAGGTCAAGAACCCTAGTTTAAGAACGCTATAAGATTCCAGCAGTTCCGGCCCTAAAATCTGAATATTTCTCCGTGAATTTCATCACCAGGTATGTGGGATTTCTCTTGTGGGTTCCTTTCACCCATTGGGTCCCTAGTTTTCAGTCATATTTTTGATTCCCATATCATGATTAAACCTAGGGTTTCTAGAATTTCGACAGAACTTCATGAATTCATTTGTTATATGTTCCAAATCAGATTATCATGTTATTATTCAGATTATTGCATGAATTTTAAAACCCTAGCTATGTATTTCTTTAATTCTTGAATTATACATGCTAGGTAAGATATACATGCAAGGTAAGATATTTCATTTACTTCAAATATACATGCCTCAGTTATAAATGCATAATTACCAGATTAATTGTTGCATTCTCAGTTTGCATGTTCAGTTTTGAACTATCAAGTATTTAAAGAAACTCAGTCATAATCAGTTAATTACATAATTCATTGGGAGTAGCAATAATACCGAGTTGGACTACGGTTCAGCGAACCCAATAGTCCCAGAACTACTAGCCAAGTTGGTTATAAGTCCCCTTTATAGGCATCAGTTTAGTGATCATGCCAGCATGCCTTTATACCTCTGGCAGGGTATATTGGGTCCTCTTGATGGAGCGTATACATCGGACCCCACATTTGGCTCATGTGGTATTATTATAGGTTATTATTAGCTCCCATTGATAAGTCATATTCCACTGCATTGATCATTTATCAATATATCGAATATTCAGTTTCAACATATTATAAATTGGTCATTTTATTCACTTATCTCAGCATTCAAAATCTATATCATGTTTAGATTATATACTTGCTTTTGTGCTTGTTTAGTTATGTATTATTTCAGCTTAAGTCTATTCTACATGCTCAGTACCTTCAAGTACTGACGCATACATGCGCTACATCTTCTCGTGATGTAGGTTCAGGTTCTCAGCATCCAAATCATGCATAGATCGATATCCATTCTCCATTTCAGCAGATTCAGTGGTGAGTCCTTATTATCCCAGGACAATAGTCATGAGTTCATTTCAGTCTCTTAGTCATTTAGTTTCAGTTTTTGCTAGACTTAGCTGGGGCTTGTCCCAACATTTCTAGTCAGTTAGAGGCTTACTTCAGAGATAGTTAATTTCAGCTTAATATTAAGTTAGTAACTTCTTTGTATTAAACTCATCACTATTTCATTTATCTTAGTTATAGAATATGGGTATTTCCCCATCTTTTCAGTTTCAGTTACGATTTAGCTTCTGCATTCAGTTTATTATCTTTAGTATGCTCATGATCATACCAGCCGGTTTATCTTTGGATCACTTGTGGTCCTAGGTTCCCTGTCCGCGTCTCGGGGGTAGCTCGGGGCGTGATAAAACATAGTATCAGAGCACTAGGTTTAAGTGTCCTAGGCTGTCTGAAAAGTCGCACTAAATAGAGTCCTTTTCACGGGTGTGAAGTGCACCATATCTAATGAGAGGGAGGCTACAAAGTGTTTTAGGAAAACTTCATTTTCTTGTTACTCTTATTGTGCATAAGGTATGATCTTATTCCACTTTAACTTGACGTTCTATGTTTCAGATAATGCCTCATCGTAAAGCTAACGCTAGGAATGTGAATTCCAGGAATGCAAATGGAGCTCCTCCAGTCCCAGATCAGGAAGTCTCCAATACTGAGTTCAGAAATGCTATACGGATGTTGGCTGAGAGTATGACCAACCTGAACAATCGGGTTCATGCTCCTGTGAGTGCAAATGACGGATCAGCAGCAACAAGGGTCCATGACTTTGTTAGGATGAGTCTGCCTGAGTTCTTAGGATCACAAACTAATGACGATCTTCAAAATTTCTTGAATGAGATCAAGAATATCATTGAGGTAATGCTAGTCACTGGGTATGATCAGTTTGAGTTGGCATCATACCAGTTGAAGGATGTTGATCATATCTGGTACACTCAGTGGAAGGAAAATAGGGGTACAAATTCAACTCCTATTACTTGGAATTGCTTTAGTGAGACAATTCTGAACTGGTTTTTCCCAATAGAGTTGAGAGAAGTAAAGGCTCAGGAATTCATGAACTTAAGGCAGGGAAACATGACGGTCCAAGAGTATAGGCTCAAGTTTAACCAACTATCTAGGTATGCTCCTCACATGGTTACTGACTCCAGGGGTTAGATGAATAAGTTCTTCTATGGAGTGTCGAATTTGGCGAAAGGTGAGTGCAGAAATGCTATGTTACTAGGATATATGAACATCTCTAGGCTTATGACTCACGCTCATCAGATTGAGGGTGATAATCTTAGGGAACATGACAAGGAGAATAAGAAGGCTAGGACTGGGAATTATGACTATTCTTAGCAGAAATCGGGTGGTGGAAATCACTCGCAGAATTAGCAGAAGTTTTCAGCTACAACCCCTTCGTCAGGTAGTGTTTCATCCTCCAAGAACAGGTATGACTAAAAGATTAGAGCACCGGGATCTAAGTCTCAGGGAAGTGCTTCAGGCACCAAGACTTATCCCACTTGCCCTAAGTGTGGTAAGAACCATCTGGGCGAGTGTCTCGTAGGAAAATAAGAATGTTTTGGTGCAGTCAGTATGGTCACAGGTTGAGGGATTTTCCTTGTAGAGAGGGTCAAGGAGGTGGTAATTGTAGAGCTCACCCTACAACTTCAGCAGCACAAACAAGTTGCCCAACTCAGTAAGGCAACTCATCTGGTACAGGTGGCGGTCAACGCCAGAACAAGTTGTATGCTTTTCAAGCTCGCCAGGATAGGAAGGTTCTCCTGATGTAGTCACTGGTACGTTACGAGTCTTTGACCTTGATGTTTATGCATTGTTAGATCCAGGGGCTACACTCTCCTTTGTAACTCCTTATGTAGCAGTCCAATTCAGTATTAGTCCAGAAACTCTCTCAGTACCTTTCTCAGTATCTACTCTAATCGGTGACCTTTTTATAGATAGACGGGTATAGAAAAGTTTCCCATTCACAGTCTCTCAAAAAGTCAACTCAGCAGATCTTATAAAGCTAGAAATGGTAGACTTCAAAGTCATTCTAGGCATAGATTGGTTATATTCCTGTTATGCCTCAGTCGATTGTAGAACTAGGATTGTTCATTTTAGTTTCCAGACGAACCAATCTTAGAGTGAAAGGGTAGTAGTTTAGTGCTTATGGGTCGATTCATTTCTTACCTTAAGGCCAGAAAGATGATCTTTAAGGGTTATCTCTATCATCTAATTCGGGTTAAGGATTCTAGCTCTGAAACCCCATTTCTTGAGTCAATTTCAGTAGTCTGTGAGTTTCCAGAAGTATTTCCAGAAGATCTTCCCGGAGTCCCTCCCGAAAGGGAAATCGACTTTGGAATCGATCTCCTTCCAAATACCTAGACTATTTCTGCTCCTCCTTATAGAATGGATCCAGCAGAGCTTAATGAATTGAAAGATAAGTTGAAAGACCTTTTAGATAAGGGCTTTATCAGACCTAGTATTTCACCATGGGGTGCACCAATGTTGTTCGTAAAGAAGAAAGATAGTTCTCTCAGAATGTGCATTGACTATAGACAGTTGAACAAGGTCACAATCAAGAATAGTATCCCATACCTAGGATTGATGACTTGTTTGACCAACTTCAGGGCGCTAGCCATTTCTCAAAGATAAACCTCAGATCGGGTTATCATCAACTTAGAGTTAGAGATATTGACATATGGAAAACAACCTTCGAAACTTGGTACGGTCATTATGAATTTGTAATTATGTTGTTTGGACTAACCAATGCTCCTGCAAATTTCATGGATTTGATGAATAGAGTGTTCAAACAGTACTTGGACTTGTTCGTTATCGTCTTTCTTGAGGATATCCTCATTCTAGGAATGAGGAAGAACATGCGAGTCATTTGAGAATTGTTTTACAAACTCTCAAAGATCGCCGGTTATTCTCTAAGTTTAGCAAATGTGAGTTTTGGTTGAAATCTGTTGTTTTCCTTGGTCACATTGTATCTAGCGAAGGGATTCGAGTGGATTCACATAAGATAGGAGCAGTGGAACAATGGACCCGACCTACCTCTACTACAGATATTAGAAGTTTCATAGGTCTAGCGGGTTATTATAGAAGGTTCATGGAAGGATTCTCATCCATGGCCTCACCATTGACTAAGTTGACTCAGAAGATGGTCAAGTTCCAATGGTCAGATGATTGTGAGAAAAGTTTTGCAGAATTGAAAACAAGATTGACTACAACTCCTATCTTGACTCTACCAGAGGGTTCAGATGGTTATGTGATCTATTGTGATGCATCCAGAGTTGGTATAGGTTGTGTGTTGATGTAGCAAGTTAAGGTTATAGCGTATGCTTCTAGACAACTTCAGGTGCATGAGAAGAACTATCCAACTCATGACCTTGAGCTTGCAACATTGGTGTTTGCACTAAAGATCTGGAGACACTACTTGTATGGTGTTCATGTAGATGTATTCACTATCATAAGAGCCTTCAGTATATGTTTACCCATAAAGAGTTGAATCTTCGTCAGAGGAGATGACTTGAGTTACTTAAGGATGATGTTATGAGTGTGCATTATTATCCTGGTAAGGCGAATGTAGTTGCATATGCTCTTAGTAGATTATCTATGGGTAGTGTAGCCCATGTTGAGGAAGAAAGGAAGAAGCTAGGGAAGGATGTCCACATGCTTGGTCGCTTAGGAGTTCGCCTTATGAGTATATGAGAAAGTAGTGTAACAATTCAGAATGGGGAAGAATATTCTTTGGTAGTAGATGTTAAGGAAAAGCAAGAAAGTGATCCGATCTTGATTAAACTTAAAGGTATAGTCCACAATCAGAGAGTGGAGGTTTTCTCCCAAGGGGAGATGGTGTACTTTGCTACCAGGGTTTGTGTTCCTGATGTGGGTGAGTTCAGACAGCATATCCTTGCGGAAGCCCGTAACTCTAGATATTCTATTCATCCAGGTGCCACTAAGATGTACCGCGATCTGTGGGAAGTCTATTGGTGGAATGACATGAAGAGGGATATAGCAAATTTTGTGAGTAAGTGCCCCAATTGCCAGCAAGTCAAGGTAGAACATCACAAACTAGGAGGTATGACTCAAGAGATCGATATTCCTACTTGTAAGTGGGATGTGATCAATATGGACTTTATCATAGGGTTACCTCGTACTCATAGACATGAATCCATTTGGGTGATAGTTGATAGGATGACTAAGTCTTCTCGCTTTTTAACGGTCAAGACTACTAATTCAGCAGAGCACTATGCCAAACTTTACATTAATGAAATTGTGAGGTTGCATGGGGTTCCTTTGTCTATCATCTCAGATAGAAGTCCTCAGTTAACCTCTCATTTCTGGAAGTCATTTCAGAAGGGTCTTGGTACTCAAGTTAACCTTAGCAAATCATTTCATCCACAGACATATGGAAAGGTAGAGTGTACCATTCATACCTACATGATATGTTGAGAGCTTGTGTGATCGATTTCAAAGGTAGTTGGGATGATCACCTTCCTCTTATTTAGTTCTCCTATTACAATAGCTACTATTCCAACATTCAGATGACCCCTTATGAGGCACTGTATGACCGTAGATGTAGATCTCCCGTTGGTTGGTTTGAAGTAGGTGAAGCAGCTTTAATAGGACAAGATTCAGTCCTTTATGCTATGGAGAAAGTGCATCTCATTAGAGATAGACTTAAGACAACCCAAAGTCGTCAGAAATTTTATGCATCTATAAGGAGAAGGGAACTAGAGTTCCAAGTTGAAGATTGGGTTTTCCTGAAAGTGTCACCTATGAAAGCGGTGATGAGATTTGGCAATAAAGGGAAGCTTAGTCCTAGATATGTAGGCACTTATAAGATCTTGAAAAGAGTTGGCAAGGTGGCATATGAGTTAGAGTTGCCACCAAAATTAGCAGCAGTGCATCCGGTCTTCTACATCTCACTCTTGAAGAAGTGTATGGGTGATCCAGCCTCTGTAGTGCCATTAGAGAGTGCATCGGTGAAAGATAGTCTTTTTTATGAGGATGTACCAGTTGAGATTCTTGACCGTCAGGTTAGAAGGTTGAGAAATAAAGAAGTCGCCTAAGTCAAGGTTTTATGGAGGAGTCAGTCCGTAGAGGGAGCTACTTGGGAAGCTGAAGCAACCATGAAAGCCAAGTATCTCACCTCTTTCCTTCCGATTCCACTCCAGCTTGAGGTAATAGTTCCTCTTTTATTTTTCAGTCATTCATGCGTGAATTCAGACTTAGAATCATGTTCCCTCAGTTTGTAATTGCATTTTAAGCGTATTTGCATGTTCTCGGAACTAAATTCAGTCAGAAACTCAGTTCTCAGTGTTTAATAGTAGGGATTACAGCTCTCTCCCACTATTTCAACTTGTTTAGTCTTCATTCGAGGACGAATGTTCCCAAGGGGGAGATAATGTAACACCCTGTATCCAAAACAAACCAAAAATTAGCTTTCCAGAAATCTGCAGGTGCAATCGACCGTTACCATCGACGGACCGTAGCCTGACCTACACCCTGTGCTGCACATCCGTCAATTGTGACTGAAGATCCCCTAAGACGCAGCCCAGAAAATTTGACTAAGTGTCGAATGACGGATGGACCTACGGTCTGTAGGTCAGACTACAATCCATAGTTTGTATCCGTCGATCGAGACCTCATTTACCCACTCTATGACAAGAACCACGATTGACCAGCATGGTTCGTAAATGTTCGTACGGACCGTAGGTGGAAATTAACAGTCAGTTAGGGGGAAAATGCAGTTGGGTCAACTTCAAATGAATATAACACTTAGCATAAAATAAATTAGGTGTCCCATGACCTATGAAATGATATATAATTGAATTAGCTTTCTATATCCACCGAGTTTGCTAAAGTCAAACCTCCTAGTAAAAATTTATGCCCATTTTAGTAAAGACCTATCGAACAGACCCAACCTACGGATCCAAACGACGGACCGTCGATTGATCGATGGGCCTTCACTCCAAGTCGTTGTTTGGTCCGATAACGATTAACTCAAGAGTCTTTGTTCTTTTCCCACTTCATTTAAACCCTAAAATATGTCATTTTGACCCTAAATCATCAGATTTTAGTCAGTTTAAGCCTAGAAACATAATTAAAAGTTACCTAAGTCAAATCATTAAATAAAAATTTAGATAATTAGAGGCAAGAAAGGAGAAAAAGGTCAAGAACCCTAGTTCAAGAACGCAGCAAGGTTCCAACAGTTCCAGCCCCGAAATCTGAATATTTCTTATTGAATTTCATTACCAAGTATGTGGGATTTCAGTAGTGGGTTTCTTTCACCCATTGGGTCCCTAGTTTTCAGTCATATTCTTGATTCCCAAATCATGATTGGACATATGAATTGTAAAACTTTAATAGAAATTAATGAATTTATTTGTTATATGTTCCAAATCAGATTACCATATTATTACATAGATTATTGCATGAATTTCAGAACCCTAGCTATGTATTTCTTTAGTTCTTGAACTACACATGCTAGGTAAGATATTTCATTTACTTTAGATATACATGCCTCCATTATAAATACATAATTACCAGATTAATTGTTGCATTCTCACTTTGCATGTTCAGTTTTGAGCTATACAGTATTTATAGAAACTCAGTCATAATCAGTTAATTTCATAATTCACTGGGAGTAGAATTAACACCGAGATGCACCAAGGTTCATCGTACCCAATAGTCCCAAAACTATTAGCCAAGTAGGTTGTAAGTCCCCTATGTGGGCATCAGTTTAGTGATCACGCCAGCATGCCTTTATACCTTTGGCAGGGTATATTGGGTCCTCTCGATTATCGGTTATTAGTAGATCATATAGATCAGCCAGATTCCATATGCATTGGCCAATTATCTCTATATCCAGTATTCAGTTTTAGCATGTTATAAATTGGTTATTGCATTTAGTTATCTCAGCATTCAACATCTATATCATGTTCAGATTATATACTTGCTTTTGTGCTTGTTCAGTTATGTATTATTTCAGCTTTACTCTATCCTATATGCTCATTACCTTCAAGTATTGACGCATACATGCGCTACATCTTCTCGTGATGTAGGTTCAGGTTCTCAGCATCTAAATCACGCATAGATCGATACCCGATCTCCAGTTCAGCAGATTTAGTGGTGAGTCCTCATTCTCCAAGGATAATAGTCATGAGTTCATTTCAGTCATTTAGTCATTTGGTTTAAGTTTTTGCTAGACTTAGCTGGGGCTTGTCCCAACATTTCTAGTCAATTAGAGGCTTACTTCAGACATAGTTAATTTCAGCTTAATATTGAGTTAATAACTTCTTTGTATTAAACTCATCAGTATATCATTATCACAGTTATAGAATATGAGTATTTCCTCATCTTTTCAATTTAAATTACAATTTAGCTTCCACATTCAGTGTATTATCTTTAGTATGCTCATGCTCATTCCAGCAATGTTAGCTTGGGATCACTTGTGGCCCTAGATTCCGTGTCCGCGTCTCAGGGGTAGCTCGGGGCATGACAATAAACATCCTTTATCCTTAGAAATACAAAATAAGTCATACTTTGTTCTTCTATATATA
>NC_028647.1:29626151-29665783 GCF_001406875.1 Solanum pennellii | reverse complement strand
TATATATATATATATATATATATATATATAGTTCTTGTAATCATGAAGAACATTAAAAATGTTGATTAAATTTTTGTCTTTGACTAAACGACTTTACAATCGACAACTATTAATTACTATTTTCCTTAAATAATTCTCATTTAATTATCATCTTAACATTTTAAAGTTTGAAATTAATCGAAGTTATATGACATTCCTATTAATTAGGTAATTATATTCTTTATTTTAACATAAAGTTTGCTTCACATATATTTTACTGTATCGATCTATGGCCCTTTATTGTTCAACTTTCAATACCTTCATAAATACTGCTTTTTGTCAGATAAAAATAGTACAAATACAAGAAAACAAGATGTATACATAAATATATCTAGTACATATTATGACTTAATTTGTACTTGCAATTAAAATTCTAAGCAATTTCTCTATGCACGAAATTCACTGAGAAAAATACACAAATTAATATATCTAGTACACAAATTAATTAAATTTCATGTTTTCTAATTCCATTTAATTAGAAAAACAATGATAAGAATCAGGTTGGTTGAATAAACAAGACAATAAAGTGAAAATATAAAGATTAAAAACAAAAATTGAATGATATGTGAAAATTGGAGGCACAAATGAACAAAAAGCTGATCAAGTATATGTTGTTAATGAACAAGATATAGGCTCAAATGTTCAAGATGGAACATAGATGTAATTTCAGTTCATTCAGAATTAGTAGTCAATTCTATTTATGGGAAGATTCAAATTGTAGTTTTGACCAATCATAAAATACAACAGTAATACAGATGAAGGAGAAGATTTTTTGACCTTGTTTATGACCTGTTCAAGCTACAATGAAGAAAGAGTACATTCGATGAGCATTGAGAGCCACGAAATGCCATTATTCACTATTTTGATTCAAATAGTCGGCAGTAAGCTACTTTCACTTCCTGAAATCTCAATAATATGCAACAGTTAATAAAGAATCTCACATTCATATGTCACACAACATAATTAAAATAGACTATTAGGTAGAAATCATGGCATGCAGTGCCATTCCTATGCACAGTTTACAGGTTATAGCTTACCTTGGTAATCACTTATGTATTCTGTAATGTTATTTTATGATTTATCTTGGTCATTGCATGTCATAAAAAGTCCATTCAGGATGGTGTCATAAATCCTTTGCATTGCTATCATACTTGGTACATTCCATGTATTAACACATACTATATCCTAGATTGTTTCATTTATCAAAGGTCCGATGCTCCTACCAACCATACTTGTGGCTAGTGATCCCATAGAGATAGTGAAGATTGGTGAGTCTTCATATTCTGAGGGCAAAGACTATTTTATTGTTTTCATGTGTTTACATTTAAAATTTTGTATGTGTTGTATAAATTAGTCCCAATCATTTCCTCATGATGTAAATTATGGCTTTGAGACTTATATTATACTTCTAATATTAAACTCTTTTATATGAAATAATTCATTAAATGTAACACCTCAGATTCAAAAAGTAGAAATGTCAGTTTTTTTAGGAATTGGGTGCTAGGATTGACGGAGGTCGCCGACAGTCCGTCCTCTAACACACACGGACCATAGATGGGTTTGTGGATTGTCCAGTCAAGTTTTCTTCAAGATGTCAAGTGTCTGTACTTTTCAATGGTTTTATCGAGACAATTTTTCATTCACAACACGAGCCATAAATTGGTTCCGCAAGTGAGTCCTAGACTTAGAGAAAATTCAGGATCGAAAAGTGAGACCCACAGTCGGAACCCACAACCCATCAGTGGAAATATGAACAGTGGGTGGGTACCATTGTTTGAGGTCTAAAATTCTTGGTCTTTGAACTAGTTGATGCCCGACCAGGATGGTCTGTCAGTTAATTGACAAATTCTAGTTCATGGTTGTCGGGGGGATCGACACTTATTTTTGTAGGTACTTTTTGGGTCTTTTCCTAAATATTATATCCTAATAATATGTCATTTTACCCTTACCTAGAAGTCCTATATCAGTAAGTTTCACCCCAAATTTCCCTAATTTAAACCATTCTCTCAAATTCCAAAATTACGGACAAGTATTCCTCTAAAAAATATTTCTTTCTCTATAAAGCATGAAGAAGATAGACTCAACACAGGGTTTCCAGGATCAAGCTTACAATTCCAATATTCTAAACGGTTTTGATAATCAAGGTATGATAGTCTTTAATCATAGAGACCTTTTCTTCGTGAAGTCCCAAAATTCTCCAATATGAAAAGTTATAATTTCCCAATTAAGTAAGGTGTTCTACCATGTTGTGGGTTCTTTTAAAAATTGATTTACTCAATCATTTTATGATCCATCATGAATAAATTGAGATAATTACATGATTTTATGATGAATTCCCATAAACCCATGCCTAAGCCATGTTTTCTAGATTATGATAACTGAAAGTGGGTTTTGAATGTGCATGTTCTCTTGAAATTGATGTAAACATTTAATGATGCTTTGAGAGTGAACTATCAATGTTGTTGTTGTTGTGTTGTGATAGGTTTCCTCACAGAAAGGTTTCTAAGGGGTAAAGGTCTTCTCACCTAAAATGAATCAAAGTGAATGATCTATATAATGAAAATTATCTTAGGTTAGCAATATGTCGTGCCCTTCCATGGATGATAAAGACAATTTAAGAAAATGACTATTCCGTGGGATTTACGCTTCGTACCAAGAGGATATTGAGATGGAAGTTCTCCTGTTTGTAGAGGTTGACTTTCTAATAGCAATCTATTTATCCCATACCTATGTGTCCCTATAGAATGATTGTATTTGACAAACTTTAGCTACAGAATCCACAAAAGCTAGGAGTTCATGGTCTTATCTTTGCAAGTAAGTGTGGGAAAGACATCAAAATTGGTGTTGATAAATCACATGGTCTTATATGTCACTTTAAGGTAAATCTCTAACAGTAAAAGCTAAGGTTACTTCAAGAAGTATCACAAATTTTTTAAAGATGTTATCGTGCATTGACCACGTTTTTATGATTTATGTTGTTTAAATCTTTTACCCCATGTTTTATCTTAGTCATTGCATGATTATGAAAATGCCCCTTTTAAGCATGTTTTAAAATGTGTTATGCGGGACTCTCATACTTAGTGCATTTTGTACAAACACATACTCTTGCCTACATTTCTTATAAAAATATTGGGTCTGAGGCTCTAGGTTTAAACTTCCATGGTTAAGGACCATAAGTACAGACTTGAAGATTGACGAGTCCTCACATATTCGAGGACTGAGACTTTATTTCATTATGTAATTTTATTTCAAGTTTGGACTTGATGTACAAGTTATGTGAGGAGAACCTCTTCTGTACTATATAGCTTTGTGATGATGTTTTGACTTATGCTTCATTTTATAAACTTCATTTTTAATCTTTCGAATCCTATACTTCTATTATCTTGTATAAAGAAAGGTATCTGGCTTGTATGAATTTTTTCGGGGTCTTATATGCCATTTAATCCAAGGGGCTACCTGAGCTTGTGATATTTAAACTCTAATTGTTTATTATCTTGTATGATGTAAGTTAAATGGCTAGTATAGGGCCTCCCATAGTCTTATATGTCATGTCTCATCTAGGGTGTACTTTGGGTTGTGATAAATTTGGTATATTCAAAGTACAAGGCTTATTAAGGTCGTAGCAGGTCTCATAATCAACATCGAGTAGAGTCTTGTTCGTAAGTTTGAAGTGCCACATGAATGAATGCGAGTCTATATAATATTTTGGAAACTCCATTTTTTTTGTACACTAAAGTTGTGGGACGGAGATTAAACTCTATATGTCTCGCTCTCTCTTAATCACTGTCCAATCCTTTTATGGATATGACCACTTGAATGGTATATTCGAGAATGAATGTGGTATAGAACGTGGAATGAGAAGCTACTCAAGTTCCCATCGACACTTTGGTAGAGCATATAACTAATGTAGAGTTTAGTGCTTCTTTCACATATTGGCATAATATATGACAAATCAATACAGTAGGGAGATTGTGGTCCCCCTAAAACCAAATTTGGGTACAATAGTAACTAGAAGAGAGACATCACTAGAAAGAATCATGTAGAGTTTCATGTTTCCATATTTGAGGAAGAGCTCATTCATGTAGTTTTTGTGGGGTTGATAATCATGGGAATTAAGGCGGTGGAAAATGAAGAATTTTCCTCTTATCGACTTAAGGGTGTTTCTCAAGTATGGTCCAACCAATGGAAGGAAGAGAGGGAGGTTGATGCGGGTCCTCCAGATTAAGACAAGTTTAAGGTCGCTTTCCTTGATAGGTTCTTTCCCCTCGATATGAGGGAGTGATTAATGTTTCAAGGACACTTATTCCAATTCTAACCGTATAATACCCCAACTAAATAAGTTTAGGTCGAATCCCACATGGAGTGGTATGTGTTTAAGATTCAAGAGTAACGTGTGAATTTTCTCAATCAACCATAGAAATGGACATTTACGAATAAAAACATAATTCAAATTAGGGAGTGACGTGAATGTCAACTAACATGGGTGGTTTGATTATCAACTAAAGCAACAAAAACTAACACAAAAATAACAATAATGAGATGTGTTCTTAGGATGTGATTCGATCATAGGCTAGTGTAGACAAATGGGTAATTGCAACAGTTACTAAATAGATGTGTAATAGTGATTAAGCTAGACTATAGAGGAGGTAAACTTTCTGTCAAACAATTTACCCCAAATCAAATCAATTTCTTTTGAACATCAACAAGAATGCAACATAAAAACAACCTACGCCTTAGTCCATTCACACTCTCGAACTGAATGTATGGAAATAGGTTTAGGATACACTCTCTCGAAGTAAACCCATGACATACCAATACCCACATACTATCAATCAATAATCTTGGTTTTAAAACCTATTTATCGACCAAGCCAAAACACCAAGGCAGAACTACATTTGCAACTACAATTTTGTTAATTAAACCACAAATAATCATTTAAATCACTTATAAAAAGAATTTAAGCTAACAATTAGCAATGCTAATAAGCTAAATCAGCCCATAATAATATATTCACACCCCAGAATTGGGGTTTAGCTAGACATCATAAAAAGATAAAAATCATTACCAAATTGTTTTCCATTAAGTAGGTAAGATTACTTTTGTCTATACAAAGGTCTCGATTGAATAATATCAAAGACCCGCTTCCAATTTCTAAAAGCTGGAAAACTTCAATTATTCAAACTGAAAATCACTATACTGAATAATATGATAGATCCTCCTCTAACTAAAATGTTCAAAAACATATTAATAATCGCCAAAAAATGTTGCAAAAGGTCTATTTGACGCAGTAAGTAGGGCTCACTGACCTGTTCGACTATCCAACCTTAAGTCAATCAATCGCCTTTTGCTTTGGCCTTCAACATCCTCTAGTGTTGTAACATTGAGCAATCTAACACTGCATCATGGAACCACTCGGTGACACACCAATTGCTCCTTTCTCTTACAAATTTTCTGTTGGCACATTGGAATTTTAGGCGAGATGTTGTCCATTCGGCGACTCGCCAAAGGGACTCGGTGATTACCAGGCTTCAATTCATTATTCTTTCAACTTTCTTCATTTTTTTTTGCAAATTAATGTCCATGCTTTGTTCTCTATCAAAATACCAGTAAATCAAGAATTTTACATCAGTTATTGGAACAAAATAAGCATTTGAGGACACTAATTCTATCCTACGAAAGCCATTAATGATTCACAATCTCAGACTCATCAACACCTCTAACTTAAAATTTTGCTTGTCCTCAAGTAAAACTCAAGTTAAATAGTTCAAAAAAGATGACTTAAACAGTGTTACATAAGACTCAATCATGAAAGCACATAAAAAGACTCAACTTACTCATGCAAGGACCAATTGTGCACTCAAGAATTCAAGTTGTGACTCACCATTATCAAAGATTCGTAAGCTCACAATACTTGCTTCAAATACAAGTTCAGGCTCAACAAAGGTACTCAAATGCCCTCACACAAAGAATGATTCCAAATTCACACACAATGGTTCAACAATTTACTGTCACGCCCGAGCCTACACCCTGAACGTTGTCGGAACATTGAGACCATTGTTGGCCCTATGCGAACCCTTGGCCTGACTTACATAGCGGAAGACTTAAAGAATTAAGAAAATATTACAAGTATTAAGCAGTTAACTACCGCAAACTTAACATATAATAGTAAAAAATAAACATTTAATTTAAGCAAAAGTGGCAACTCAAATCTGAACATAATTCAATAATAGAATAATGACGAATGGAATAACATCTGACTCACTGTCTGTGAAGCCTCTAATAACTGAGATGGATGTTGGGTCAACACAACCACAACATCCTAGTAAATTGAAAGCAACAAAATGGATCCCCCAGAAATGCAAGGAGGCTCACTAACTGACTCTAGGGTTCTAAACTTGATTAACACTGTGCTGGAATGATGATCCTAGTTGCATACGTCTGCATCATAATGCGATGCAGGCCAATTGGCATCAATACATTGAATGCACAAATATGCAAGTTGGAATGCTAAAATACAACATAGGCTTGAAGGAGATTCTAGAAGAAACACTTACCTTGACTCTTCTCAACTCATGAATACTTAACTTATTTCATTATAAAACAATTTAACAACATGTGCAATATAAAGAAAAGTTGTTTAAAACATGGTTTTCAACTTTGTGTATCTGAAGTTACAACTAACTCTGAGATGTTTGTAAAAATACAAAATAAATTGATTTCAATTCATAATCATAATAAAAGACATACCATGCTTCCTCTCAATGTGTACCTGTGCAATGCATGAATAAAGTCTCATACCCCATTCATACTAGGAAGAACTTCTTTAGGAAATTATGCAATTATTGATGTGAGAGTTACTTTAACCGACAATCATCACTTAAAAGCTATACGGATAGTACGACGTTGTTAGGCCCGCACCGCCCGGTCATCCTACACTTTGCCAGAGTATACAATACTAAAAAAATACGTTTAGCGATGGATGTTAGCGAAGAACACTATTCCTTCACTATATAAGGATGGATTTTTAACGGAATTACTATTTTGTTGCAAAATTGACAAATAATTTTTTGAGTTATAATATAGAGACGAATTGACAACGAAATATTTATTGTGTTACTAAATATTAGCGTGAAATTTTGGCGTAAAATTTTTTCTATGGATTTAGTAACTAAGTAGGAGTGACAAAGTTAATAATTATTGGGCAACGGGATTAGTTACAAGAAATAGATTGCTTAACATTTTAATATGTTTTTTAAAAATTGATATTGTATAGTGACGAAAATATCCATCATTATAATATTTTCTATATAAATACATTTATTTGAAAATGACGGATGCTAGAATCCTTCAGTAAATCCATTGCAAATATTTTTAAGGCCATATATTCTAGGGCTCAATTCATTTCCACATTTTCAAGCTGCCACTAAAAAAAACCTCTCTCAAGCTCCATCTACATGGAAACTTTCCAAGTCTCCCTGCAAGTTCCATTGAAGTTCTCCCTTTCCTTTCCAAGTCTCCACTACTAGCTTTCCAAGTCTCTACTGTAAGCCCAATCTCCCATGTCGATTTCAATTTCGTTTAGATCTCCTCTCAATAGGGTTGTGGTTTGTTCAAAATGGGTAGTTTCAACATTTCGTTCAAAAAAATATGAATCCCAACTAATTTTACTTTTTGATGTTCGATTCTTTGGATTTGGGTGTCAATGGATTCACTTGAAAAAATCATTGGTTTTCACTTCAACTCGTTTTCTCAAAATAGAGATTTTAGTTGTTTGGGTGTATGAAAATATGATATTTTAACTCTTAAATTTTTCCATTTCATTTATCTTGATTGCTTGAAGTAGGATCGGTATTTTCTCAAAATATGGAATTTAAAAATTTAAGTGTTTTAAAAATAGGGTTTTTTTTCTTCTAGAAATTGTGTTTTCCCTAAATGTTCATGAGGTTAATAAAGAGAAGGAAATTATATTAATTATATTTTTCCTAAAATGAAAGTAATCAGTAAATATTTACACACTGAGCAACACAAAGGAATGAGAATAGGTTTAGTATGACATATCTGTTCAGAGTTGCCTTGAATCTTCTAAACTTTAAGTATTTCTCTGAAGAGATTGAGTAATTATCTCATGTTGATACTTGCTGAAGTTATCTTCCTCTGTCTTTTTTTTCATAAAAGAAACAAAAATTAGATTAATTTCTTATTGTATAATTGACTGATTCTTAATTGTCATAGAGTAGTACATTTAGAAAGAATAAGATATTCAGCAGTAAATGATCATTTTGACTGGGTGAATTTTTTATCCAAAATGTTGAATCAAGCTCATCTTAAACAAATGTCTGCCCACTATCTGACTTATGTTGTGAAAGTCTACAATTTTATAGATTCTATGAATGAAGACACTTGACAAGATTTTATTTTCTGATTAGAGTTGTATAGATGTATAGTTCCGATGATTACAATTGTGTTTTTCACGCCCTAAGCCTACACCCTGGGCGGGACTGGCACTCGAAGACCATTGTTGGCCCTCAAGAAGACCCTTGGCCTGACTTACTTAACTCAGCGGAAGACTAAACTCAACTTAAACAAGAAATAAGACATTTTTAAAGGAAAGTACTTCTTACAATATCTGGCCATGACGACACTCAAGTCTCAACAAGCAATAATAAACTCTCAACTGAAATACTAGTGTCTACGAAGCCACTAAACTGACTAAAGAGAGGATGTTGGGACAGACCACGCAACATCCTAAAACTAAAACTACTAAAAGCAAAAGAAATGTATGTACTCCAGAATGCGAGGAGGCTCACCACTGACTCTGGAGCTCAATCTGGATCAATGAAACGTCACGTGCTGATTCTAGTTACCTGAGTCTACATCATAAAACGATACAGGGCAACTGGTACCACAACATTGAAAGTAAGATTATGCGAGTTCGAAAACTAAATAAAACATAGGCTTGAAAGGGAGTCAGAATGAATACATACCTAGGCCCTACTCAACTCATTATGTACTAACTCATATTCGATATACACAGTTAAAATAAATACAATAAAAAGAAATGTTTACTGAAGCATGCTTAAACCTCTGAGTGTGTGTATATATATATATATATATATATATATATATATATATAATACTACTTTGCATAAAATACATTAACCGATGTATATAAAAATACATTTTGTTGTGAGAGATCCTCTAATCGACAATCATTACTTAACAACTACAGTGATAGTAAAACGGTCTACCGCATGCTGCCAACGCATCCTATACCCAGCCAAAGGTATAAGAACTGAACTGCCTAATGGATCCATAAGTAACTGTGAAAAGGAGTCATCTAAAGTGTATGACTCTTTTCTACCCATGGTGGCTACATGGTTTATGAGAGCTATAAGTTATCTGAACTCTCCCCGATATCGGTGCTCAATACTACTCCCAAAAATATACTTGCTCCTATGTTTAAAAACATACGGTTTTGTGGTTTGAGATTAGTCCTAAAAACTTAGATTTTAGAAAGCTCTCTTGGAAATCATAGTTTCCTCTTCCTTCTATTGAAACTAGACATAGGCTCTGGGGAAGTCTAGATTCCCTTCCTTCTCAAAAGTTTGAAAACAATTTTTTTGTTTAAACTCTTAGCGACTACATAGTTCCCTTATAACTCTTGAGAAGTGAACTCAACTTGATATTCTTTGCTTACATGAAACTTAACTCTTAAGGAATACTTAGTTTCTTACTCTTTCTTAACTTGACTTTAAGTCTTTAAAACAAGGTGAAAAATGTTTGTGAAAGATTTTAGGAAACTTGATAACTTTACTTTGACTTGGTTCTTAACTTCTAGACTTGACTTTTAACTTTCTTTACTTTGATCTTAACTTTCCTTGAATTGGATTATGAATTCAAGAATAATTATCTCATATTTATCAGTGATTTTATGATGTTTATATGTACTCTAGAGTGTTGGAATCAACTAGGAATGAAGGGTACATCACTTAGGAACAAGTACAAAAAGATAGGGAAAGAACGAATCCAGGGGTCGTGGAGGTCTTAGAGGCGCGAAGAGCCACAGCCTAATGGACAGAGGCTGTCCTCAGGCGCTCTAAGAGGCGCGGCGCTTCAGAGCCTGACGGACAGACTCTGTCTGAGGGGTTTTGGAGGCGCGGCACCCCAGCATATATCAAACGGGTTTTCCGACTTTCTTTTTCGTTTTTCACCTCTAAGCCTTCCCAAACACCCATGGATTCCACCCTAAACTCTTAGGATACCTAAATAATTCATTACCCAATAGTTTAGACCCAAAACTGTCTAGAAACATGGATTAAAACTACAAGAGATCAACAACAATTCAACTGACAAGAACTTCAAACTGGAGGGCAGGTGAACGAACCCAACACCGAATGATCTCAGATACCTTGTTAGAGATCACCCCGACGAAATCCACAAACGAATTTTTGGAGTTCTTGCGTCTTTTTCTCCCTTCTCCTCTTTTCTCCTTTCTCTCAAATCCCTAGCTTATTTTCTAAATGTGAAAACTGATTGGGATCATCTTAGACCCCAACTTATTACCCCTAAAACGAAAATAATAATTAATTTAGGAAAAGACCAGAATACCCTTAACAAATTCGGATTTGGAACTTTCCCTACTTAATAGCCCAACTTTCAAAAGTCGTATCTCCCTCATACGACCTAGAAAATTTGCAAACTTGATGTCGTTGGAAATATCTTACAATGAGCTTTCCATCCATATAAGAAATGCACCTAAACTCTTCCTGAGCTGGAAGTTATGACCGTTTAAAAATGACCAAAACTCCCTTCTTAAATCTGGAAATTTTCCAGATTTCCCTACTTATTTTCAAATTTTATGATTGTTGTTCTTCTTAGTTTAACCTTACTTCATTCTAGAATATGAGATGTTACAGTGTTGGAGATTAAACTTGTATAGAGAGAAATAACCAAGGATCATAGTTAGATTTGAAGGTCAAATTCATCCTATATGCATAATACAAAAATTTCTATGGTTCATTTTGTTTGTATTTTGACATAGTTGCACACTGTACATTAGGTAAAAAAAAGACTAAAAGAATGAAGTATTATCTCGTGCTTAACAACTACTTTTGATTGGTTTTTGTATTCTGACTAAGATAGTCAACAAAAGTGGACTCTTCTTTAGATAAAGTTTTTATTTCCTCCTATCATAAAGCCATGTAATGATAATTGAAGAAACTTAAATTACTATCCAGACAACTAGATAATGAGTGTTATAAAGGGACTACCTATAAAATGAATGCATCCCAACCTCATTCACATTAAATGTTTACTTTTTATTTATATTATTATTGTTTCATATTCATTCTAATAACCAAGGTAATGAAATATTAAAATGTTGCAGGCCCCTGTTGTTATAACCTCATCATCAAGGACTGATTTATATTCGCTTGAAGTAAGCCTCACTCTTCGTTTCTATCTCTAGTTTAACTTAAGATTTAAATTTTGAAGTATTTTCTTTACTCAAAGTAACTATGATGCAGATTGTTATCATTATCTTGAGACTATTCGAGTTAGGGATTTCTTAAAGAAATTAGTGAAAAGTTTGGAGAATTCTTATTTTGTTGTTGTGGGTGTTTTTGTGATTAGTTCTTGCGGGATGAAATATAGTATTGGCTAAAAAAAATTTCTTGATCTAGTTTTTTTCACGGTGGAAAGTGTCGTTTGTAGAATAAATTAACTGCAATGCTTCAATCCCTTTTGTTTGTCATCAATTTTGTGAGACTAATATACTAATTAGATAGTTTAAATAAGTTCAGTACAACTAGAATGCTTCAGTAAGTTCATTAAACAAATTGAAGATATCTGGATAGGATTTTACAATTACATTATCAATTGCTCGTCCTCTAACAATAATATTTAATCTAGAGAACATGATCTCTTGTCTATTGAGTGCTACCATTGAAATCTGATTGTTTTGTTTAAATGTTCTAGTTTTTAAATCTGAGTAGTCTAGTGAAGCAACCTTTAAGTGGTGGTTGGCTATTTATGCTGCTAAATTACTTTAAATTTTCCTTGTTTGTTCAGAAATAATCAGCTGCTGCTAGCTTTCCTGTTATACTAAAAAAAGTTAATTTTCTATTTTACTACCTGCTCAGTTGTTCAGACCTTTCTAATTTCACTGTGAGGCTTTAAGTTTTGTTTAAAAAGACCTATTTTGTTTATTTGAAGACCTGAAAAGCCTTTTATACATGACTTGCGTTAGTTTTTAATCGTATTTTATCTATGAACTCACATCTTTTTTTTTTTTGTGGCCTAAAGTTATGCACATAATTAGTTAGTTTCATATGTATATGATGTTCTGAATGAATCCAAGGTAAGGATATTCTGCTACTTGTTGTGTCGATGACACTTCCTGCTTTTGAATTTAGAAAAACTGAGTCTAACGGAAGTTCTGGATGCTGAGATTAACTCATAAGTTGTGTAGATAACACTATATTAGTTTTTTAACTCAACTAATATAGGTAACAATTGATAGATTTATAAATCAGTAATATAAGTATTCTTTATGCTATCACTTATAATTATAATGTTAGATACTTATATTACTTTTGATTATGATAGCCCTCCTAAACCTATTCAAATTTATACAGGCTTGGACCATCTCAAATATTCTCTAGGTTCACATCCAAATCCTTCAAAAGTGATGTTGATCCCAATGGAATCAATTGTAAAGGTGTCTCAAATGATGTAAGAAATGGTTATTTTGGAGAATTCAAGGTATAACTTTTTCGTTGTAAGTGAGTTTAGCATGTGTATTCACATATATAGATAGGACATTAATGTATTACTTTCAAAACTTATTTCAGAAAAAATTCTATTGGGATGTTTCCATTAGTGAAAAGGAAGTCAAAAGACACTGCATGGTTAAGGTAACATTGAAATATATACAAATTTCAATTCTAAAATAAAAAAATAAGGAGTTAGGCGGGGTTATGTACCCGAATATGTGTGGGAAAGATGGATAAAACTTTGGGAAAGTGTAGAGTCTATTAAAAAATCAGAAATTAATTACAAAAATTATCGTGGTGACCGTGAAACTACTATTGGGACTCCCAATGACGAATCTATTTCAATTCGAGCACATGCAAGAAACTTGTCAGTATATCTATTTTACTAACTCTATAGCTAACATCT
Organism: Solanum pennellii; assembly: GCF_001406875.1. Taxonomy (NCBI): domain Eukaryota; kingdom Viridiplantae; phylum Streptophyta; class Magnoliopsida; order Solanales; family Solanaceae; genus Solanum; species Solanum pennellii. The sequence continues at coordinate 29,652,565 of NC_028647.1, read as the reverse complement.
TTTATTGTATGATATATATAACGTGATTTCTTTTGTATAAGCAATTGAAACAGGTTGAGATCCAACATCAAGTGAGTTACCTCTGGATGTTCATACACATGGACATGATGGAAAATCATTTATTGATAAGCGTTCTCGAAATGTTCATGTAAGTCTAAATTTGGAGTTGTTTCGGTTCTTTCCTAATGTAGTTTCTAGTGCAATTTAGTCATGTTTTAAAGTGTATCTGTGGCTGCTGTTTGGTATAATTCTAATGATGTTTTGAAACCTTTCGATGCAATTTTAGTGTTGTTTTTATGCGATTCTACTGTCATTTTTGTGTGACTCTAGTGCAGTTGTTTTTGGTGCAATCATAATTCTGTTTTAGGGAGAAACTACTGCTAATGTTTTGTGTAATTCGATATTTATTTTGAGGCATTTCTGGTGCAATTTTTATGTTGTTTTGGTGTGATTCTAGTGTTGTTTACTGTGACTCTAGTGCAATTATTTTTTACTCTAGTCCTGTTTTAGTGAGAATTGTTTTAGTGTAATTCAGGTGTTGTTTGAGGCTTTTCACTCAAACATGAACTTCTTCTTATTGCTACATCAACCACATTCACTCCATTGCATGTCGTGCTTACTTGCATCTAGTATATTAAATAACAAGAAGAAACTAATGAGCCAAAACTCTTAACATAAGTAATATAATTTGCATTAGTAATACTTTTGTTCATTAACAGGCACCAATAAATATATAATATTCTTGTTATTTGAGTTTTGATAGAAAACTTTACAGTTCTTGCATGTAGAAGAAATGAATGATCTGTTAATTTTAGCCTTAGTAGTTTTCTGGATGTGCTCGTATTGCAGTATTCATAGAATTGATTTATACTATACTGCTCTAATTAGACAGTTATTTGTACACACCTCTGGTTATATCCAACAGGAAAAGTTTGACAGTATTTTTGCAAATATGCATAAGTTCGTATTGTGGCATATATGTAAACTACTTTTCCTGGTGTGAGTAGAAGAATGGCATCAACTTTGATAAGTTGGTAGTCACCTTTCCGATATCCTCCAAGAGAATAGGCAAATTGTAGCTACTAATTTTGGTGACAAGTTTCTGATCCAAAAAAATATTCGTTATCTTTCAGATTATTGAAAAAGAAGCCAGGGATAATTTAATTATGAAAGAACTGTAGGCCCTTTACTACCCCTGTAGCAGCTGCTATATGTTCTTTATAGGCTTTTGTTGCTATTCTTATATGATTTTAGTGTGAATCTAGTGTAGTTGTTTTCATGTAATTCTGATGTTGGTTGGCTAATATTCGAGTGTTTCTGATGCTGTTTGGTAATAGAAATTAGTTTGTTTTGAGGTTCATCTATTCAAGAAATGTGTGTGTTCATGTATAATTTTTATTCTGTAATTCAAACGAGTTCAAAATTATAGGTGTAAGCTAATACTACAACTTATAAACAACACTTCATAGTCCAATTAATATAAGTTGTACTGTCCTCCTTTCATTGCATTTTTCTTGCAACAATTATATGCTAATACAAGACATTAGAGTATTATATGCACATAGAAATCAGATAGTCCATTTTGCATCAACAACACATTTCTTTCCTGGGAAAACAATAGACATGTCGTTTAAGCTATAAAGTTTGTGTGTTTTTCTGCAATTTCCTTCAAAAATTTTTTTGTTCCATATCTTTAATGCTTTCTCATTTTTTCTAGTTGTTATAGAAAAAATATGAATAAATATTACGAAAAAATAGTGTTTCAAACGGATATTGATCCATGTGAAGCATATTACCAAGCTGAGGGAAGAGAAAAGAAAAGAAGAACTTACGGTCTTGGATCTGAAGAAAAAAATTACTAATAGGAAGAATATTTGCGGCTCATCATCATTACCACCCCCATTTTTTCACTCAACATCAATAACAAATATGGACGAGTTTGTAAAGCAAATGATGTTTGCACTAACTAGTCATCTTGTTCCTATTATTGTTGAGCAGGTGCAAACACCAATTACTTTATCCGGCAATCCATCGATTAAGACACCCATAGTTCCTACTGCACTAATGTGGACGAGGTTGATACCTCAATTTCAAGTGAAGATCGTATCCCTTAGTCTCCAACTACTTTAGTTTTTGATAAAGTCATACTTCTTGAAAACTATACATTGCATCGTAATATTTTGGGAAAGTAGGTTCGTATAAGAGTACTTGATATATATATTTGGATATATTTAACCAAAAATATGTGATTTTGGATTTTTTATTTATATATTTTATATTTTCTATGAGTATTATATTATATGTATGTTTGGTTGTTGCTATGAAAAGAATGTTGGGACGGATCAACTACGAATTATTGAAGGCCTAATAGTTGTAACAAAATATGCTGCGACGGAAATTTCATCGCAAATTTATCAAAAAGGACAAAATGAATTATTAAATTAGCAACAAAACTATATTAATATAATGACGAATCTCTTCGTCGCAAACATGTGGCAACAAAAATTTTTCGTCACTATCACATTGCTAAACTTGTGATTAAACCCATTTTTCGTCTTAGAATTATGAAATTAGCAACAAAATTATATAAATATAATGACGACTAAGTCCATCGCTAACATATTGCGACATAAACATTTCATCACTATGACATCGCTAAACTTGTGACGAAACTAATTTTTTGTCACTAAGAGCTTACTAACAAGCGTTATAACAACAATCAATACTCCGTCGCTAATCCATCACTAATCATGATTAATGACGGATTTTCATTATATGGTGACGGATTGTGTCTGTCCCTAAACACCTTTTTTTAGTAGTGATAGGACCTTCTTAACTTAGTGGATCCACTAGCTTAGCTTAAGTGATCATCTAAAAAGTATGATCCTTTGATGCCCATGATGACTACATGGCTTATCAAGACTTGAGGTAGTACGAACTCACATCCCCATAATGATGCTCAATACTACTCCAAAAATATACTTAGCTCATATGTTTTAAAAACAACTTCTTTCGTTCGGTTTAAATATTTACTCAACACTTAACTTAAAACCTCTCTTGGAATCAATGTTCCCTTTTCTTTCTTAAAACTCTTTTGGAAATCTCAATTTTCTCTTATCTTAAATGTGAAAACGTTTATAAATTATTTTTTTGAATACCTAGTACCCGATAGCGTTTGAGAAATGAACTCAACTCTTTACTCTGTAGCTTAACTTGAAACTTATAGTCTTAAAACAAAGTTAAAACATTTGTAAAAGACCTTTGAAAAACTTTGATGAACTTCACTTGACTTTACTTTTAACTTTACTTGACTTGACTCTTAAATTTCCTTGAATTGAATGGTAGATTGAAGGAATTAAGATTTATGATAGGAACGACTTCTTGATAATTAAGAATGATTTCGAATAGGTAAACTTGAGAAAAGATATGACATCATCATCTTGGGACAACTCCGAGACGCGAAGATGCTCGTAAATAATTATTCGTGAAACTTAATTTTGAGACAGATGAGCTCATGCCCTGTCATTAACGAGAGGAAACTTTTGTTCATTGAGGAAATAGTTTGGCGTACCAGGTTCCCTGTCCGATTTTCTCTACTTCGTTTTCTAGCCCTAATTCACGTAAACTCAAATATTTCTGTCAAATTCATTTTAGATCCTAATACACAGCATATATACTCAAGAAGAACCTTACACAAAAAAACTTTCAAATAAAATATCATATAAACTCCACAATTAAACTCAATTCAAGAAAAATATTCAAATTCAAGAACTCCTGTCAAGAATATCAACTCTCAATCTTGAAGAAATACCAAATGAAAACTGGTCGTCCTTGATGAATCTTGCTTTTCCTCTTCTCATTTCTTTTGCGTTCTTTCTCCAAAAACCTTAACTCTATTTTCAAAAGCGTAAACTGAACTAACTCATCTTTGACCCTAATTAACTTACTAAAAACACATTTAATTAATTGGGTAAGAAATACCCAATTATCCTTTAGATTCCGGATTGGACATTTCCCTAATCACAAAGCCCAACTTCCAAAGGGCATAACTCGCTCATCTGAACTCGAAATTTCACAAACTCCGCGGCGTTGGAAAGATGATTTCAAGATCTTTACGACCATATCTATAACAACACCTAAAACATCTTGAGATAGGAGTTATGGCCCATTGAAGTTGACCGAAAATTCACTTTAACTTTCTTACCAAATTTCAAGATTTTTAAAATTCTCTTCCAAAAATAACTCTTTGCAATTTCTAAAAATCTTTCTAGTTTCTTTTTAGTTGCAAGATGTTACAATATCTCCCCGTTGGGAACATTCCTCCTCGAATGAGATTTGTTTTACAAGGCTAAGGGAGGGAACATCTAGTTCGAAACACCTAACAAGAAAAATGCAAAAATAACATGCTCACTCATAATTTAAAAAGTAGTAAGAAGAAATTAGTAACATGATATGCATTTTCTCCGTATTCAAAGAAATGTGGATATCTCTTCTTCATATCATCTTTAGCTACTCAAGTTGCTTCAATTAAGGATCACCCATGCACTTCTTCAACATGGAGACATTCATTCCGTGATGAAACATTTCCGTGAGGAATAGCATACCAGGAACTAAATTTCCCCTTCTTAAAGAATCTCATAACACCGTTCATAGGTGAAAATTATAAATATACCTTCTACTTCGAACTCTAACAACCTTCTCCTAACATAAGTGTAAGATTTCAGACGACTCTGCGCCAATTTATAACCTCTCTTGAATGAATTTCATTTTATCCATAGCTTCATGGACTAAGTCTAGTCCTATCAACCTTGTTTAACAAACTTTAAACCATCCAAAAGGAGATCTGCATCTCCCCCCATAATGAGCTGCCTGAGGAGCCATTTTGATAGTAGAGTGGTAACTATTGTTGTAAGAAATCTTATGTGAGATAGGTGATCATCCTTATTACCCTTGAAATCAATCACACAATCTACCTTGATACCTTAAAACACCTTCTTCCCTTTGTTCAAAAGTCATCACTTTTTGCTTATGAACATTTGCCTTTAACTCAGGAAAATAGGTTCTTTGTCTTGCTTGCTTTTACTTCCCACACTAATCATGAAAGGCTAGGTACATGTTTTTCATAACTCTTTGCCACCTTCCTTAAATAGGTGGTACTACCCATAGAAAATTGCTTAAGGCATCAACAACAACACTAGTCTTACCGCGGTGATAAAAGTGAACTCATGTCATAATCTTTGAATAACTCTAACCACTCTCTCTATTTGATATTATGCTCTTTCTAACTAAACACCTATTGAAAACTTCTTAATATTGGTGAACACTTCCACATGAACACCATACTAATAATGACGTCATATTTGAAGGCAAACATTATAGTTACCAACTCTAAGTCATAGGTTGGATAATTCTTCTCATGAAGTTTCAACTCTCTCTGCTAGTGTCATTCTATATGATGAAATAGAGATAAGACGAGTATCTGGAATGATGTCTATGATAAAGTCTATTTCTCTCAGGAGGGACTTCGCGAAGATTATTCTTAAAGACTTCTGGAAACTCTTTTACTACTGAAACTGACTGGATGTGAGGTATCTCAACACTAGAGTGTTAGATAAAACCCTTTAGAAATTAATTTTCTCTTCTTAAGGTACGAATAATAATGAACCTTAGGCATTCATGAACTACTACTCCACTCCAAGACTTGTCCATTTTGAAATTGAAACTTGAATACTCGAGTTCTACAATCAACTAAGGAATAACAGGAATATATACAATACCAAGAATGAAATCAAAATCTACCATGTATAACTCAATTTAATCATTCATCTTGTCTTCGTGACTGATGGAGACGAGACAATCACGATAGACTGTCTCTGCTAGAATGGGTTCACAAACAGGTGTAGAAATACCGAATGATTCACTAAGTTACTCAGGAATAATATCAAAGTTTATAGCAAAAAAAGGAGTTATAAAGGATAAACTCGCCCCTACATATATTAAATCATAAATTGTAAAGTCAAAGACTTGGATAATACCAATGACAACATCTCGCAAATGTTCTTTCTCTTGGTGACTAGAAACAACATATAAGCGGGTTGTTCCTCCACCAATACCCTTTCCTTGCATGTTCTTTGGACACTCTTTCAAAAAGTGACTATCTTTTCCACACTTGAAGGAACCTGCCTGCCCATCACAACAATTACTTGGTGGTTTCTACCACACCAAGCACATGCAAGAGCCTTACTATCGCTTTGTGCCATACTTCCTTGAGAATATGCAGGTTTATCTTTGAGACCCTGAGAATTATGTATTGTATTCACCATTTTTCTTAGGTTCAGGTGCACTAGAACATGATGGAGCCGGTCCCTTTTTTTTTCTGTTGGACAGATGACCAGTTGATATTACCATTTTGCAGCCTGAACTCATTCCCTATTATCTTAGCCTTCTTATTCTTCAGCTCTTTCTATCCTTCAAGTTATCCTCCTCAACTTATTGTATATGTATAATAATCCTTACTAGGTTCATATCCCCTATCAACATAGCTTTCTTGCCTTCCTTTCTTGATCGACGGTACAACTCAACAACAAATAGACTCATCTTTCTCTTCAAGTCCACAACCATCTCCGGAGCATAGCGAGAAAGTTGAGTGAACTTCAGATTGTACTCATGAACACTCATAGATTGCGCATTAAGGGTGAGAAAATCTCTTATTTTTGCCTCTTGCAACTCACGGGGAATTAAACTCCTCATCAGAGCCCTGACAAACACACCCCAAATCACTACAGGTGCATCCTAAGCCCTTTCTTCTTCAATTGGTCAAACCAGATTCTAGCAAAACCCTTCATTTGGTATGGATCTAGTTCTACCCTCTACGTCTTACAACATGCATTACATCGAATATATTTTTCAGCTCCTCAATGAAGTTCTCCGGATCCTCAGTCACAATTGAACCTGTGAAGCTTAGAGGGTTTATCCTTAAATGCTCATGGATCCTTAAAGTATCAGCTACTTCCTGCCAATTATCTCTCTGCCCAACTTGATAGGTCGCAACTTGACTTGATCTCCGGATAACTTCACGGAATTCAGCATGGGTGACCTCTCCTTGAGGTTGAACTTCTAGCGCATTAGGTACCCTTTGTTCCTCGGTATTTCTCATAGATTGGCAACCTCTAACAAGTCTTTGTAGAGGCATGATTCTCCGAAAACACGCACAAGCACGAATTAGAAGGAAACATTTTAGAGATCAAACTCTAACGCACGAAATGAGTATGAAGACAATGGAGTAATTCCAAAATGTTATAGCCTCCTAATTATAGATGTGGAGTTCTTTACACCAATAATTAGGACTCTAGATAATTCATAGAATCCCAAGGAATCTTGAATTTTGTGCTTTGATACGATGTTTTTCACGCCCCGAGCCTACACCTTGGAAGTATCTGACACTCAGAGATCATTGCTAACCCCAAGCTAACCCTTTGCCTACCTTAGTTACTCAGCGGAAGACTTAAAGCATTAAGAAAAGATTTCAAGTGCTAAACAACTTAAATCCCTCAAACTGAACTCATAATAATTTAAAAATAAACATTTATTTTAAGCCAAAAATCTCTTCCATTTTATTCAATATTTTCATTCATGACCTAAAGTCACCCCATTATTCAAATCTCTACTTCATATCTATATTTTCCTCGTCGGTCTTTGTCTACAACTCATGAACTGCCACATCATTCCTCAATACAATTCTGGTGGTAACTGGAGGAATCTTGAACTTGGTTGGGCATCCATATCATCTAGTGCCTCTAATAATGAAATGATGACTGTAGACTTGAGATAGTCTACATCCTTCCTCAGATTTGTTACTTCATCTTTCAAAGTTGTAGCCTCAGAAGGCTCCCCTAGTGATTCTAACAAGCCACGACTGTTGCAGTTTAATCATCAATAGAAGTTAAGAGGAGGGTCAGTGCAGTAAGGATTGCACTTTCAATCATCTGTGGTACTGCACCCTCTAATCGCGTTGCCTACACATTAGCCATATGGGCTAAGTGTCCCATCTTCAAGATTATACGTTGAGTAGTTATTGCGGGCTGGGCTGCTGTAGAAGTACATGGAGCTTGGGAGGAAGAAATGGGAGCTGATGTACCTGAAGTCCCGGAGGCAAGAGTAGGAAAAGATACCTATACATGTATAAAGTAAATGTCAACCTCCGGAGATGTATCTACCGGTGCTGCTCTCTTCCCGTCGGCCTCCTACCGTGTGTACTCAACCTTTATACGATGAATGACTGTAAGATGAAGGAGTGACCTGAATATTTCTTATCGTGTCTCAAGGAACTCCAGAATGCGGGCATAACTCTATGATCAGCACCTGGAATGGAAGAGAGGTTTGGCTCTACTTGGCCCTCATGACCATCTCCTACTCTATGAGGAGTCCCATGTTTATGCTCCTCTTGGATATGATCGACCAACGTAGGCCGCCTTAGGGTGGTGGAGGATAGACTCGTTTTGGGACGATATGATGGTGTTGCTGATAAAACAAAAGTAGAATCGAGAAGAAATACTCAGATCCTTCTTCTTGAAGGGGACCCCTTCCTCGATCTACCTCGGGGTGGTATCAAAAATTAATGGTGCAAGATAGCCCTTTAAGTTGTCTAGAGATTGAGTAGTAGGCAAACCCTCATATGCCAGTTAAGTACAATATGAATGTAATCGCTATTGCACTAGAATTCCTTCCCTCGAACCATGACCGACTTCACCGGTCATCATACTAGCCTTCTTCTTCCTATTGGGCACCAACTCTCCATTTGCTGTATAAAACACTCGGACCCATGTACGAATGTAGGGGCCTTGGCGCCTGGTGAACTGATCAAACCAATAGAAATGGAGGGTGTCCCTCATTCTGGAGTATCTGGCCTCAAGGCCCTCCGTGGATAGCAACTTCGATTTGAAATAGTTCGTAACCCATCAGCTTTTAATATATGAAATAGTCGGGGTGGAGGAGCCACTGGTGGCACTGGAGGTACAAGAGGTGTTAGAAATACAGTGGCAGTTCTGACACCTCTTGTGCCTCCAGTTCCACCAGTGGCTCCTCCTCCCCAACTACTTAATATGTTGAAAGCTGATGGGTTGTGGACTATTTCAAAGAGAATCTTCTATCTACGGAGGTCCTTAAGGGAAGATACTCTAAAGTGAGGGACACCCTCTATTTCCATTGGTTTGAGTAGTTCACCAGTCCCTGAGGCCCCTACATTCCTTCAGCGGTCCGAAAGGTTTATACGACACACGAAGAGTTGGTGCCCAAGGGGAAGAAGAAGGCTAGTGTCTTCAAACCACTAAAGTCGGTCATGGTTTGAAAGAAGGAACTTCGGTACAATAGTGATTACATTAATATTTTATATAACAGGGCTTTAGGTGCTACATATGCATATGAGGGTTTGCCTACTACTCAATTCCTAGATAACTTAAAAGGCTACCTTGCACTATTGATTTCTGATAGCACCCCGAGGTTGATGGCGGTAGGACCCCATCTAGCAGAAGTACCTGAATATTACTTCTCGATTCAGGTCCAACTTTATCATCAATACAATCATGCCGCCTGACAACGAGTCTATCCTCGGATCCCTATGGCGGCCTACCTTGTGTTGATCATATAAAAGAGGAGCATTAACCTGGGACTCCTCATAGAGAAGGATATGCCCATGAGGACCAAGTAGAGGAAGACCTTTCTTCCATTCCTGGTGCTGATCATAGAGTAATGCTTGCGTTCTGGAATTCCTCTGGACGCGACGAGAGATATTGAGGTCACTCCTTCATCTTCCACAGACATTCTGCGTAAGAGGCCGAGTACACACAGTAAAAGGACGATAGGAGGAGAACATCCTTGGTAGATACATCTTCGGAGGTTGACATTCACTCTATACCTATAGATGTATCATTGCCTACTCCAACCACCGAGTCTTCAAGTACAGATTCTACCACTTCTTCGTCCCAAGATCTATGTACTTCTACAACATCACACTCCGCAAGGATTGCTCAAGATATGATCTTGAAGATGGGGCACTTATCCCATCTGGGTGATGTGTGGGAAACCCGATTAGAGGGTGTAGTCCCATAGATGATTGAGAGTGCAATCCTTGCTGAACTGACCCCCTCTGAACTTCTATTGATGATTAAATTGCGAGAGTCGTGACTTGTGAGAATCAATAGGGGGAGCCTTCTAAGGTTACGACTTTGAAAGCCAAAGTGACAAATCTAATGAAGCATGTAGACTATATCATGTCAATTAAAATCACTTTATTATTATAGGTAGTAGATGATGTGGATGCATAACTAAGTTTTGAGATTCCTCTGGTAATTTTGGAAATGTGTTAAGGGATGATGTGGTAGTTGGTCAGTAGTAGACAGAGACGGACCACGAGAATATAGAGGTTAGGGAGGAGAGCATACATTGAGACTTTCTAGATCTCGAGGATACAATTGTAAAGACGTTGTTCAGACATTGCTGACAGAGACATATATGATATGCTCTAGTTGATCAGGTATTATTATTTATATAACTCCGGGTATCGATTCACATGATCAGACTACTGTGACACCGGGCTTTGATGCCCCGACAAGTGGAGCGACTATTTAGGCAAGATTTCTCTTTACCTCTCTGTCTTCTTTTGTTGATTTTTGGATATTTTTCTTTCATTTGAGAACAAATTTTTTTTATTTGTGGTGGAGTGAGTTATTTCCATACCTACCTCTTGTGAATATGAGTTTTGTCAATATATTGGATTTTACGCTATAAATTGTATTGTTGCACTCTGTCTATGGATATTTGAGCGTGTGTCTTCTTGTTTCAACTATAAATGGATTTTGACCCTTTTTGAATATTTTGTGTTATCTGTTGATTGTGTTTGAATGTGCATGTTTTTTTGCAAATTTGAGTAACTGTTGTAATTATACAAATATTTCTCTCAATTGAACAAAAATGAATATGCGACTACGATGAGGCCAAATAAAGTTGCACAGACAATATGTGAACTTTTTTGCATCTCAATCTGACTATTCAATTATCAAATTCAGTCGGTTGTGATGAACTTTTCACACTAGAAAAAATGTGGAGTCTTTATTGACATTGGTGTCACTTCCTTGTGTGATGAGCTTATCATGAAACTTGTGTGATGACACCTATAATTAGCCCTGTTGGTCCGGTTGACTACGTGATGCAAGCTCTTGATATTATCTTACTTAAAAAATTTATAGAGTGAACTAATTTGACATTATGTCTCTTTTGTGGCCTACCTTGTGAGTGTGTGAACATTGTTTGAGCACCCTTTGAGCCTTACATTTTCTTGGAGAAAACATGATGCATTTACGACCTTTGTTTATAATTTCAACCTTAATCCTCATGAGATATGTTTTGTTTAAATAGCTAACTTAGGCCAAAAACCTAAGTTGGAGGTGAGGTGAAAATAGAAGGTAAATTGAGTAATGAAAAGAAGTCCCTATTGACCCATGGTTTCGATAATGATGAAACCCCTCCATACAAAAAAAATAAAAAATTAAAATAAAGAAGAATGAAAAAAACAATGAATTTTTTTGAAATAAAGTTGTGAAAGCACAAGAGAACATGGATTAATGGCATTCTATGGAAAGTGAATAACGGGGTGACTTATGAGCATGGACTAAGATATTGAAGAAAACGGAAGAAAGTGTTTTTCATACCACATTTCATGAGGATAAAATCCATTGAGCCTAAGTTACTATACCTTTACACTCAGCCCTGTAACAAGCCTTAAAAAATCATTTTTTTATCTTAGTGAGCCGAAACAAGTCTTGGTTGGAAAATAAGGGAAAATCTATGCGTGGAGTCATGCTTGTGTTAATCTTTGTGACTGTGAGAGTTGTGTGTGATTTCAGAACTATAAATGTAATATCTCGTAAATAAAAAGAAACTATAAGGAAGTTAAAAATTGGAAATAGCTATTTTTGGAAAGAATTTTAAAATTATGGAAATTAACAAAGTTAAAGTGAGTTTATGGTCAACTTGAGTTGTCCATAACTCCTATCTCAAGATGAGTTAGTTGTAGTTCCATATATTGTTTGAAATCTCTTTGAATGATCTTTCGAATGTCGTTGAGTTTGCAAAATTTCGAGTTCAGATGAGCAAGTTATGCCTTTTGGAAGTTGGGCTATTTGATTAGGGAAATGTCTAATCTAGAAATTTAAAGGGTAATTTGGTCCTTTCCTTACTCAATAAATCAAATTCACTTCTTGTAAGTCAATTGGGCTCAAAGCTGAGTTAGTTCAGAGTAGACTTTTGTAAAATAGAGTTAGGGTTTTAGGAGAAAGAACACAAGAGAAAAGAGAAGAGGAAAAACAAGATTTGCCAAGAACAATCGGTTTTGATTGCGTGTTTCTTTAAGAATTTGAGCTTACAGATTATGTGAGTCTTTCATAGAGTATGAGTTCATTCACCCACGCTCCAAACATGTCTAGTTCAGTGCAATTCGTCCTAAAAGAGTTTTGAAATTGATGTTCTTGATATGAACTTTTGAATTTGAATGTTATTCTTGAATTGGGTTGAACTATGGAGTTTATAAGATCTTTCCGTTGAAAGCTAGAGTTATTTATAGTTAGGTTCTTGAGTATATATGCTGGACATCAGATTTAAAATGATTTTGAGGGAAATATTCGAGTTTAGGAAAATTGGGGCTAGAAAATGAAGAAGAAAAGAATTTGACAAGGAACATGTACCAGGTCTGCATTACGGAACGGACTTGTTCCCTCAATTAAAAAAAGATTCTCCCCGTCGCGGGCAGGACGTGGACTAGCCTGTCTCAAAATGAAGTTTCACAATATTTAGTTAGTAGCATATCCTCATCGCAGACTTGTTCCAAGAATGTGGTTTCGTAACTTTTCTCAAGTTTAGCTATTAGAAATCACTCCTAAACATCAAGAGACCTTTCATATCACCAATCATAATTCCTTGAATCCATAGTTCAACTCAAGGAAAGTTAAGAGTTAATTCAAGTAAAGTTAAGAGTCAAGTCAAGTAGAGTTACGATTCAAGTAAAGTAAAGTTAAGAGTAAAGTCAAGGGAAGTTCATCAATGTTTTTCAAAGGTTTACAAATATTTTAACTTTGTTTTAAGACTAAAAGTTTCAAACTAATCTAGGTTTAAAGATTCAAGTTCATTTCTCAAATCTATTGGGAACTATGTATTTCCAAAGATTTCATAAATGTTTTCACATTTACGATAAAAGGAAGATGAGATTTCCAAAATAGTTTTGAGTAATAGAAGGGAACATCGATTCCAAGAGAGGTTTAAATCTCAGTGTCGAGTAATTATATCAACCCAAAGAAAGAAGTTTTTTTAAAACATATTTGCTAAGTATATTTTTGGGAGTATTATTGAGCACCGATATGGGAATGCAAGTTCATATAGCCATTTTTGACATTAGAATCATACTTTTTAGATGATTACATAATTTAAGCTAGTGAATCGACTAAGTTAAGTAGGTCCTATACTCCTGCAACGCTTAACATGACCAGGAAAAGTGGGCCTAATAACATTTTATCATCACTATAGCTTTAAAGTGATGATTTTCGGTTAGAGAAACTCTCATAGTATTAATTGCATGGTTTCTTAATAAGGTTCTTATTAGTATAAATGGGGGTATGATACTTCATTCATGCATTGATCAAGTAGACTTTGACAAGAATCATTGTATGTCATTTTTTATGATTAGTAATTGATATCAGTTTATTTTGTATTTTTACATACATCTTAGAGTTATTTGTATCTTTTCATACACAGAGTTGAAAAACATGTCTTAAAAAACCTTTCTGTATATTGCACATGTTTTAATGAAATGAGTTTACTTAGGTATTCATTAGTTGAGAAAAGCCAAAGTAATAGTGTCTTTTAGAATCTCCTTCAAGCCTATGTTGTGTTTTAGCATTCAAACTTGCATACTAGTACATTCATCATATTAATGCCAGTTGGCCTGCATCATATTATGATGCAGATGTAGGTAACTATGATCGACATTCTAGAGCAGTGTTGATCTAATTGAGCAACCCAAAGTCAGTTGGTGAGCCTTCTTGCATTTTTAATATATCCATTTTATTGCTTTCAGTTTTAATTTTAGTTAATTAAGATGTCCTTGGGATTGTCCCAACGTCTATCTAAGTTATTAGACGCTTCATAGATATTCATTAAGATGTTAGTCCATTCGTCATTATTTTATTATTGGCTTATTTTGAGATTTGAGTTGCCACTTTGGCTTAAATTAAATATTTAATTTTCAAACATTATTAGTTCAGTTTGAAGTAGTTAAGTTGTTTAGCTCTTAAAATCTTTTCTTAATGCTTTAACTGTTCCGCCGAGCAAGTAAGCCAGGCAAATGGATCACATGGGGCCAGTAATGGTCTCTGAGTGCCGGTGACGTCTAGGGTGTAGGCTTGGGGTGTGACAAACTTGGTATCAGAGCATAGAGTTCAAGATTCTTAGGGAGTCTACGAGTTGTATCTGTAGAGTCCTAATTATCGGTGTGAAGCACGCCATATTTATAATTCAGTGGCTGCAACATTTAGGAATTCCTTCACTTTCTTCATACTCATTTAATGTATTAGAGTTTTATATCAAAGAAGTTTCCTTCTAATTTGTGCTTGTGCGTGTTTTCGGAGAATCATGCCTCCACAAAGAGGTGTTAGAGGTCGCCTTTCTAAGAGTTATGTTGATGAAATAATGGTACCTAATGCACTAGAAGTGCAACCTCAAGGAAAGGTCACACATATTGAATTCGGTGAAGTTATCCGGAGGTTAAGTCAAGTTGTGACCTATCAAGTTGGCAGAGAGATAATCGACATGAAGTAGCTGATACTTCAAAGATCCATGATTTTTTAAGGATGAACTCCCAAGGCTTCACATGTTAAAGTGTGATTGAGGGTCGGAAGAACTTCATTGAGAAGCTGAAAAGTATATTCGATGAGATGCACGTTGCTGAGGCGGAGACAGTGTAAAAGCTGCATACCGAATGAAGGGTGTTGCTAGAATCTGGTTTGACCAATGGAAGAAAAATAGGACTGAGGATGCACCAGAGTGACTTGTGCTATGTTTGAGAGTGCTCTCATTCTGAATTTCATTGTTCGTGAGTTGCAAGTGGCAAAGATAAGAGAGTTTCTGACCCTTAATGTGGAGTCTATGAGTGTTCATGAGTATAGTCTCAAGTCCACAAAAATTTCTCGGTATGCTTTACAGAGTTTCTAACATAAGGAGAAGGATGAGTCTATTTTGTTGCTAAGTTGTCTCGTCGGTCAAACAAGGTTGGCAAGGAAGCTATGCGATAGGGGATTTTGACCTAGCGAGGCTTATGATCCTTGTACAATAATTTGAGGAGGATAAACTGAAGGATAGAAGAGTAAATAATATGAGGGCTAAGACACAAGGGAATGAGTACGGGCAACAAAAAGGTAATGTCAACTGGTGATCTCTCAAACATAAAAAGAACAAACCTTCTCCGTCATCTCCTAATACACATGCACCTAAGAACAAAGATAAGTATAATAGTCAAAATTCTTAGGGTCTTAGAGCTAACCCTACATATTCTCAAGGTAGTATGGAACAAAGTGGTAGTAAGGCTCCTGAATGTTCTAGTTGTGGTAGAAACCATAAAGGGAAGTGTCATGACGAGTAGATAGGTTGATTCAAGTGCGTACAAGAGGGTCACTTTATGAAAGAGTATCAAAAGAACATGCAAAAAAAGGTTTTGGCGGAGGAACAAACCACTTATATGATATTGCTAGTCACTAAGAGCAAGAGGATTTGCCAATTGTTGTCATTGGTATGATCCAAGTCTTTGACATTACTATTTATGCTTCACTATACCTACGAGCGATTTTATCATTTGTAAATCTTTATGTTGCATTGAATTTTGATGTTATTCCTGAGTAACATAATTAACATTCAGTGTTACTACAACTATTTGTGAGCCCATTCTATTCGAGATAATCTATCGTGATTGTCCCGTCTGCATCAATCACAGTGACACCATGGATGATGAAATTGAGTTAGACATGGTAGATTTTGATGTCATTCTTGGTATAGACAGGCTACAGGTATGTTATGCCTCAGTGGATTTTAGAACTCGAGTAGACAAGTTTCAATCTCCAAATGAACAAGTCTTAGAGTGGAGTAGTAGTTTAGTAGTGCCTAAGGGTCGGTACTTTTCGCACCTTAAGGTGAGAAAGTTAGTTTCAAAGGGTTGTAACTATCACTTAGTCCAAGTTAGTGACTCTAGTGTTGAGATATCTCAGATCTAGTCAATTTCAGTAATAAAAGAGTTTCTAGAAATCTTTCGGAATAATCTTCTTGGAGTCTATCCTGAGAGAACTAGACTTCAGCATATACATTATTATAGATACTCGTCATAGCTGTATTCAACCATAAATAATGGCACCAGAAGAGAGAGTTGAAAATTAAGGAGAAGAATTATCCAGCCCCTGATTTAGAGTTGGTTACTATAATATTTGTCTAGCAATATGATGCCATTATCTATATGGTGTTCATGTAGAAGTGTTCAGCAATCACAAGAAGTTTTCAGTAGTTGTTCAGTTAGAATAAGTTATGCTCAGACAAAGAGGGTGGTTAGAGTTACTTAAAGATTATGAAATGAGTTCTCTTTATCACCTTTGTAAGACTTAAAGTTGTTGTTGATGACTTAAGCAAGTTGTTTATGGGTAGTACCACCTATTTCGAGGAAGGTAGGAAAAAATTAGGAAAAGGATGTGCATATAATTGCACGATCGGGAGTTCGATTCCCTATCTTGCGTGAGTTAAAGACAATAATTCATAAGCAAAAAACGATGGATTTTGAACAAGGGGGAGATGGTGTTTTGAGTTATCAAGGTAGATTGTGTGATTGATTTCAAGGGTAATAAGGATGATCACCTATCTCACATGCTGTTGCTTGCAACAATACTTACCACTCTAGCCTCCAATTGGCTCATAGAAAGCTCCTTATGGGAGAAGATGAAGATCTCCTTTTGGATAGATTCAAGGTGGTGAAGCAGGGTTGATGGGACTAGAGTTAGTTTATCAAGCTATGGATAAAATGAAATCCATTCAAGAGTGGTTGAAATCGACGTAGAGTCGTCAGAAATACTACAATGATGTTAGGAGAAGGTTGTTAGAGTTCTAAGTATATGATGAGTATATTATAAGTTTCGTCCATGAAATGTGTTATGATATTAGGTAAGAAGCAGAAACTCAGTCCCAGGTATGTTGGTCCTCAAGAAAGTGTTTCATCTGAGATTTCATGTCTCGGTGTTGAAGAAGTGCATGGGTGATCCTTCATTGATTATACCAACCGAATATATTTGGATCAAAGATAGCTTATCTTATGAAGATACTTTTGTTCAAATTTTATATCGCCAAGTTCACAAGTTGCGGACTAAGGAAGTAGTATCACTAAATGTTCTGTGGGGAAATAAGTTTGCTGAAGAAACCACTGGGAAGCTGAAGAGGATATCAAGAAGAGATATACACATCTCTTTGAATCCGGAGAAAATGTAGATCAAGGTACTAATTTTTTTCTTATTACTTTTTAAATTATGAGTGAGCATGTTTTTTGTTGCATTTTGCTTGTTGGGTTTTTTGAACTAGATGTTTCCATCCTTAGCCTAGTAAAAAGAAATCTCATTCGAGGACGAATGTTCTCAAGAGGGAGATATTGTAACATCTCGTAACTAAAAAGAAACTAGAAGGAAGTTAGGAATTTGAAATTGTTATTTTTGGAAAGAATTTGAAAAATCTCGATTTGGGAAGAAAGTTAAAGTGTGTTTTCTTCAACTTCAAGCAGTCATAATAAAGTTAAATTGTGGAGTTTAAAAGATATTTCTGTTGAAATTTAGAGTTTTTTGGAGTTATATTCTTGAGAATATATGCTGGGTATCAGTATCTAAAATGAATTTGAGGGAAATATTCGAGTTTAGGTGAACAGGGGCTGGAAAACAAAGAAGAGGAAATCAGACAAGCAACAGTTACCAAGTCTGCTTCGCCGACTTATTCCCTTAGTGAAAAAAAAATGCATCGCATCGCTGATACGCTCAAACTTACTTCTCAAATAAGAAGTAAAGTGGTCGTGTCAAGTGAATAACCTAACTAGTGAGGTTGGGATCGTTCCCACAAGGAAAATAGTTTAGACTTAACTTCAATCTATATTACTATTGTTCAGTCAATTACTTCCTTGGAAAGCAAAAAATGATAAAAGGGGGGTTTTCTATTTCTAAATAAATGAAAATAACTAGCGAAATTGAAAGAGACACTTAACAGCTACAAACGTTGGAGTTTAATCAATTAATGAAAGTAACTAGGGTTTACGTGTTCCCCACAGGTTCATAACTTGGTAAGTCTAACTATAACAACTCTTTGCTAGTATCTTGCATGCAAAGTGATAAGTTATATATTTCTAAATCCTTGGTCTGGCATCTAGAAAATTTCACTCCGCACCTTGGTCCGGCTACGCGTGTTGCTATACTAACCCTTATCTTTACCTCATATTGAGCATCGTATTCGATATTTGACTAAGTTATTACCTCGTACCAATCAATACTAGCCTATTAGATAGTATACACTAAATCTATGTTGATAATTCTTTTCCTATTATCTACCTCATTGGTCCGGCAAGTAGCATTAAGGCGATTTCTAACGTTGGCCATCCGTTAAAAAGACTTCTAAGCGAAAGAATTATCAATACATGCAAGACACTATTCTAGAATTTTTATTTTAGTTAGGTTTTACCTCATTATTTGCCTATGGTTCCCACAACCCTAGTTATGGAATTTAGTTACCCATAGTCATAATTACAATATTCAAATATGTGATATAAGAATTCATTCACTTACTTCGATGAAAAAGAGTAAAATCCGAAAGTTCTCTTGATTAATCAGCAAAAATTACCAACAATCAATGATAAAAGTCTCAAGATAATCAATAATCTCTCAAAGAGTCTTCAAAATAATCAAGAGTGTCTCACAATATTCAAGAGTCTAACAATGATCAAGAGTCTAACCTAATAATCTGGAGTCTAACCTCAAAAACGAGGTTTTCGAACTATTTATAAAAAATAAAAACCTAATTAAACAAGGACTCTATTTGCTGGAAATCTGTCAAAACGTTGTTGGGTCGACGGACCTCGCGACGGATCGTCGTGGCCACGACGGGCCGTCATGGACTCCGTCATCCCATACTTTCAAAAATCCTTCTGCTGCTCTCTTTATTACCCTCGAATCAGGTAAGACGGATCGTTACGAGAACAACGGTCCGTCGAGGGTCTCCGTTCCAAAACACTTGAACTCTTGGAATATGGGTACTGGGGCTACTTCTCTGATCTTCATGATGAACCTGCAGAACGGACCGTCATGGCTACGATGGTCCGTCACGCTTTCCGTAACCCCACACTTGGTCAGACTTCCCCATCTTCCTTCAGCAACTACACTACGCTGCCACCTACGGACCGTCACGAGCATGACGGACCGTCACAAGCTCCGTAGGTGGTCTCTTCTGCATTTCTTCGCTCAAAAACCTCCGCATTCATCTTTGGACAGATTTCCTACAAATAAGGAGAAACTTATATAAAATTAGCATAAAAAGGCTTTTGGACACACTAAACATAAGGAAAAAGTATTAATAATACCGTGAAACCACGGTATATCAACACCCTCAACTTAAATTCGTTGTTTGTCCTCAAGCGACGCACTATGACTCAATACAAAATCTTTGTACAATAGTATCCATGTTTTATCCTTTTCAATCATTTGGCTATCAATCCCGATTAATCTCATCATATTTATGCATGTTATCACTATTAGACTTGAATTATGTGGAATCAGACCATGACATAGACTCACCATGCACTAACACCTATCCTCTTCAATTTCTCACCGAGGTGCTAATATTTCCGGTATTGCAACTAGTGTCCTCACTTCAAAACAAAATCCTCATTTTTCACACAATGATTTCAGTTTGAGTATAAGGATTACTTTTCAACACTCACTCTCAGAACAAATTCACACTCATTCATACATATTGCCATAAGCTTGCCCTTATTTTCACTGCTTTAAGTTCGCTATACAACTCTTAGGATCACGATAGGACTTTCTTAGCTTGTAACATAGGCTCAGGGTCAGGTAGGGTATATTTAGGTATACTTTAGTGACTTGTTGCCCTCCTTGACATATCGGCTAAACATACCATTTTCTATCATTTTATTTTGCCCAGTTTCTCATATTCTTTCACCTTGCTATTTTCCCTTCTTTCTTCATTTGTGTAAGTGACTCTCTTCTTTTCTTGTTTGTAATTCTTGTATATTTTTCTTTTTCTTTACTTTTCTTTCAACGAATTCTTGAGTCACTTTACTTTTGTTCTTTCTCTCTCTTTGTTCTTTCAACCCCACTTTCCAGAGCATTCCTCATAATAGCCACCCTCAACTCATGGCTTTGCCATGAGTCAAAGTACACAATACTCAAAGTTGGGTCAGAGCCATAAAAAGGGTTGTTTACTGCATTAGCTACCCTCAACTTATGCTTTTGGCATAAGCTAAGGTTCACATGTCCAAGGAGGGACCAGAGCCAACACATTTTTCTCAGAAAAGATCAGTTAGGGTGAAAAAGAAAGGTCTAGTTTAAGATCAAATCATTTGGATCAAAGAAGGATAAATTTCATTTGGTTTTCTTTTATTTAGGCTAAACAATGGGCTATATTGAATAAGGGCCTATGATCCTTTCATAATTGTCTATTACAACTTACTTTTAGCAGGACTAACCAGGCAAGTTCTAGCTCAGTACAAATAGTGGACTATTCAAATCTTCCTCACACTGACTTGACATGTCATTACTCTACCAGATTATCAGACACCTAGTTTGAATTTTAGACTTAGGGTCATGCAGTGGTGTACCTCTATGTCATGCTTAGAGCCACACATTAATTAATTACTATGCCTAGTCATGCATCATTTTCCATTTTATCAGGATATCATTTTAGCCATCATGCTCCAGAATTAAACTATGTACACAAGATATAGACATGCCGGTTCAACAGAAAAAATAATCAGTCTTTTGGGGAAAAAGAACACAGGCAAGAAAGCCCCAAAAGATGATGGTGAATTGGGATACTCAGACTTCACCCTAGAACTCACTTTCCATTTACCCCACCCCCAACAAAAAGACATGCAATTGTCCCTAATGCATAAAAAAAATTTAAATACAGGAGTGGTAGGTGAAGCAAACCTGGGGCGCAAAGCGCCGACGATCAGCAAACTGGTTGGTCCGGTTCCCCGGAACCCACTACCTCTGTAATCAGGACACCCTCAGCGGTGTCCTCAGCATCAACAACACTATCAGTAGTGCCTCCCGCTATCTTCACTGTTCTGGAGCTAGACGCCCCAACAGCTAACTCTGCTGCTCTCATCTGACGCGTCTCCTCCTTAGCAAGCGAGGCTCTCCTCGCAGCCTCCATCTCACGACGCTCCTTCTTCCGTGCTCGCGCCTCATCCTCCTCTCGACCCCTACGCCTCTTGGCATGCTCTCGAGGGGGAGGTGGTGGAATCTCTGATGTGGTGAATAGGGCCGCCATCACTGTGTCTTCAGCAGGCTCGGCAGAAGGGGCCTCAGACTCAGGCACCCTAGCATCTAAGATCATATCAATATTTGCGCAAAGATTGTCGACTGCATCCTGAAGGGTCGACACATCCACCGGAGGGGCTGGACGGGCTAACACCCGCAACTCAAAAGCGTCCAAGCGCTTATGAACCTCAGCGATCTTCCGCTCTGTGTGCTGGACCATTCTCCGCTCCAAGCGCTCTTCTGTCTCAGCAATAGACTTCTGCATCCAAGGATGGATGTGATGCAGAAGTGTGGACATCTGTGCCTTAAATTTATGGACCCTAGCAAGCGGGAACAGAGCGGAGAAAGGGGCTGAGCGAGAGGAGCTCGGGGCAGTGCTACTACCCGGGATAGACTCGACCGGGGTAGTGTCAGTGGAAGCCGCCTGCGTAGCCGTGTGGGCCTGTGCTACCGTCTCAGCCAGATTGTCACCAAGAGGAGGCAACTCTGGACGGGGCCTTCTGCTTGGAGCCAACTCATTGGCCTCATCCCTGATGAGGCCGATATCAACAGTTCCAAGAGGGGTCTTGAGCTGATCAAAGTGACATATAGGAACACCTGCAGACCTGCATAGAGAAAAAATCATGCACGGGAAAAGGTAAGTAGTTGTGACCTTAAAAGCCCTCTCGTGCATGACAGCCTGTAGAAGCCACGCGAAATCCACCTCAAACCCGTCTATCATCGCCGCCATCAGTAATGCTCGATCCCATGTGACGATATTATCAGCGGCTGTGGGGTAAAGGCAGTGGCGGACAATCAACCACAAAAACTTCGCCGTGAAAGTCTGGTTGGCCTTCTTGATGGCTTTCGGCTCGGTCACCCAGTCGGCACCCTCTCCATCAACGGACAAGTGCAGGGCCATCCACCTCTTGGTGGTCTCTCTCAGCGATGGCTCACGTAGGAATTGGCCATCTTTAACAATATTCCATCGGTAGTCAAACTCGGCAGTGAGAGGGGTCCGATTAGCATCAACATCCTCGCCGTATAGAAACCGGCGGATGGCAGGCAGGAAGATATCAACCTGAACGCCACGTACTCGGACCTGCTCCAGTGGGGCCTGTTTGGCGGGGGCAGCCCGCCTATCAATCTGTGATCGGAGAGTCGCTACGTAGGATGCGTAGAACTCTCGGACTAGCTCTTCACTATAACGTCCCAACGGACGTGCTGTCCACTCCAGTCAATGTGTGGTGAAGATATTGTGGATCTCAGGCATCGTCGGGAGACTTCCCGTAAGGACCCGCCGCTCCAATGTAAGTGACCGAGTCATAACTCCTTTGTCATTCAGGAACTTTGCATCGGAATAGACTTTAAACTACCCATCGACACACCACCGGTTGGGCTGGTCATTAACCGGGGTGAGAGCACGAGCTGGTGAACCGGGTGTAGATTTTGAACTGTCAGCCTCATCAGACGAGGCCGACGCTGCAGCGGTGGCGGGTGCGGGAACCTCAGCAGATCTGGAGGCTTCCTCCGACCACGAATTTCCTAAGGAGCCAGACGCTCCTTCTTCATTAGTGGCTGACCCAGAAGGTGTGCCGGTCAGTGTGCGCTCCTCATCAGACTGGGAGGCAGTGACTACGCCGGACGCCACCTATTAGGGTGTGGCTCTGGCAGCACGTGCAGGGCGAGATGGGGTGGAAGCGCCTGGGGGCACGTACTCGGGGTCACGCTAATCATCAGAGCCAATGACAAGGCGGGTAGACGGGGCGACAGACATCGATCGCCCGCGTACGTAGACTCGATCTTGTTTTGGTGCCATAATAGATAGTACCTGTAAAGGATTAATATTAGTACTAGAAGGAGCAAACAAGACAAGCAAAACCACAAAAAATAAATAAAAAATTAAAATAAAATGACATTGCTATAGTAACAGTGAAACACAACGGACCAGGTGACGGCTCGTCGTGAGTACGACGGACCGTCATGGGGTCCGTCGTGTCTTAATTAGACTATGTTTATATGGAGAACCCTGAAGGAGATCTCTGACAAGTATGACAGTATATGCAGGTCGGATCGTCATAGGTACGACGGTCCGTCGTAGGTGTCCGTAAGAGGACACTTGAAAAAAAATATGGAGACCCTTAGAAGTGGGGTCTCTGACCGTAATGACGGTCATGCAGGACGGACCGTCGTGGGTATGACGGTCCGTCGTAGTTGTCCGTTTGAGGACACTTAGAAAAATAGAGAGAGACCCTTAGGAGAAGGGTCTCTGACAACCAGAACGGTTGTGCAGGACGGACCGTCGTAGGGATGACGGTCCGTCGCATGTGTCCGTTGGAGGACACTTAGAAAAAGTGAGAGACCCTTAGGAATAGGGTCTCTGACAATCAGAATGGTTGTGCAGGACGGACCGTCGTGGGAACGACGGTCCGTCCTGGGAACGACGGTCCGTCGCATGTGACCGTTGGTGGACACTTGGAGAAACTTGGACGGGGTGTTAGGGCTGTTGGAACGGACCCAATGACGGTCCGTCGTGGGTACGACGGTCCGTCATCGGGGTCTCGTTCTGTAACTAAGTGACAGAACTGGGGATGCCCCATTCATCCACTGCGACCCAAATCGAATTGATAGTGTTTTAACCTACATTTTTCTAACCCAAATACCTAGTAAACAAGCAATGCTAAAGCACTTAATTCTAGGGTTTTAACGCGGCAATTTTAGAGGATTTTTAACCTAGGTCAGACAAAATTTGATAAAGAATGAACAAGAACTAGGCTAATACTAATTGATAAACAAAAATGCAACATAAATGAGTAGAAATTAGAGACACATACCTGAAAATTTGAGGAAAAACAAGAGAGAAAGGTACTTGGTGATCAAGTAGAGACCCACACCAGCAGACTCCAACTAGTAGATAGTGAATTTTAGGAATTGGGGAGTTTGGAGAAAATGATTGGTTGTAAGAGAGGGATTATGATCTTTGTAAGTTGAAAAGGGAGGGAAATGAGAGAGAGGGCGAAGGAATGGGGTGAAATGAAGGGGTGGGGGTTTTAAAACCCCCAGCCGTGTCGGGTCGGCTACGCTTCATTAATGACGCGATGATTCCACGACGACGGTCCATCTCAGTTGTGACGGTTCGTCGTCGGTTCCGTTGTGTGTGCCCTAGTTTGAAAATAACAGAAAGACGTACCTGGCACGACGAATTCATGCGACGGTCTGTCACAGGAGCAACGGTCCATTGCTGTATCCGTCAGTGACTGCTGCAGAGTAATTTTCTGCAGAATTTCCTGGTGATGTGCCTGCAACTTTAAAACCCATTAGTAGAGAATGCTACCATTACTAGAATGAAAAAAACTATAAGTTTTGGGTTGCCTCCCAACAAGCGCCTGTTTTAACATCGCGGCACAACTGAGGACACTTAATTACTCAGCCTTCATCAAAATGGTATGCCTCTATCACTTCATTCACCGATGCAGTATGCCCAAAATAGAGTTTTATTCGTTCTCTATTCACCTTAAACCGCACTCCCTCCTTGGTTTTTAGCTCAACTGCTCCATGAGGGAATACTTGGGTAATCAAGTAAGGGCCAGTCCGTTTGGACTTGAGCTTGCCCGGAAGACAAGGCAACCCAGAACTGTCTAAAAGCACCAAATCCCCAACCATAAACTCTTGTTTTGCACTTTTTTGTTCATTCTCCTTCTTCATCTTTTCTTTGTGGGATATGGCGGATAACGATTGGAGCTCACCACTCTGCCTCATGGTTTTACAAATGTTGAAGGTCGCTTCTTCATTGTTCAATCGAAATTTCATCTGCCCCTTTTCCATATAAACTAAGGCTCAACCTGTAGCAAGCAATGGCCTCCCAAGAATAATAGGCACTTCAAAATCGACTTCACAATCAAGGATAACAAAATCTGCCAGAAATATGAACGACTCCACTTTTACTAGCACATCATGGAGTATTCCTATAGGGCTTTTCACTGTTCGTTCAGCCATCAGTAGCCGCATCGCAGTGGGTTTTGGGTCACCCAAACCCAACTTCTTGTAAATTGAGAGGGGCATGAGATTTATGCTTTCCCCTAGATTACATAATGCTTTCGCAAAATGTAATGACCCGACTGTACAAGGAATAGTGAACGCACCCGGATCTTCATTCTTTTGTACGAGATATCTTGTAGCAATAGCACTACAATGCTGCAGTCTATCATCATCCTCGAAAGTGACCGATCTTTTCTTTGTAACCAGATCATTCATAAACTTGGCATAACCAGGTATTTGTTCTAGAGCTTCTACCAAAGGGACACTGATAGAAAGCTTCTTCAGCATTGTTATAAAACGCCGATATTTACCATCCTTGGTCTTTTTCACTAATCTCTGAGGGAAGGGTGGTGGTAGTCTAGGCATGAGAATTACCTTCATAAGGACTTCTGCATCTTTTCCAGTGCTCTCTTCTGCTTCACCACTACCCTTTACCACTTTATCATCATCCTTTCTCACCTTTTTCCCATTAGACGGCATAGGTGGGTCAATGGTTTGCTTACCACCCCGAGTAGTGATTGCCATACAGTGCGCATCATTTTTCAGATTTTTGACAGTGTTGCTAGGAAGAGTGCCCGCTTGCCATGTGTTCACTGTCGCAGATAATTGGGCCATTTGCAACTCGATCTACTTAATCGATATTACATGTGTATCGACTTTTTGCCCAATACCTGCTAAATCACACCTTAAATCTTTAATGTGCTCATCACTAGCATCGAACCTCCTCATCATTTTGTGCAACATATCCTCAACTCGCGCCATACTATCTCCACCATCCCTAGGAGTAAC
>NC_028647.1:29625789-29626001 GCF_001406875.1 Solanum pennellii | reverse complement strand
GAGCCTTGGGCGCTCGGTCGGAAACCCCCCGTCTGCTCATTTACTGCATAGGAGTCCTCCGCATAATAGCATTCATCATTAGGAGCTGGTGGTTTAGGCAAGTAGTTAACTGCATTTATCTTTTCTGCACCCCTAGTGATAGTTTTTAGTACCAACCCAAGCTCAGTTCTCATCTAAGCCATTTCTTCACGAATCTCATCTGTGGCTGGGTT
>NC_028647.1:29615190-29624968 GCF_001406875.1 Solanum pennellii | reverse complement strand
ATTTGCATCAGGCTACTAGTTGCCACAAAGGTGTGGCCTGGTGGTAGAGGAGGCAAGACAAGTGGCCCATCGGAGTCTGTTATGTTATCATAGCCTCTGTAGTATGCTTGGGGTCGTGGAGCGGGATGTTGTCCCCTCTGCTGGTGTTCACCCGGGGCATCGGGTAACAACTGACCATGAACATCAACCGGAGCTGGGATGTTCTAGTTTGGATCATCATCATTAATTCCCAAGTTTCGATTCATGTTGCGTAGTGTACGCTCTAATTCGTGATCGTAGGGAAAAAATGGTTCTCTTCCTTTCCGCGTATTTGGCATACAAGGAGGGTGGTTCTGCACGAATCAAAAACAATAAAACAAAGTAAAATCATGAAAATATCAACTAAACTATAGTAATAAGTTTAAGTTAATCTAAAAGCTACTTTCCCCGGCAACGGCGCCAAAATTTGATACGCTCAAACTTAATTCTCAAATAAGAAGTAAAGCGGTCGTGTCAAGTAAATAACCCAACTAGTGACGTTGGGATCGTTCCCACGAGGAGAATAGTTTAGACTTAACTTCAATCTATTATTACTATTGTTCAGTCAATTACTTCCTTGGAAAGCAAAAAATGATAAAGGGGGTTTTCTATTTCTAAATAAATGAAAATAACTAGCGAAATTGAAAGAGACTTAACAGCTTCAAATGTTGGAGTTTAATCAATTAATGAAAGTAACTAGGGTTTACGTGTTCCCCACAGGTTCATAACTTGGTAAGTCAAACTATAACAACTCTTTGCTAGTATCTTGCATGCAAAGTGATAAGTTATGTATTTCTAAATCCTTGGTCTGGCATCTAGAAAATTTCACTCCGCACCTTGGTCTGGCTACGTGTGTTGCTATACTAACCCTTATCTTACCTCATATTAAGCATCCTGTTCGATATTTGACTAAGTTATTACCTCGTACCAATCAATACTAGCCTATTAGATAGTATACACTAAATCTATGTTGATAATTCTTTTCCTATTATCTACCTCCTTGGTCCGCAAGTAGCATTAAGGCGAGTTCTAACGTTGTCCATCCGTTAAAAAGACTTCTAAGCGAAAGAATTATCAATACATGCAAGACACTATTCTAGAATTGTTATTTTAGTTAGGTTTTACCTCATTATTTGCCTATGGTTCCCACAACCCTAGTTATGGAATTTAGTTACCCATAGTCATAATTACAATATTCAAATATGTGATATAAGAATTCATGCACTTACTTCGATGAAAAAGAGTAAAAAATCCGAAAGTTCACTTGATTAATCAGCAAAAATCACCAACAATCAATGATAAAAGTCTCATGATAATCAATAATCTCTCAAAGAGTCTACAAAATAATCAAGAGTGTCTCACTATATTGAAGAGTCTAACAATAATCTAGAGTGTAACCTAATAATCTAGAGTCTAACCTAATAATCCGGAGTCTAACCTCAAAAATGAGGTTTTTCGAACTATTTATAAAAAATAAAAACCTAATTAAACAAGGACTCTATTTGCTGGAAATCTGTCAAAACGCGGCTGCGTCGACGGACCTCGCGACGGATCGTCGTGGCCAAGACGGGCCGTCATGGACTCCGTCATCCCATACTTTGCAAATTCTTCTGCTTCTCTCTTCATTACCCTCGACGGCAGGTATGATGGATCGTTACGAGAACAACGGCCCGTCGAGGGTCTCCATTCCAAAACACTTGAACTCTTGGAATATGGGTACTGAGGCTACTTCTCTGATCTTCATGACGAACCTGCAGGACGGACCGTCATGGCTACGATGGTCCGTCACGCTTTCCATAACCCCACACTTGGTCAGACATCCACATCTTCCTTCAGCAGATGCACTACGCTGCCACCTACGGACCGTCACGAGCATGACGGACCGTCACAAGCTCCGTTGGTTGTCTCTTCTACATTTCTTCACTCAAACCTCCGCATTCATCTTTGGACAGATTTCCTGCAAATAAGGAGAACTTATATAAAAATTAGCACAAAAAGGCTTTTGGACACACTAAACTTAAGGAAAAATTATTAATAATACCGTGAAACCACGGTATATCAATCGCGGACAGGACGAAAACTCTATGTTTCAAAATTAAGTTTCATGAATAATTATTTATAAGCATTTCCACTTCTCATACTTGTCCCAAGACGGTGATTTTATAACTTTTCTCAAGTTTATCTAACCGAAATCACTCCTAAACATTAAAAGACCTTTCCTATCACAAATCTTAATTCCTTGAAACAATAATTCAATTCAAGGAAAGTTAAGAGTCAATTCAAGTAAAGTTAAGAGTCAAGTCAAGTAAAGTTAAGAGTTCAAGTCAAGTGAAGTTCATCTAAGATTTTTAATAATCTTTTACAAATGTTTTAACTTTGTTTTAAGACTAATAGTTTCAAGTTACGCTAAGAGTAATGAGTTGAGTTCATTTTTCAAAAGATATAGGGAACTAAGTTCCAAAGAGTTAAAAATATTATCATATTTAAGATAAGAGGAAGTTGAGATTTCCAAAAGATTTTTGATAAAGAAAAGGGAACATCGATTCTAGGAGAGGTTTTAAGCTAAGTGTTAAGTAATTATCTCAACCCTATGAA
Source organism: Solanum pennellii (assembly GCF_001406875.1). NCBI lineage: Eukaryota > Viridiplantae > Streptophyta > Magnoliopsida > Solanales > Solanaceae > Solanum > Solanum pennellii. The sequence continues at coordinate 29,622,355 of NC_028647.1, read as the reverse complement.
AGAAGTTTTTTTTTTAAAAAATGAGCTAAGTATATTTTTTGTGACTAGTATTGAGAATGGGGATGTGAGTTCATATTGACTCAAGTCTCCATAAACCATGTATCCATCATGGGCATTAAATGATCAAACTTTTTAGATGATAACTTAAGTTAAGCTGGTGGATCCACTAAGTTAAGAAGGTCCTATACTTTGGCAAGGTGTAGGATGACCGGGCGGCATGGTCCTAATAACGATGCATCATCACTATAGATTTTAGGTGCTGGTTGTCAGTTAGAAAAACTCCTACATCAATAATTGCATGTTTTCCTCAAGAGGTTCTGCTTAGTATGAATGGGGTATGGACTTTATTCATGCATTACACAAGTAGACTTTGAGAGGAAGCATGGTATGTCTTTTATTATGATTATGAATTGACATTAGTTTATTTTGTATTTTTACATGCATCTTAGAGTTATTTGTATCTTTGCATACACACAAAGTTGAAAACCATATTTTAAACAAGTTTCATTATTTTTCACTTGTTTTAAAACATTTTATAATGAAATGAGTTCACTTAATTATTCATGAGTTTAAAATCACGAAGGTAACAGTTTTATTTCACAATCTCTTTCAAGCCTATGTTGTATTTTAGAATTCTAACTTTCATACTCTTACATTTAATGTACTGATGCCAGTTGGCCTGCTTCATATTAGAATGCAGACGCAGGTAACTAGGATTGGCATTCCAGTGTACCATTAATCTAGTTGAGCACCCTATAATTATTTGGTGAGCCTCCTTGCATTTTCAGAGGATCCATTTTATTGCTTTTGGTTTTAATCTCAGTTGAATATGATGTTGTAGGTCTTTCCAAACATCCATCTCAATTATTAGATCCTTTGTAGATAGTCAGTCAGATGTTAGTCCGTTCGTCATTATTTTTTTATTGGCTTATGTTCTGATTTGAGTTTCCACTTTGGCTTAAATTAAATGTTTATTTTAAAATTATTATGAGTTCGGTTTGACGCATTTAAGTTTTTTAGCACATGAAATCTTATCTTAATGCTTTAAGTCTTCCGCTGAGTATGTAGCCAGACCAATGGTTCACTTTGGGCCCGCAATGGTCTCCAAGTGTCGGACACGTCCAAGGTGTAGGCTCGGGGCGTGATAATAAATTATTGAACCATTGTGTGTGAATTTGGAACTATTCTTTGTGTGAGGGCATTTCAGTACCTTTGTAGAGCCTGAACTTGCACTTGAAGTAAGTATTGTGAGCTTGAGAATCTTTGATAATGGTGAGTCACAACTTGAATCCTTGAGCGCCTGAGTAACTTAACTCTTTTTGTGTACATGCATGATTAAGTCTTATATATCATTATTAGATAAATTCTTTTTGAACTGCTGAACTTGAGATTCACTTGAGGAAAAACAAAAGTTTAACTGAGGGGTGTTGATGAGTAAAAGATTTGGACTCATTTAAAGATTTTTTTTGGATAGATTTAGTGTCATCAAATGCTTATTTTGTTACAATTAAATAATATAAAATTCTTGATTTCCAGGTATTATGATTGAGGAACAAAGCATGGACACTAATTTGTACAAAGGGACGAAGCTAGCTGAAAGAATGAAAAATTGAAGGCCTGGTAATTACCAAGTCCATTTGGCGAGTCGCCGAATGGCCAACATCTCACTTAAAGTTCCAATGTCCCAGTCCTTGAAGGAGGAAAAAAGAATTGCGAGAGAAAAGAGCAGTCGGCGTGTCGCCGAGTGGTTCAATGATGCAGTGTTGGAGCGCTCAATGTTACATAACTTGAGGATGCTGAACGCCAAAGAAAAAATGCGATGGAACTGACAAAAGAGTGGATCATCGAGCTGATCGGTGAGCTCGACTTACTATGCCGAATGACCCATTGCAACATATTTTTAGTGACTATAAATATGTTTTTGAACATTTTTGTTAGAGGAGGATATATCATATTATTCACTTTAGTAATTTTAAGTTTGAAGAATTAAAGTTTACCATTTTATAGAAATTGGAAATGGGTCTTTGATGTTATTCAATTTGGACGAAATCAATCTTACCTAGTTGATGGAAACACAATTTGGTAACGAGTTTTATTTTTTTATGATGGTTAGTTAAAACCCTAATTTTTGGGGTGTGAGTATGTTATTATGGGTTGATTTAACTTATGGGTATATCTAATTGTTAGTTTAAATGTTGTTTAGTTATTATTTCAATGATCGATTGTGTTTTAATTTACGGAATTGTAGTCTCAAATGCAATTCTACCGTCGTGTTTTTGACTTGCTCAGGAAATAGGTTTTAAAACCAAAATTATTGATTGATGGTCCTTGGGTATTGGGTTGTCATGTGTTTAGATAAAGAGAGTGAATCCAAAACATATTTCCATATATTCACTTTGAGAGAGTGAATGGACTAAGGCCTAGGTTGTTCTTATAATGTATATTTGTCGATGTTCGAGAGAAATTGGCTTGATTCGGGGTAAATTATTTGAGAGAAAGTTTACCTCCTCTACATTCTAGTCACTATTACACAACTATTTACTAACAGTTGCAATTACCCATTTTTGTACACTACCCTATAACCGAATAACATCCCAAAAATCCGTCTTATTATCGTTATTATTGTGTAACTTTTTGTTGCTCTGGTTGATAATTTTAAACAAAAATGACATGTTATTTGGAATTCCTGTCACCCTCTAATTTTAGTTATATTTTTATTTGTAAATGTCTATTTCTTTGGTTGATTGGAGCATATTCACACTTTACTCTTAAATATTAAACACGCACCACTCCATGTGGGATTCGGCCATAACTCGGGGTATTATACTAATGATCTTTGATGCTTAGAACTTGAATAAGTGTCCTTGAAACGTTAGTCACTCTCTCATCTCAAGGGGAAAAACCTATCAAGGAAACCGTCCTTAAACTTGTCCCAATCTGGAGGACTCGCATCAACCGCCCTCTCTTCCATCCATTGGTTCCATACTTGATAGACACCCTTAAGTTGATAAGAGGAAAAATATGCATTTTTCACCGGCATAACTTCCATCATTATCTACCCACAAAAATAACGTGAATGAGCTCTTCATGATCTTCACAAACATGGAAACATGAAACTCCAGAGGATTCTTTCTAGTGAAGTCTCCTTTTTAGTTACTATTGTACCCAAATTTGGGTTCACGGGGACCACAACCTCCCTATTGGATTGATTTGTCATAGATTAAGCCAACATGTGAAAGAAGTACTAAACTCTACATTATTCACCAACTCTGCCAAGGTGACGATGAGAACCTGAGTAGTTTCTCGTTCCACTTTCTCTACCGTATTCCTTCTAGCATATATTATTCAAGTATCCATTTGAATACATTAACAGAAGAGAGAGAGAGAGACATATAGAGTTAATCTCTATAACACAACTTTAGAGTAATGAAAGAAGTGTAGTTTCCTAAACATAATATAGCCTCACATTCATTAATGTGGTGCACTTAACACCTATGAATAAAATTCTACTCGATGTGGATTATGAGACCTCCTTCAACCTTAATAAACCTTGTACTTTGAAAATACCAAATTTGTCATAACCCAAAGTAGACTCTAAATGTGACATGGCATATAAGGCTATGAGAGGCCCTACACTAGTCATTTACTTTACATCATACAAGATAATAGAAACAACAGAGTTATAATGTCATGAGCTCAGGTATCCCCTTGGATTAAATGGCATATAAGACCCCGCAAAATCCTATACAAGCCACATACCTTTCATTATACAAGACAATAGAAGTATAGGATTCAAAAGAAAGTTTCAACATAGAGTTTATAAAATGAAGCAGAAGTCAAGACATCATCTCAAAGCTATATAGTATAGAAGATGTTCTCCTCACGTAACATGTACATCAAGTCCAAACTTAAAATAGAAATACATAATGGAAGTTCAAACCTAGAGAATCGGACCCTACATTTTGATAAGAAATGTACGCAAGATTATGTGTTATTAAAAAATGCACTGAGTATGAGAGTCCTGCATAATACATTTTAATACATGCTTAAAAGAGACAATTTGATAAACATGCAGTGACTAAGATAGAACATGAGGTAGGAGAGTTAATCAATATAAATCATAAAAATATGCTCAAGGAAAGATAACGTATTTAAAACATTCGTGAAACTTCATGAAGTAAACATAGCTTTTACTATGGGATATTTACCTTAAACTGACATATAAGAGCATGTGCATTATTAACATGAATTCTGATGTCTGCCCCACACTTACTTGCCAAGATAAGACCATGAACTCCTATCTTATTTGGATCAACTAGCTAAAGTCTGTCAAAGACAACAATTCAATGGGGACACATAGGTATGGGAAAAAGAGATTGCTACTAGAAAGCCAACCTCTATAAATGGGAGAACTTCCTTCTCAATATCCTCTCAGTGCGAAGTGTATATCCCACGGAATAGTCAATTTCTTAAATTGTCTTTATCATCCATGGAAGGGCACGCCATATTTCCAATCCAATTTACTCTCATTATATAGATCCTTCTCTTTGATTCATTTTAGGGGAGAAGGCCTTTACCCCTTAGAACTATTTATGTGAGAATACCTTTCACAACACAACAACAACAACAACAACAACCACCACAACAACAACATTGATAGTTCACTCTCAAATCATCCTAAAATATTTGCTAAATTTCACGAGAACATGCACAATTCCATAGATTCAAAACCCAATTTAAATTATCATAATCTAGAAAACATGGCTTAGACATGGGTCATGTGAATTCATCATAAAATCATGTAATTATCTCAATTTATTATTGATGGATCATAAAACAATTGAGTAAATCAATTCTTATAAGAACCCTCCACATGGTAGAAAACCTTTACTCAATTGGGGAATTTTAGATTTTCATATTGGAGAATTTGGGGACTTCATGAAGAAAAGGGATCCATGATTTAATACTATCACACCTTGATTACCAAAACCTTTTAGAATTGGGGAATAACAAGCTTGATCATTGAAACCCTAGGTTGAGTTTATCGTCTTCAACCTTTCTAGAGATAGAAATAACTTTGAGAGGAATACTTGTCCTTTAATTTTTGCATTTGAGAGAATTATTTAGATTAGGGATTTTTTCGGTGAAAATTACTAATACATGACTTCTAGATAGGGGTAAAATAACATATTATTATGAAAAGACCCAAAAAGTAACAAAGAAAATAATTGTCGTGCTCCGCGACAACCATGGCCTAGAATATGTTGATGAAGTCATAAGCCATCCTTGTCGGGCATCGACGAGTTTAAAGACCAAGAATTTTAGACCTCAAACAACGCAACCCACCCACATGTCATGTTCCCACTGATGGGTTGTGGGTTCTGACCGTGGGTCTCACTTTTTGATCTGAATGTTCTCTAACTCTAATACTCACTTGTGAAACCTATTTACAGCTCGTGCGGTGAATGAAGGACTATCCTGATAAACCATTGCAAAGTACAGAAACTTGACATTGTGAAGAAAACTTGACTGGCAAATTCATAGATCCAACTATTGTCCGTGTGTGTTACATGATGGACCAGCGACGACCTCCGTCAGTCCTGGCACCTGATTGTTAAATATAAACTAACATTTCTACTTTTTGAATTTGAGGTATTACATAAATTAAGTATTCCATATAAAAAAGTTTAATAGTAGAAGTCTAACATAAGTCTTAGAGCCATAATTTACATCATGAGTAAATGATTAGGACGTAACCCATACAACACATACCAAATCTCAAATTGAAACACATGAAAGCAATAAAATAGTCTTTGCCCTCAGAATATAAGGACTCACCAATCTTCAATATCTCTTAGGGATCACTAGCCAATTATGGTAGGTAGGAGCATCGGACCCTTGATAAATGAAACTATATAGGCAAAAGTATGTGTTAATACATGGAATGTACGAAGTACAATAGAGCTATATATGATTTATGAAATGATGCTAAAAGGACTTTTTATGACATGCAATGACCAAGCTAAATCATAAAATAACATTATAGAAAACTTAGGTGATTACCAAGGTAAGCTGTAACATGTAAATTGTGCATAGGATTTGTATTGCATGCCCTGCTTTCTACCTGTACAGTATTTTAATAATGTCGTCTGACATACCAATGCGAGGTTCTTTATTAACTGTTGTCTATTATTCAGATTTCAGGAAGTGAAAGTTGCTCCCTGCCGACAGCTAGAATTCAAAACAATGAATAATGGCTTTTCCCGACTCTCAATGTTCATCAAATGTATTCTTACTTTTGTTGTAGCTTGTAAGGGTCATGAACAAGGTAAAAGAATCTTCTCCTTCATATGTATTACATTTGTATTTTGAGATTGGTCAGAAATACATTTTGAATCTTCCAAGAATTAGAATTGATTACCAATTCTGAAGGAACTGAACTTACATCTTTGTTCCATCTTGATCATTAGCGCCTACATCTTGTTCATTAACGACATATTTCTTGATCAACTTTCTATTCATTTGTGCTTCCAATTTTCACATATCATTCCACTTTTGTATTTAATCTTTATAATTTCACGTTATCTACTTGTTTATTCAAGCAACCTGATTTTTATCATTATTAAATTAATTAAACGGAATAAGAAAAACGAAATTTAATTAATTTGTGAATTTTTCTCAGTAAAGTTCCTGCATAGAGAATATCTTTAGAATTTTAATTGCTAAGGTACCAATTAAGTCATAATATGTAGTAGATATATTTCTGTACATATCTTGGTTTCTTGTATTTGTGCTATTTTTATTTGAAAAATCGGTATATATGAAGGTATTGAAATAAGTTGAATAGCAAAGGGCCATAGAGCGATACAGTAAAATGTATGTGAAGCAAAATTTATTTTAAAATAAAAATTATAATTATCTAAATAATAAGAATGTAATATAACTTCAATTAATTTCAAACTTTTAAATATTAAGATGATAATTAAATGACAATTATTTAAGGAAAATTGTAAATAATAGTCGTCTATTGTAAAGTAATGTAATGAAACATAAAGATGTAATCCACATTTCTAATGTTTTTCATGATTTTACAAGAACTAGTTAAGTGAAATTTTCTTTGCACGCGTGCAACATTAATTCATGATATATATATATATATATATAT
>NC_028647.1:29563475-29614326 GCF_001406875.1 Solanum pennellii | reverse complement strand
TATATATATATTGGTAAATACTTCTGGAAGCGAAATACATTATGTAAGGTACTATTTTATCACCATGGTCATACATAACATTTTGAGCACAAAGGTTTCGTGATCAACTATGATTGATAAATCTACCAACATTCCCATATATTGCCGTATCAATAGTAAATGCTTCTCCATCCTTCCTTTTAAAAGAATTTGACTCGACTTTACTACTTAATAACCTTCCTTTTGGGGACATATACATTATTGTTGCCAACATCAAGGAAGTACTTGTAGTAATCCATTATAAGTTTGGCTTCCTTATCATCAAGCAATTCTCCGATATATTCATAAATAAAACTTTCGGGTGCAATATAATATGATGACCTCAAATCCAATCCTTTCCATTTTGTTTTGAAAATCTCGAAATGGTACCTAAGACCATGTTTGCTTTTCCTATTTTTGCAAGATGGAGGACATTTGCAATAAGGACCACACTCATGAACAATAGGTTTTTTTTAAGAATAGAGCTTGTTGGATTGAATGGAAACTTGTCTCCGTTCTTAGATGCACAAGAGCACTGCTCAAAAGCCGAGTATCTACTTGTGCAAGTGTAACGTTAAGTCCTAATGATATAATACCAATTAGGATACTGCATGTTAGTAATGTATGTGAAATGTGGGGTCTCTCATTATCTATTTCATTGATAACAATGATAGGTATATTCTCCTTCCTTTTCGAGGCATCATACTCCATAACAAACTTTGTCAGCATAGTGAATTTTGGTGCGTTGAAAACATTTTCACAAATATGATTGACATTGGCTAGCTGAGTTAGTTCAGGTTGGCAAAGATTCCTATGCAGTTCAAACTTGAAAACGTAATTTCTAGTTAGACCTCTTTCTCGCCAACACTTAATTATAGTATACAAACCATAGTAAATCTTTTTTGCATCAGTCTATTAACCATTAACTCTTGGATGGCCATAAATAACCCTCAATGAATATCCCAAATCCATTGAGTTCTTCGAGGAAAGATTATCCCTTCTAAGCTTCTGATCTTCTACTTTCGCATTAACATATACTCTAGGATTCCCTACTTGACCGACATAAATAAACTTTTGAGAAGATATAGTCTCATTCTCGTATAGACCAGAATCAACATTGCAAGTTTTCTATAAATATGCACATAATCGATACCCCTAAAAAATTTAGTGATGTTGTCCGACCATAGATGGTTCTACCTTGAATCGAAATTGATAACCAATTTCAACTCCAAGAACATTTCCAAAGACCCACTTCGAATTTACCCACTTTCCTTCTTTTCTAAAAATCATTGCATCCTGTATATTGATGTGTATTCCTTGTTTTTCTCCTTTTTTTCACACAAAATCTTTGTATTTTCATCAGCAAAAAGTTTGAGATTCTTTCTAACTTATTTTCGTTTCTAAATATGGTCATATTAAGAAATAGGTGGGCAATTTAGCTTCATTACAATATGTACGCCGTTTGAAAACCATTTACATCTTGAATAAGTTGATGAAAATTTGGGATCATTCAACTTAGGATTATCAAGACATCATGTCCATGAACATTGTTTCCATTGTTTTGACGAACCGATGGATAACAATTTTTAAGGAAAATTGTTGGTGATATCAACTCTTATGCTAGATACTGATATAGATCTAGTATCAATCATGTGATGAAATTTCTTTTTCCGTAACTTCTTTGAGAAACTTATTTCTACCTGTACAAATGACATCTAAAAGTAGGCACAAAATAAAATTTATCCTATAAATCAAGTATAATAGCAAACAATTTTACAAAAACACAAATACATCACATGATTATTAACACTAACACAACAAGGCGTTATGAATTTTGGAATCAAACTAGAAAAATTGTTATATCAAAGAAGAAAAAAACACATCATGAAACAAAAAAAATATGACCTAACAAGAAAAGAAGAATAGTAGTGAAACTCATATTGGGGCTAAAGGAGAGAAAAATTCTAAAATTGTTTATGAATCGGTGGGGAGGAGGGGGGTTAATGTCAGAAAAAGAGTCGAAATCAATATAGTAAACACTCTATATTAAACTTATGGTCCTTATAATTAAACTTTTTGAAGGAATTTGATGTAAATCAACACCGAGATGTGTACCATGTAATTTGCAGCGGTAGTCGTCGGTCTGCTTCTTTGACAAGTTAGTGCTCAAGTCTATCTTTGAATCACTAGGAAACAAAGATATGTGTTCACAAACAAAGATATGCTTTTTCTTGGACTAATCACTTGTTTTTTTTTGTTTTCTGTTTTACAAAATTTTCTTTATTTTTCACGTTTCACGTTAATTAGAAAAATACTCCCAATAGGATTCTTTTATGAAGAGGTTGAACAATTACTTTGTAACTATTCTGCCTATCCTTTAGAAGGATTTATCTTAACTAATTAATTAATTGGATAAGACAATAAAACAGAAAGTTGGGTCGATTCACATGGGCGACCCACTGCCCAAAACACACATCTCCCACTTCGCACATAGTGTACAAGACCCAAGTCAATATTATATCAATGAGACATACAATTCATATGACAAATAGTTCGTGCGACCTATGAACATGAAGATCATCTTTATGGTTTTGCAAGCCCTATATATGAATTCAATCACATGCGGAAATAATTCACTACTATTAAAGGATACTATTACTCCCAATACCCTAGACGTCATTCACTATTTCAGTAGTTACTTATTCGATCCCTCAACCTCTTAAAGAGGTGAGCTCGAGTTCATGTTTAACTTTATACACACAATTACCCTTAAGTGTAATAGCCAACTTATGTATACCAGTTGAATTGTTCATTATTTAATCATCTTCGCTTTCTACTTGAATATATCTATTCCATTGCAACTACTTTCCTAGACATGTACTGCATTACCAAAACTCTCATGGCTATTAGTAACATGCTAAAGTAGCAACACCGATTGAAACTTCAAGAAATAGCAAAAGGTCAAAGGGTATTTAATTGAAAAGTTAATTTAACTTCTCAGGGTCTCACATAATGAAAAAGCAGGGAAACACGTGCTACGATGTTTACACCTTAATTGGCGTATGTGTCTCATTCTTTTGATTATTCAGCATCGTACATACCTTGGTCTAAACACCTCTAGATGTTTAACCATAGTTTCTGTCTTTAGTGATCGTAAAGCTTATTTATTGGAGAAAGTTTTTTCTCAATCATAAAACAAGTCATAAAATGGTGGTGAAACTCATATCTTCACGTTCCCCGACATAAGAGGTTATTACTAGTGTGAGAGAGACAATCTCGCAACTTGATCGACACATTTTATATCTTACATATTATCACATGCACACTACATTTAAACATAAGTTCAATAGTTTTGTATAGAAGAGAATATAATAACAATCAAGTAAGTTTACAATAGTTAAATATCATCATACTCTACGTAAACTCAGAGCCTTAACACGTTTTTCAAACAAGTCTCTAGAGATGGCCTTCTTAAAAAATATCAACTATTATTTCACGTGTATGAATGTATTGTAAAGTTATTTCTCCACTTGCCACTTCATATCTCAAAAAATGATACTTGATGTCAAGGAGTTTAGTTCTTCTGTGATACTTAGGATCCTTTATGTACGCGATAGTCACTTTACTATCATAATATAGAATCATTGGATCCTTAGAATTCTTTGCAATATTCAAATGTTAAAAGAATCACTTTAACCAAACAAGTTTTTATAATTCACACACACATGCCACAAATTCAGATTCCATGGTTGATAGAGTTGTGCAAGTACGCTTCTTACTTTTGCATGAAATAGTACCACCATTTATTATGAACGCAAAAAACGGGTGCTGATTTTCTATCATCCAGGTCACCAGCACAATAAACATCTATATAACCTTTTATAAATAAATAAGATCCACTATAACACAGTGTATGATCTGCAGTTCTCTTCTAATATCGGAATATTCTTTATACTGCTTTCTAGTGATATTTTCTAAGACTGGATTGATACCTGCTTACTAGACTCATGGCATAACAAATATCTGGGAGAGTATACATCGTATGATACATCAAAATCCCGACATCACTATAATAAGTAACTCGAAACATGTCTTTCTATTGAACCATTCAATTGATGTTTAACTGTAAGAATTCATTTATTCCAATAGCTTAACGTTTCTTAGGAAGGTCAACAAGATTCAAGACTTTGTTGGTTTTCATAGACTCTGATTCTTCTTTCATCGCTTTTACCCATTCCTCCTTTTAAGGGCTTGATAAAGCTTCTTTTACAGAACTAGTTTCATCCTATTTTGTAGGAGTTACCAAGAAAACATAATCCTCAATCTCATAAGAATGAGTTACCAAGAAAACATAATCCTCAATCCCATAAGATCATTTAGGTACACCTTTTCTTGTACTCTTACAGATTTGAAGTTCATATTGCTCTATAGGATTTTGGGATTCATAACTCCCACTTGTACCAGGAATCATTTTTTGATCCATTGAATTATCAAGTATGTTTGACAACATTATATGATCTTCTGAATTCAACATTTCCTACCGAGGTTCAACTTCATCGACTTACCATTCTTTTTGGAAAATCATTTTCAAAAATCTGACATCTCGTGATACTATTTATGTAATATTTTCATCCTTCAATTCATTAATGAACACATACCCTTTTGAGCGTTCAGAGTACCTTTTAATGATACATTTCTTTCCTTTTGGACTTAGGCTCACCAAAACGATCTTTAATGTGTGTTGCACGACCCCATGGTCATGGATCATTCATATTTTTTTATGACCAGTCCAAAGTTCATACATAAATATAATGAAGTATGTCCCACCAGACCTTGCATTTTTCATTCATTTGACTACAAATATCAGAATGGATTAATTGAAGTGGGAATTCATCTCTCTTAGCCTTCCAAATGGTTTACACATAATCTTTCCAGCAAGAAAATTTTCATAAGTTGTCATTTTAATTTTGGTGGAAGAACCTAAATTTCCTTCTTTTGCCATCTTTTTCATTCAATCTTGTCCTATGTGACCTATTCTAGCATGGCAAATCTGTAATTGACATATAATTAGGCAAGAATTTTAATAATTATGCATGAGACATACACATTCAAGCAAATCAATTCTCATAAAGTTTTCATATTTAAATGTAAAATTGAAAACACACTTAAACATTCATTCATCATCTACGAATGAAATATTTAACCAAAATTTGAAATTAACTTCTTCACGTGTACAGTAATTTATTTTAGACTATAATCACAGAGATTTGAATGTCTAATCATTAAACACCATATGATATTTTGCAACAGAATAATCATTCACTTATCCAAAAAATAAAAGATAATAAAACTCAAATATTCATATTAAAGCACAATTAAATATGTTCACTTCAATGTTTAATAAAAATAGGATTAAAACAAAATTATTCTGATAAAAAAGGGAGTATGTGAATACACTGTGGGTGAAGTTTTACCCACTTAACTCCTATTTTTATATAGTACTTCCATAATTTTTCATCATGCCCAAGTTCGATTCTAACTTCATTTAGTTCATTCTTCCAGTATTCTGGCAAGGAATGATGCAAAATATCGTATCCTTCCCTTTTGTAACTTGAATGTCAATTTCATTAAGCTTTTCAAATTTTTCGACAAAGATGTGGAAGAATCCTATTAAACAACCAAGAGTATCCATCTTCAAAGACTTAAAACTCTATTCGATCTTTTTCTCTTTCTCTTCGAATGGTTCTTTCATTCCTTAACATATTTTGTGTATCTTTTGGGACACCAATCCGTACGATTTCTCGCCCTCGAAAACATATCTTATGGAGATTTTCTCTTTGACCTCGTTCTTTTGCTCGACTTTGAGAACTCCACTTGGAGTAATTTGAGCATGTTTCTTTTCATCCATATCTTAAATTAGAAAAAAATATATGGTTAATTCATTTAATGTTACAACATATGTCACAAATTTCTAATAAATTGCAAGCAACTTTTTAAGGAACATAAAAGCTACACGAATACACAAGACCAATAAGATTCTAAACAGGACACATATAAAATTAATCTTAAATAAGACAGTAATCTCACTCTTAAACAAATTCTTAAAAAACATTTTTTCTTCAACCCAACTTAAAAAGTCCATATATTCCTCGTTTTAAGTCTGTTTCTCTATTATAATATTTTTCAAAAAACATAAAACGAGATGATTACTACAAAAATAAGTTTCCACCCAAAAACTGCACAACGAATTTCTAGATTGCTCCAGACAGATGCAGTTCTCGGAAAACTATCAAATAACAACTAATTTTTCAACAATTTGTATGTTATTTTAATTTTGATTCTCTATTATAATATATTTTCGGAAAGCTATGCACAAGTAGGTTTTGATTTAAAAACTTTCGACCAAAAATATCTTCCAACCAATTTGCATATTGATATATAACAGAAGCATATTTTTTTTCATAAAAAACTGCAGAATTATTTTATAGTAGGACAAGTAATACTATCTATTACATGAGTTACAATCAAATAAGATTCTGAATTCTATTTTCCATATTATTAATCCAAAATTAAGCGTAAAAGAAAATTTAACTTCTTCCATTTATTTCTCTATTCTTTGTTTTTAAAAAGAAATAAACTCTATTTAATTTCATAGAAATATAAAAAGTGAATAGCTAAAACACAACACAATATAAGATTAATAACAATGACTTTGATACAATTGAAGGAATTTAAGGTAAGTCAATAGTGAAATATGTACCTTGTAATTCGCAGCGGAAGTCGTCAATCTGCTTCTTTGACAGGTTGGTGCTCAAGTCCATCTTTGAATTACTAGAAAACAAAGATATGTGTTAACAAACTAGAAGTTTGCTTTGTTTAATGATGAATTTGTCTGAAAAACTCAATTCTCTTGGATTGATCGCTTAGTTTTCTAATTCGCACAATTTTCTCACCGTTTTTCACGTTTCACGTTTCTTAGAAAAATAATCCATTAGGAGTCTTTGAAAGAGAGTTTGAACAATTGTAATTGTTCTTCCTTATTAAAAGGACTTATGTTAACTTATTAATTAATTAATTGGATAAGACATTAAAACAACTTGGGTCGGGTCGGTGCACACGGGCAACCCACGACCCAAAACTTACACTTTTCTTACAAAAAATAGTCCTTAAAAATAGGAAAAATTTTCTCTAATGGAAGAAGAAAAGGGGTTGGTGTGGTTTGACTAATTTAAATCAAATCTTCGAAATGTCATTATTTTTCAGCGTTTCTTTGAAGTGCTTCTCAAAGGTCTCACTCAGGGAAAATCCATTATAGTTACAGATTGAGGAAAATCTCAAGGTGTTATTTTATTTTTAAAAAAGTATGTCTGTAAAAATAATATATTTAGAATACAAAAAAATATGTTCATTAAATTTTATGAACGAAAAATTCTTAACTTTATTTTTTACCTTAACTTGAGATAGGTCAAAAAAAAATTCATTTCAGCATATGAAAATATGGTAGAAAAACAGAAGGATTAACATTAAGTGATTTGACAGAAATAAAACTAAATAACTTCAATACACCAAGAAAATAAACAACTTATTTTTAAGTATGAATACAAGTGTTGACTTCTTAAGATCCAATTTTTTTTCAAACTAAAAGATCCCAAAAATATTAAAGAGAGATGGAACAAGGGTGTACCAATAACACAATACCAAACTCCTATTTATATTAAAAATAGTGAAAGTGAAATTAAGCATGCAACTGATTTTTTTTCAGATTGTGTTTCCTTACATTAACAAGTTTCCAAGTAAGTCAAGTATAAAATTAAACATGATAAAAGTGAAGGCTAAATTAGGTGTGCAATTGTTTTTTGTTCAAAGTAGATGTTTTTTATATTAATAAGTTTTCATATCAAACAATATGTCAAATACAAAACTAGAAAAATAGTTAAAGTGATGGCTAAATTAGGTATGCAATTGATTTTTATTCAAATCAAATATCCTTAAATTAATAAATTTCCATATCAAACAAGATAAGTCAAATACAAAATTAGACTTAACGAAAGTGAAGTATGCAATTAATTTTTTATTCAAATTGAGCTTCTTTAAATAAATAATTTTCCATATCTAACCAAGATAATTACAAAATAGTGAAGATAAAATCATATTTGCAATTATATTGACTAACATGGTAATTAATATACAAATGTACCTTTTCTCAATTAATTAATCTTTTAATATACATTAATTTTAATAAAATAATATTTTGAAGATGTTTATGTAATTGTTTTGTTTGAAAACCCTTTAACTAATATAAAAGTGAAAAAATTCTTTTAATCTCCTTTTATCAATTAAAATAGAATTTTGTTTTATATTTTATTAATTAATTTATGTATTACATATAAAATATCATATTAATTGCATCTTGTTGTAAGACGAGAGGAAAATACAAGAATACACAAACACTAAATGATGAGAAATGGTGATGGAAAGTATAGAGAGGAGAATATTATTTATGTTCTTCAAGTGTATATTTCTTAAGGGTAGAGACCCTTTTATAAGAGGTAGAAATCATTTGTTTACTACCTCAATCAAAATACGATAGTAATCTTTAATTCATGCTTTAAACTAATAGATGCATTACATTATGTTGATAAAAGGAAACATCCATATTAAATGGATTCGTTACACTCCCCCTTTGATGTTTATCAATAGTGTGCCTCATTAAAACCTTACTAGGAATATCCAAGTTTTAAAAAGCCCAGTAAAGGAAAAAGAGTACAAACATCTTGTAATACGCCCTGATGCCTTCCTTATTAAGAACTTGCCGGCCCCCGAGCCTACACCCTGTACGTGACCGATGCCCAATAACCATTGATGGTCTTGAGAAAACCTTGGTCTGGCTTACATAACTCAACGGAAGACTTAAACTCAATAAATAACTCAAGAAATAACTCAAGAAATAACTTTATGTGAAATACATAGCCAAAATGGCAACTTTAAGTCTTATCGTTTACAAATTAAATGAAAAAGACTACATAAATTAACAATGTCTGTCCATGAAGCCTCTAAAATAAAGATGGATGTTGGGACAGGACCCTCAATCATCCTAATAACTAAAAGATAAATAAAATAGCTAAATGATAAGGATGTCCTCTTGAATTAAGGGAGGCTCACCAACTGACTTTGAGCTGCTTACGGGATCAACGACACGCCCAATGTTGATACTAGTTACCTGCGCCTGCATCCTGGTGAGATGCAGGCCAACTGACATCACTACATTGAATGTACCAGTATGCGAGTTTGAATGAAAAAACAAACATAAGTTGGAAAATACTAGGAATTGAACACTTACCTTGGCTCTGTTCGACTCGTGAATAACTACTCATTTCAATATAATGCAATTTAAAGTAATGTGCAATATAAAGAAAAATAACTGAAAATATGATGAAACTCGGAATGTACACAAGGATACAAATAGTCTCTCAAATATATGTAAAATACAAATATGTTTATAAAACTATCACTTAAGAGCTACAATGATGATAAAGCGTTACTCGGCCTACGCTGCCCGGACATCCTAACCTTGCAAGAGTATAGGACCTGAACTGCCTATGGATCCAATAATTGTGAAAAGGATTCATCTAAAAAGTATGATCCTTTTCTACCAATGATGGCTACATATTTTTCATTGAGGCTTGTGTTAATCTGAAACTCGCATCCCCACATCGTTGCTCAATACTACTCCCAAACTATGCTGACTCTTATGTTTTTAAAACATAGGGATTCTGTGGTTTGAGATTAGTGCTCAAAACATAACTTTAAAAACACTCTTACAAATTATAGTTTCCCTGCTTGCTTCATTTTATAAAGCTATTACTTCTGTTTCAAAACTAGCCTTAAGTCTCTTTACTTGTTTAAGTATAAAACATTTGTTACTCTTAGAGATTACTTATGTCAAGAAGGGGGAGCACCCCCTAGAATTAAAATGGCGTACTTGACCTCTTGGAGGTCTTGTACCAGCCTATACCTATCGTTCATCTAATTTTCATAGATATATTAAGGAGAAAATTTAAAACTTTCTTAGCACATCATATGGAAGAACATCACTTCCATTATATACAAAATATCATGATACATAGTTAAAGACTCTAATCTCTTTTTGCCATGCTAGACTCAACATTATTAGAGTACATTAGGAACATGACCCATACAACATAAATCATAAGTACATTTACAACTAAACTCTACAGTAAGATAGACTTAGGAAAACCTTTGACTTAATGATTCCTTTCCTTGAGCTTGAGAATCACATATCAAGCTCCTCACTATTAAAGACATCCTTTAAGCATCCATAACCACACTTTGTGTAAAATGGTAGATAAGAATGGTGAACAAGAATGCAGTAATTATGACAACCATGCAAAAACACGCATTTAAAAGGGACATTTTGCTTTAAAACCATGCATTTAAAAGGGACATTTTGCTTTCAAACCATGCATTATGCCGTTTTGTGAAAACTTCATATAACTTGATACATTAAGCATTATACCATTTACATACTTAATTTAGACATATTTAATAGTCACAAAATTACATAAAACCATACATTTTCATTTAAGGCATTTCAGTTCACCACTTTACAGTAAGCGTAATCCATTCATAGTGAACTCCTATCCTTTACAGTGAACTTCTTTTCTTTAACTCATTAACCTCCCAAGTAACCCTCTAGTGATACTTGGTGTAATGCATCAACTTAAGGCCACAATGTATTCATACATACAATCCACATAAGCCAAACACATACCATTGTAGAATTATAACACACCATAAGACATATTCAAGTCAAGACACCCAACACTATTACAATAAGCCATACACACATTGCGCATATGCTAACTTCACTTCACATAAAACATCAAGACCTTACTCACAATTCCAATCTAAAGTCTACTAGTGCAATGTACATGTTAAGACCAATAACCTCACACATACTTAGTAAACCTATCATGAGACCACAATCCTTAACCCTTCACTTCATACATCAACAAGACAAGCATAGATTATTCATTCATGCAAAGCTAGACCTTCATCATATAGTCATTAATACCAAAATTATGCATGTATGATAAGACCACATCATATAGACTCATACCATGTATTTCATTACAACAAGTAGACTACACTACAATGTCATGCATAAGGAACATAAACATAATCATATACATTATAACACCTTCCTATAACTCCCTTCAAGAGCTACTTGTACAATGCATAAGTGAAGTCCCATGCCCCCACCTACACTAAACAATTTCCCTTAGGTCATTTTAGTTAGGGTTCTTAGTTTACTTCCATTGTCCATTTAACTTAAGGGAAATTATAGCCTTAACCGACACTAAGACCATGGGTGCTAACATGGAATTTGGTGTTGTAGAGTTTACACCAAGGGAAGGTGATCTACTTATACAATGTATTACTTTAACACATGCTAGCATACTAAGTGATATCACTTGATAGATCCTACGTGGCAAGCATATTTTATGGAACTTGGATGTATATGTGGAAACCCTCTTTATGCCGAATGCGGCATTGTAGTTATCCACTTATGAAAATCCTCTTAATAACTATTGAGGCATTGTAGTTATCCACCTCGTGAGGACTATGGTTAACAAGACTTCCCACATTAGGAAGGGGCACACTTCATCTAAATTCACTCGGTGCTAAGCTAAGTAACCTTTATTGTAAAAGTCTTTATTAAAATAACTTTATAAAATTAGGCTTTAGGTGATTGACTACTCATATGCATAGCTCATAGTTCATAGATGAGAGATCATCAGCCTAAATCATGTGGCAAACCCTTTCACATGGACATAACAAATGTAAAGCACCATTTAGTTTAGGGTACTCTTGGAAACACCTTCCAAGCGCCCCTCTATTGACTAGATCATCCTAAATGTGTGAGTGTATACATATATGTGTGCAATCCTTTCACATAATACAGTAAGACTACACATTCTCATACATTAACATAATCATGCATTCATATTCATGTACATACAAAACCAAACGTAAGACCTATTCTATCAAGGCACATGTGCAATGCATAGATAAGGTCCGACACCCTTTCCCGTACTAGTACACCTATCAAGTCAACCTTGTTAAGGGATATATAATCATACTTCATGGACATATATAATACATGCATAGTAGTAGACACAAGTGTATATGAGAATTCTCTTTTATTAGACACCATGAACCTTTACTAATTTTAATCATGAATGGAGTGTGAGTGTGTGTACATTTGTCATGATCACATAATGGCTAGCGACAACATATTGAGGCAGCCACCCTCTTAGGACCACAATGCACATTTATGTAGGGGTATGCAGGTAACGAGTCATTCATAATTTATGCTTCATCATTGGCAACAAAGAAACCATACATAACATAGACACCCACATACTTATAATATTAGTAATACAACCTAGGACATAAACTAGAACGGAAACTAGGCATGAGACTTCACATTCGGTGATCATCAACACCACACTTTCATAATACAATTGCCTTTAAGACCATGATCACATCAAATATGTATATTGAAATGAAGGAAACACCGCCACCATAAGTGGACCATAACACACAAATCCATACAAGGCCAATTCTACTAACCATAATATAAGAAAGTAAAGAAGATAACAATCCTACCAATTTCTCAACCTTTGATCATCATGGATCAATACTCCTTTTTAATCAACAATAAAATTATAGGGAAGTATCTAGATGTACATTAACATGTACGAAATTATGCATAAACCACAATAAGATCATGATACTAATTTGTACACTACATTACCGATTCGATAGAGAGTAAATAGGTATAGATCACTTACCAATCTCCCATCCTTGATCATAAATGATCAAAACACATAATGAATCAATAATATCAATATAAGTCAGTAGGTAAAAAGATCATAACCTAAAAAAATCCTACTTCAATTAGCCATAAAATCGAGATCACATTGAAACTACATTAGCAATCTATAGAAGATAGAAGAACATAAGCCAATACTACCTAATCTTCAAGACTTGATCCACATATGATTCATTACATCTAATTTATAATAAATATACATGATATTCAGTAGATTATAATCAATTTAACATAATTAGATCACAATATAATTCTCCTAACATCAAGATTATAGTAACCAACACATAAACTAAATCGGGAGTTTGAAGGGAGCATGGGTTCATAATGAAATTGGATTGAATTCAACATGAAAAACAGTATATTATTATCAAATTATCATAATCATGCTTTTCAAAAAATTTTGTGAAAAACCCGTGACAAGATTGGAAGATAGGAAATTTGGTCCCAATTTCTCTTCGGAAAGCTTTGAAGGAGCTCTCTAGATGAATGTATATCTAAATATGAAGAATCACAATACCTTATTGTAGGAGAGAAACAAAAATCTTCATGAAGAATCCATGTGAATGCAAGCTCCAACTTTTTTTGAGCTTCATCTCCAATGGAGGTTTCTAGAGAGGATATTTTGGGAGAGGGAAGTCTAATTTTTAATTTTGAAATTTGAAATGGGTTTCATGTTTTTAACTAACTTAATATACACAAAAATGGTTAAGTAAACCACCTATAGTATTTCAGGACGTGGGTGAATTTTCCATTCACCCCTTCACTCAATAATGCGCCTAGCAGCTTAATAGATGCTACATCGACGGACCCATCAACGCCAAGTAGGTACAACGATGAACCGTAATGCTGGCTGTCGTTTGGGTCTGAAGCCTGTCAAAAGTCTTGATCCTTCACCAGGATAAGTCTTGAATGACGCCTCCGCCCCATCGATGGGGCGTAGGTCAGCCTACTGACCGTCCTTTACAAGCGTGGGTAGACACGGCCAAGGTAGTGTCTAGGCAGTCTTTGGGTCCTCCTCGAGGGCCTTTTGCGGGGCACTTGAAGGATCGTGACCGGATGTTTCAAATGTAAATACACACCATAACATGTGAAGGACCTTACATGACAGTTTCACCCAAAACACACACTCCCAACGCATCCAAACATGCTAGGCACACTCAAGTCACACGTGCACGCCTCAAGGGATAATTTCGAATGTCTTGGATGTTCTTGGACTTTTGCCTTCCAAATGACTTCAAATCAATCATACATGCATTTAAACACTTAATTAACATTTTATTAAGCTTATAGGTACATGTGAAGCTCTATACAGCCTAACTCATTTCGGGGGTCTTACAATATCCCCCACTTGGGAACATTTTGTCCTCAAATGTCACTTGGAATACTTTAATCACAACAAGGACTTCAATGACCCATAAAGCATCTAATAAAATTCATGACATCATCACATATAAGTCAATGCACCAAAGTTACAAGGAATACCAACCCCCGAGCCACGTAGCACTTAATGCAACACAAGCAAGCACAAACTTTTATTCATTTACTTTCAAAATGCATCAAACACAAGGCATCACTCTTGTTCATAGGAAGAATGTATTTCTCCTAATCATAACATGCTCATTAAACTGCATTTCATTAACATCTTATCATGTATGATCACACATAGGCAGATTCCACATTACTCAAGAAGCAATTAGGTAGTCATACTACAATGAGTGTAGAGTTGAGTGAAGTAGGTCAACAATGGATTCTTATTAGTTAAGCATAATGTCATGAGGGTCATACTCAACCATACCATGCTTAGTTATATTTAGGGAGGAATGTCCCTCTCCTTAACACACTTACAAGTCTCATAAGCTCACACCCAAGCTAGGCACAAAGGTCAATTCATTTGAAATGAGAAATTCTAAACTTTTAACCAAAAAATACCCATAAATTCTTCCTAGTGAAGTCAAAATGGTAAATCACACCACACACCTTACAGCAATAAGAATTCATTTCACAAAATTTCAATTTTTAGAATAACACTAGCATTCATAAGTAAGCATCAATTTGGGAAAATCTCACAATTTATAGGCCCACACTAAGACACTAACTAGACTTGACTTAATTTTTCAAGAGTGAGCCTACATCCATACTTCCAAAACCATAAAAGTCACATAATTTTTAAAAGACTCATCAGTTTTCAATCTAAGGAGATTCAAATTTTTCATTATAAGGCCAAATACTACACATTAAGAGTGACTTCAAACATGCTTCTTACCTTATATCACGAAGTTTAACGCACAACTATCATTGCAAGATGCACAATCAACATGAGAAATCATGAATTTGATCAAAATCCTTTTTCATGCAATTTAGAATCTCCAATCATGCATAACATAGTGTTAATTAAGACATACATAACATATTGAGTACATGTGATTCATACTTCTATGCAAGATTCCCATCCTGAACAAGCTATAAGAAACTCTTTAGTTCAAGCTCAAGTAAGAATAGAAGGATAAGATAGAAATATCAATAACCTTACTACTCACATCACCATCCCCCACTTAGGGTAAACCCATTTAAGAGAAACTTAATCCAACCCCAAGAGAATCTTAGCTTATTAACATCCCTCATCATCACTTAAAATAATTTCCAACCTAAAAGGAATTACAGTAACTCATCAAAAGAATACCAAAGGGCATTCTAACCCTTATCACCTAGAAAAATTATCCCCCACTTGGGGTAAGCCTAATCACATCATGTCTTTAAATTACAAGGTCAAGGCACGTCAAACCCAAACTATATATTTCTCACACAAGAAGGTTCAATATTCTTGAGGTTTCTCACTCCTAATCTCTCATCAAGGAATCTACCAACTCAATCATTAAGGGATAATATCTCATACCTCATCATTCCTCTAAGTTCAACACCTACAGGAAATCCATAACATTCAAGTTAGGTCATAATACCCAACCACATAAAGTCTAAATTATACCATGAACATCAAGGGTCATAAAACCTTAGGGGAAATAATATAGGAGACTTAGCCGTAAGGCCTATTTCTTTTCTTTCAATACTAAGGTAAGGTGACTTCTAGGTCATCCAACCCATATCATAAACCTACAAGGTAAGTACCCTATCTCCACTTCTAGGACCAAGCCTATGCACCTATAAAGCAATACATAAACCATTACACATATACAAGGGCTAACAATGAACCATTTAAACATGTATTAAGGGTTGCATACTTCCATACGTGGTAGCTAATCATTTCAAGCTTAAATCATAACAGTAGACTACCATTATGCAAAATCATATAGCAACATACTACTCCAAGAAGAAGCTTAATTCAACTATAACAACCTTTCAACACGCTATAACTATATCATAGCATAAATCTTCACCTAACATGTCATTACACCTAAATCACATGGTATCACATCAACATATATCAAGGTTCACCTTCACACAAACTCATATAACCACAAAACCAAGATAAACATCAAAACTCACCATTTCTCCCTCAAGAATAGAGATACCATCTCATCCAAGTAATCACAGCTAAAAGATCATCGGACAAGAAAACATATGAGAGAGATCTTATAGAGTTAAGTTCTATGGCACGACATGAGAATGCTGAAGAAGGGAAACTCTATCGTCCTATAGCATCTCGCTCATAGGTTTGTCGCGAATCAGCACCGATGATGGAAACTCTACTAGACATGGCAATATGAGACTTTGGGCCCTAAACCCACTTTCAAAAACCTCATGCTATGATACCACGTTTGTCACGACCGGGGAGCACCCCCTAGAATTAACATGGCGTACTTGACCTCTTGGAGGTCTTTTACAAGCCCATATATATCATTCATCGCATTGTCATAGGTAAATTTAGCGTAAATTTAAAACTTTCTTAGCGCATCATATGCTAGAACATCACTTCCAATATATACAAAATATCATCATACATAGTTAAAGACATTAATCTCTTTTCGTAATCCTAGACTTATCATCATTACAGTACATTAGGGACACGACCCATACAACATAAATCATAAGTACATTTATAACTAAACTTTACAGTAAGATAGACATAGGAAATCCTTAGACTTTAACAATTTCATTCCTTGAGCTTGGGAATCACATATCAAGCTCCTCACCATTAAAGACATCCTTTTAGCATCCATAGCCTACACTTTGTGTAAAAATATATAGAAGAATGGTGTTAGTACAAGAATGCACTAATTATGACAACCATGCAAAAACATGCATTTAAAAGGGACATTTTTCTTTGAAACCATACATTATTCCTTTTTATGAAAAATTTATAAAACTTGATACATTAAGCATTATATAATTTACATACTTTATTTAGACATATTCAATGGTCACAAAATTACATAAAACCATACATTGCATGTAACGCATTTTATTTCATTACTTTACATTAAGCATAATAAATTTAGTGTGAACTCCTATCCTTTACAGTGAACTTCTTTTCTTTAACTGATTAACCTCACAAGTAACCCTCTAGTGATACTTGGTGCAATGCATCATCTTAAGGCCACAAGGTATTCATACATACAATCTACATAAACCAAACACATACCATCATATAAGTATAGCACACCATAAGTAGCATTAAATTCATGACACCCAACACTATTACGATAATCCCTAGTCACATTGCACATATGCTAACTTCACTTCACATAGAACATCATAAGACCTTATTCAATCCCAGTCTAAGTTTACTAGTGCAATGTAAATGTGAAGACGAATAACCTCACACATACTTAGTAAACCTATCATGAGACCACAAGCCTTAAACCTTCACTTCTTACATCACCAAGACAAACATATACATATTCATTCATGCAAAGCTAGACCTTCATCATATATTAATTAAAATCAAAATTATGCATATAAGATAATACCACATCATATAGACTCACACCATGCATTCATTACAACAATTAAACTACACTACAATGTCATGCATAAGGAACATAAACATAGTCATATACATTATAACACCTTCCTATAACTCCGTTCAAGAGCTACTTGTACAATGCATAGGTGAGTCCCATACCCTCACCTATACTAAGCAACTTCCCATAGGTTTTCCTAGTTATGTTCGTTACATTACGTCCATTGTCAATTTTACATCAGGGAAATTATATCCTTAACCGACGCTAAGACCATGTTCTAACAGGGAATTTGGTGTTGTAGAGCCTTAAACCAAGGGAAGGTTCTCTACTTAGACAATGTAGAACATTAACACATTCCAGCATACTAAGTAATACACTTGCTAGATCCTATGGGTCAATCCATAGTTTATGAAACTTGGATGTGTATGTGGAAACCCCCTTTATGCCAAATGGGGCATTGTAGTTATCCACTTATAAAAAAACCTCTTTATTCATATGGTGGCATTGTAGTTATGCACCTCATGAGGACTCTGGTGAACAAGTCTTCCCATACTGGGAAGGGTCACCAATCATCTAAATTCACTTGGTGCGAAGCTAAGTTCCCTTTATTGAAAAGACTTTATTAGCCTTACTTTTATAAAATTAAGCATTAGGAGATTTACTCCTCATAATTTTAGCTCATAGGTCATAGATGAGAGTTCATCAATCTAACCATACTATAAGAATGTAAAGAAGATAGACAATCCTACAAATTTCTCAACCTTTGGTCATCATGGATCAATACTCCTTTTTCATAAACAATAAAATTATAGGGTAGTAGCTAAACGTATATTAATATGGATTAAATCATGCATAAACCACAATAAGATTTTGATACTAACATGTACACTAAATTACCAATAAATGATATAGGGATACACTCAATTCATAAATATATAATGCAGTAGCTAAAGACATCATAACCTAATAAAATCCTATTTCAATTAGCCATAGAATATAGATCACATTAAAACTACATTAGCAATCTATAGAGGATGGAAGAACATAAGCCAAAACTACCTAATCTTCAAGCCTTGATCCACATTGGATACATTATATATGATTCATAATCAATATACATTATAGTCAGTATAAAAAAATCAATTTAACATAATTTCATCAAAATATAATTGTCCTAACATCATGATAATAGTAAACAATACATAGGCTAAATCGAGACTTTTAAGGAAGCATGATTTTATCATGAAATTTGATTGAATTCAACATCAAAAATAGTATATAGTCATGGAATTATCATAATCATGCTTTTGAAAACTTTTTGAGAAAGAACCAATGGCTAGATTGAAAGATAGAGAATTTGATCAAATTGCTCTTTGAAAAGCTTTGAAGGAGCTATTTAGATGAATGAATATCTAAAAATGAAGGATCACCATACCTTATTGTAGGAGAGAAACACTAAATCTTCATGAAGAATCCATGGGAACCCAAGTTCTAAGCTCTTCTTGATATTCATTTCCAATAGAGGTTTCTAGAGAGGATATTTTGGGAGAGGGAAGTCTAAATTTTAAATGTGAAATTGGGACTGGGGTTTTCATGTTTTTAACTAACTTAATATACCCATAAATATTTAAATAAACCACCTATGATAATTTAGGGACGTGGGGTGAATTTCCCATGTGCCCCTTCACTTAATAGTGCGCTTGGCAGCTTAATGCACCTACATCAACGGACTCATCGACGCCCAGTAGGTCCAACGACAGACCGTTCTTCTGGCCGTCATTTGAATCTGAGTCCTGTCAAAAGGCTTGAGCCTTCACCAGGATAATTCTTGAGTGACGCCCCCCCTTTTCGATGGGCGTAGGTCAGCCTACTAACCATCCTTTGCAAGGTTTGGTAGACACTTTATAGGCAGTGTCTAGGCAGTCTTTGGGTCCTCCTCGAGGGCCTTTTGCGGGGCACTTGGGGAGTCGTTTACAGACATTTCCAATGAAATACACACCATAAAATTTCAACGACATTCATACCATTTTCACCCAAAACAAACACTCGCAAAACATCCAAACATGCTAGGCACACTCAAGTCACACATGCACGTCTCAAGGGCTAACTTTCGAACATCTTGGACGTTCTTGGATGTTTGATTTACAAATGAATTCAAATAAATAATAAATGATTTAAAATAATTAATTAACATGTTTACAAGCTCATAGACACATGTGAGACTCTAGACACTCTAACTCATTTTGGGGGTCTTACAACTTAGGCCCCTTATAACTCTTGAGAACGAACTCAACTGTTTACTCTTGCTTAACTTGTAACTTGAATCTTAAAAAAAAGTTACAAATATTTGTTAGAGACTCTTGGAAAATTTAGGAACTCACTTTGACTTGCTTATTAAAATTTAGGTTTGACTCTTAACTTCTTTCACTTTAATCTTGAACATACCTTGAGCTGGATTATGGATTCAAGGATCATGATCTCATGTTCATGGATGATTTCATGATGTTTAGATACACGTTAGAATGTTGGAATCAACTAGGAAACATAGGTACATCACTTAGGAACTATTATGAAAAGATCGGGGGGAAATGGGGTACCCTGGTGGCCTTAGCGCTCTGAGAGGCGTGATACGCTCAAATTTACTTCTATAAAAGAAGTATAACCGGTCGTATCAAGTAAAGAAACCCATCTATGAGGTTGGGATCGATCCCACGAGGAAAATGATTTATACATAACTTTAACCTACTATAACCTCTATTTAGTCAAGTACTTTTCGAAAACAAGTAACAAAAAGGGGGTTTTAAGTAACGAATGTAATTAGCTATGTCTAAGTAAACAAGTGACAAGTTCAAAGATTTTATTTTTATCAACTAATGAAAGTTACTAGGGCATAAGTGTTCCCCACAGGTTCATCACGCGGTAATTCTATCTCTAACAATCCTTTCCTAGTATCTTGCATGCAAAGTGGTAAGTTTTGTATCCCTAATTCCTTATCCCGAAAACTAGGCAATTTCACTCTGCACATTGGTCCGACAACGTTTGTATGCTTACTAAATCTTACCTATACCTCATATTAAGAATCATAATCGATGTATGGCTTATTGTTACATCGCACCAATCAACACTAGCCTATTAGATAGTGTATACTAATTCTACGTTGATAATTCTTTTCTTATTATCTACCTCCTTGGTCCGGCAAGTAGCAACAAGGCGAGTTCTAACACGTGCACTCATTAAAAAGACTTGTAAACGAAAGAATTATCAATACATGCAAGACAATATTCTAGGATTATTATTGCAGCTAGTTTTTACCTTGTTATTTACCCATAGTTCTCACAAACCTAGCTATGGATTTATTTACCCATGTTAATAATCACACAATTCATATTAGTTTGATAAGAATTCATGTACTTACTTTGATAAGATTGAAGAATATCCAGAAAATTACTTGAATAAATTAATATTCTTGCAACAAATGATTTCCAAAAAATAGAATAATTTCCCCAACATCACAAGTTCAACAACTAAAGCAATAAAACTAAAAAATACCCCAGAGTTTAACCTCAAAAATGAGGTTTTTACCAGTATTTGTAATAAAGAAGTCCTAACATAATAAGGAAATCTATTTGAGGAAAATCTTCCCAAAAAACAAGTACCAGTATTTACCAACTGCTTTCTTCTCCAACTCACTGTTACTATTGACGGACAAGGATGACGGTCCGTTGAGAGCACGACGGTCCGTCGATGGCTTTCGTTTCTCCACATTTAGAATCTTTTCAAGTCGGTACTGGAGCTACTTTCTTTTAATGATAACGGATGTGCAGGACTGTCCATCTTGGAGGTGACGGTCCTTCGAGAGCCTCCGTAGCCCCACACTTAGTCAGAATTCCCGGATCTTCCTTTAGCAGCATTTTCTTCATATGATGGTGGCCGCCTATGGACCGTCGAGGGGTCGACGGACCGTCGATGTCTCCAGAGCTACAACAAGGTTGTTTTCTTCATTAGCCACCCTCAACTTATGCTTTTGGCATAAGCTTAGGTGTACATGTCATGGAGGGACCAGGGCCAACACATTGTTCCCAGAAAAGATCAATTAGGGTGAAAAAGAAAGGTCTATTTTAAGATCAAATCATTTCGATCAAGAAGGGATTAATTTCATTTGGTTTTATTTTATCTAGGCTAAAGATTGTCTATCTTGAGCAAGGGCCTATGATCCTTTCCTAATTGTCTATCACAACTTACTTTTAGTAGGACTAACTAGGCAAGTTCTAGCTCAGTACCAATGGTGGACTATTAATATTTTTCTCAAACTCACTTGACATCTCGTTACTCTACCAGATTATCAGATACCTAGTTCAAGCTTTAGATTTAGGGCCATGTCGTGGTGTATCTCTATATCATGCTTAGAGCCACACAGTCATCAGTTACTATGCCTAGTCATGCAACATTTTATTTAAATCAGGATATCATTTTGTTTAACCATCATGCTTCTGATTCCATTTCTATACTATGTTCAAAAGATACAAACATGTCGGTTCAACAATAAAATAACCAGTCTCTTAAGGAAAAAGAAGACAAGCAATAAAACCCCAAGAGAGGATCTTGAGTTGGGCTACTAAGACTTCACCCTAGCACTCACTTTCCATTTACCCCACCCCAAACAAAAACACATGCAATTGTCCCCAATGCATAAAATTATATAGAATAGGGTTATAGATGAAGAAAATTTGAGGCGCAAAGCATTGACGATCAACATGCTGACGGGTTAGGTTTCCCGGAACCCGCTCTCTCTCTAGTAGGGACACCATCAGTGGTGTCCTCAGCAATAAAACCACCATAAGTGGTGCTCCTCTCAGCATCAACAACTCTGGAGTTATTCGCCCCAGCAGTAACATATAGAACCCTCAACTGGAGGGCTTCCTCATCAATCAGCGAGGCTCTCCTCGCGGCGTCCAATGCATTGTGCTCCTTCTTGCATGCCCGAGACTCATCGTCATCTCTAAATTGGTTCCTCTTGGAACGATCTCGTTGGGAGGTGGTGGCACAGCAGTGGTGGAGAACATGGCAGCCAACACCGTGTCCTCAGCAGGCTCTACAGAATGGGACTCAGACTTACGCACCCGAGCCTCCACTATGGTATCCAAGTCTTCTCTCAAACTCTCCATAATAGCCTGGAGAGTCGACAAATCCACTATAAGATCTGGATGGGCGAGAAACCGCAACTCAAATGCATCCAAGCGCTTGTGGACCTCCATGATCTTCTGCTCAGTATACTGGGCACTCTTTCTCTCTATCCGCTCCTCCGACTTAGCAATGGACCTCCGATCCAAGGCTGGATATGATGTAGAAGTGTGGCCATTTGGGCCTCTAATTTATGGATCCTAGCAAGCAGAAAATGTGTAGCAGAAGAAGTCGAGTGGGAGGAGCTCAGAGCGGTGCTAGCACTAAAGATAGACTCAACCGGGGTGGTGTCGATATGCTCGGATGTAGCCGGATTAGTCACTCGATCTTTCTCTACTGTGGTCGTTGGGTTCTCATCGAGCGGCTACACCTCAGGATGGGGACATCTTTGGGGAGAAAACTCATTGGCCTCATCCCGAATGAGGCCAATATCCACTATGCCGAGCGGGGTCTTGGTCACATCAATGTGCCACATGGGCACTCCTGCAGACCTGCACAACTCAAAGATCATTCACGGGAAGGGTTAAGTGGCCTTAAAGGCCCTCTCATGTATCACCACCTGCAATAGCCATGCGAAGTATACCTCAAACCCCGCAATCACGTCCGCCATCAGCACTGCACGATCCTAGGTGACTAAGTATCATCAGCAGTGGGGGAAAAGTAGTGTCAGACCAATAGACATAATAACTTGGATTTAAAGGTAAGGTTGGCCTTCTTGATACTCCCCTTGGGCTCCAGCACCCAATCGGCAGCTTCATTATCTACGGAGAGGTTCTGTGCGCTTTGTGGTCTCTCTCACATCTGTATCACACTGGACCAGCCATATTTGATCAACTTCCACCGATAGTCAAACTCGGCGATGAGAAGGGTTCGGGTGGCATCTACAACCGTGCTTTAGAGGAACCTGCGAATAGCCTGCAAGGAAATATCAACCCGTTTGGCGCGAACTCGGACATACTCCAACGATGCATGTTTGGTGGGGGTTGCCCGCCTGTCCAACTGAGATCAAAGAGTCACCACATAGGAGGCATAGAACTCTCAGACCATCTCCTCGCTATAGCGGCCTATATCTCAAGCCTTCAACTCCAGTCGATGTCAGGTGAATAACTCATGAATGGATGACATGATGGGAAGACTCCCTGTGAGAACCCGCCACTCAAGTGTCAGGGTCCGGGTCATAACTGTTCCTCGACACACCACTGGTTGGGATGGTCAATAACTGGAACAGGGACTCCAGTCTAAAGTGATGGAGTAGAGTTAGCACTATCAGCATCATCAGACGAGGCAGAAGTAGAAGTCTCCTTAGATTAGGAAGCCTCCACAGATCCGAAAGCTTCCTTAAAACCAGATGCCTCCATGGAGCCAGACGCTCCCTCGGAATGTGCAGCCAACTGAGAAGGTGTGCTGGTTAGTAGGCGCTCCTCGTCAGACTTGGAGGTAGTGACTACGCCAGGCACCACCCTCGTGGGCGTGGCTCTGGTGGAGCTGGCAGCATGGGTAGGAGTGAGGGTGACTCGTGTCACATACTCTAGGTCATGCTCATCGTCTGAGCCTATGACCATTCGGTTCGACGGGTCGACAAACTTAGAACACCCTCGTGAGTAGACACGGTCGTGTTTAGGTGCCATTTGTACCTGCAAAGAGAAGTAGTTAGTACCAGTGGAATGCTGCAACATATGCAAAAACATAAAACACAAGAGCATAATACAGAAAAGAAATGGCAGTGTAGAAGTATATTGTGCAGGACGGACCCATCGACGGTCTGTTGAAAGAACGACGGTCCGTCATGGGGTCCATCGAAGGACACTTAGAATTAATTCTAAAAACATTAGAAACAAAGGTTTTGATAGTGGCAACGATTATGCAGGACATACCGTCGAGGGCACTATGGTCCGTCATGAGGGTTCGCTGATGAATACTTAGAATAAATTTTAAAAATGTCTGAAACAAATGTTCTGACAGTGTCGATGATTATGCAGGACAGACCATCGAGGAAACGATGGTCCTTCATGAGGGTCCGTCGATGGATACTTAGAATAAAATTTTAAAACATCAAAAATAAAGGTTCTAACAGTGTCGAAGGTTGTGCATGATGGACCGTCGAAGGGACAACACGAGGGTGAATCTTCCCGTTTACACTGGATCTAAGATTGCTGAGGATTGATATACCGTGGTTTCACGATATTCTTAGATCTTTTTCTTTAAGTTTAGTGTGTGTCTAAAGCCTTTTTCTTTTAATTTCATGTATTTTTCTCTTTGTTAGCAGAAAATCTATCCAGAAAACGCGGAAGCATTGTCCTGAAACTGCAGAAGTGACAACCTTTGGAGCCATCGATGGTCCGTAGGTGGCCACCGTCGTATTGATAGAAAAGATGCTGAATGAATATTGTAATTCTGACTATATGTGGGGCTATGGAGGCTCTCGATGGACTGTTATTTCCACAGCGGACCGTCCTGCACATCCGTCATCGTCAATAGAAAGTAGACACAGTACCCATCTTAAAAAGAAGCTAAGTGTGGAACGACAGGGGACCACGATGGTCTATTATGGCCTTGACTGTGCGTCATCCAGGTCGTCGACTCAGACGCAATTTTTGGGTAGATTTTCCTTAAATAGATTTCCCTCTTTGGTTAGGACACTATTATTATAAATACTTGTAAAAACCGCATTTTGAGGGTTATACTCTTAGGTATTTTCAGATTTTATTGTTCTAGTTGTGAACTTGTGATTTTGGGAAATTATTCTATTTTTTGGAAATCGTTTATTGCAATCTTATTGATTAATTCAAGTAATTTTGTGGGTTTTCTTCAATCTCATCAAAGTAAGTGCATGAATTCTTATCAAACTTATATGAGTTGTGTTATTATTAACATGGGTAACTAAATCCATAGCTATGTTTGTGGGAACCATGGGTAATTAACAAGATAAAAAACTACATAAGATAATAATCCTAGAATAGTGTCTTGCATGTATTGATAATTCTTTTGTTTAGAAGTCTTTTTAATGAGTGCACGCGTTGGAACTCACCATGTTTCTACTTGCCGGACAAGGGAGGTAGATAATAAGAAAAGAATTATAAACGTACATTTAGTATATACTATCTAATAGGCTAGTGTCAATTGGTGCGAAGTAACAACGAAGCCAAACATCGATTATGATGCTTAATATGAGGTAAAGGTAAGGTTTAGTAAAGCATACACACGTAGCCGGACCAAGGAGCGGAGTGAAATTCCCTAGTTGCTGGACCAAGGAATTAGGGATACATAACTTACCAATTCGCGTGCAAGATACTAGGAAATGATTGTTATAGATATAATTATCGTGTTATGAACCTATGGAGAACACTTAGGCCCTAGTTAGTTTCATTAGTTGATGAAAATCAAATTTTTGAACTTGTCACTTGTTTACTTAGACATAGCTAATTACATTTGTTACTTAAAACCCCCTTTTTTGTTACTTGTTTTTGGAAAGGACTTGACTAAATATAAGTAATAATAGGTTAAAGTAAATTCTAAATCATTTTCCTCGTGGGATTGACCCCAGCCTCATAGTTTAGTTCGTTACTTTATACGACCACTTATACTTGTTTTGGAGAAGTAAATTTGAGTGTATCAAATTTTGGCCCCGCTGTCGGGGATCGAACCTGGGTCATCCGCATGATAGGAGGGAATACATACCACTATACTTTCATGTATGCCAAGTACGAGGAGTAGAGGAGAACCCATACTCTCACTCGACCCCAAACTAGAGCGTACACTGCGCAGAATCAACCAAAATTTGGGTATTCTCGATGATGATCACAACTCGGAACTTCCGCTACTGGTTGATGCTCATGATCAATTATTACTTGGAAATCATGGGGAAGGTTAAATATGGAGGTAACCTCCCACTCCACGCCCTCAAGAGTTTTATAGGGGATATGATAATATTACTGACTCTGACGGGCCACTTGTCTTGCCTCCCCCAAACGACCATACTTTCGTGGTAACTAGTATCTGATGCAAATGCTCACCGCTAGAGGTTGGTTTTCGGGATACCTCTTGAGGATCCACATGCTCACATCGCCAAGGTGAGGTCGGTGTGTAAGAGTTGTGTAGGGAGGCCTGATTTGAACATGGACGTAATTGGGTTGAGAGTGTTTCCTCTCTCACTGTCGGGAGAGGTCACTATGTTGCTTACCGAGCTCCCCAATAACTCAATCTACACTTGGAATCAATTGAGGGATGTGTTCTTAGGACGTTACTACGGGTGTCTAAGAATCTAAACCACAAAGATAGGGTGAACAATTTTGTGGCACTACCGGGAGAATCAACCAGTAGTTCTTAGGACAGGTTCACTTCGTTCTTGAAAAGTATCCCCAATCACCACATTGATGATGAGTCACTGAAAGAGTACTTCTATTGGGGACAAGATGATAATACATAAGCAGTACTAGATACGATAGCGGGTGGTTCTTAT
Source organism: Solanum pennellii (assembly GCF_001406875.1). Taxonomy (NCBI): domain Eukaryota; kingdom Viridiplantae; phylum Streptophyta; class Magnoliopsida; order Solanales; family Solanaceae; genus Solanum; species Solanum pennellii. The sequence continues at coordinate 29,586,830 of NC_028647.1, read as the reverse complement.
GGTGAGTGTCCATATAATGAGAAGTTACAGAAAATCTCCCGAAATAATAAAGCTTTGAGCATTAAGAAGTCAGATACTGGGAGAAACACTTTTCCAGTGCAATCCATACACAACCTAGCCACATCTGAGATTCGTCAAGAAATGGCTCAAATGAGAACTGAGCTTGGTTTGGTGTTGAAACACGTCACTGGGGTGCCAAAAAGGTAAATGCGATGAACTACTTCTCTAAACCACCGCCACAGACTGATAATCATTACTATAAGAAGGTTCTTTATGCGATAAATGAGCAGGCGGGGGGTTTTCGACCAAATTCCCAAGGCTCTAATAAGGAGAATTGGAGCCAAGTTCAAGTAAATCAAGGTCGGAACTATGCTAATTACAACCGACAAGGTCATTATGTCCGAGATGGGAATTACAACCGCGACAACCACTTCAACCGGGGTAACTATGGTAACAAAAATGATAGAAGTGGGCCTTATGTTCCACCTCAAAATTGTGAAGTTGCTGCTAGGGATGGTGGAGGTAGTATGGAGCGAGTTGAGGATATGTTGCAGAAAATAATGAGGAGGTTTGATGCTAGTGATGAGCACACTAAAGAGTTGTGGAATGACTTAGCGAGTATTGGGCAAAAAGTTGATGCACATGCAATCTCGATCAATCATCTTGATTTGCAAATGGCCCAATTGTCTTTGACTGTGAACCGACGCCAACCGGTCACTCTTCCTAGCAATACTATCGAAAATTTGAAAAATGATGGACATTGCATGGAATTCACAACTCGAGGTGGTAAGCAAAACATTGATCCACCGACGCCGTCTAGTGTAGAAAATGTGATAAGAGGCGATGATGAGATAGTGGAGGTTAGTGGTGAGTTAAAAGACAAAACGGGGAAAGAAGCTGAGGTACCCCAAAAGGTGACCCCCATGCCTAGACCACCACCTCCATTCCCCAAAGAGGTTAGTGAAAAAGACCGAGGATGGTAAATACCGATGTTTTATCACTATGCTCAAATAGCTTTCCATCAATGTCCCTTTGATAGAAGCTTTTGAACAAATGCATGGTTATGCCAAGGTCATGAAAGATATGATCACTAAGAAAAGATCGGTCAATTTTGAGGATGATGATAGAATGCAAAATTGTAGTGTTATTGCTACAAGGTCTCTAGTGCAAAAGAAAGAAGATCCGGGGGTCTTCACTATTCCATGTACAATCGGGTTATTACACTTTGCGAAAGCGTTAAGTGATCTTAGGGCAAGCATATATCTCATGCCTCTCTCTATTTACAAGAAGTTGGGTTTGGGTGACCCAAAGCCCACTGCGATGCGGCTACTGATGGCCGATTGAACGATGAAGAGGCCTATTGGGATACTCCACGATGTGTAAGTAAAGGTGGAGTCATTCATATTTCTGGCCGATTTTGTAATTCTGGATTTTGAGGTTGATTTTGAGGTACCTATTTTTCTTGGGAGGCCATTCCTGGCTACTGGTAGAGACTTGGTTTATATGGAGAACGGGAAAAATGAAATTTCGATTGAACAATGAATAAGTGACTTTCAATATTTCTAGGTCCATGAGGCATAGTGGTGAGATCCACTCGGTATCTGCCATATCATATAGAGTTGAAAAGTTATCTGAGGTACAAATAGAAAAGCGTCTGGGTTTAGAAGCACTAGTGACAGTGATCATGAATTTTGATAGTGCTTGCATTGAAGAATTTGGGTCATTGGTCGCGGCACTTGATTGAGGTGATGTTCAGTTTAAACCAAAGAAGTTGGAGTTAGATATGAAGCACCTTCAAAACCATCTATAGAGGAAGCTCCAAAGTAAAAGTAAAGGCTCTACCACCTCAGTTGAGGTATGTATACTTGGGAAAAGGTGACACTTTGCTGGTAATTATTGCATCAGATTTGGATGTGCATCAGGTTGAGAGTTTGGTGGAGGTGTTTAAAAGGTTCAAAAGAGCTATTAGGTGGACTATTGCAGATATTATTGTGATCCCTCCAGGGATTTGTTCACATAAAATCAAACTCATGCCCGATCATAAGCCAAGTATTTAGCACCAAAGACGTTTAAATCCACCCATGTAAGAGGTGGTGAAGAAGGAAATCATTAAGTGTTTTGATGCTGGAGTGATATATCCAATCACCGATAGTAGTTGGGTATGCCCTATTCAGTGTGTACCTATGAAAGGGGGAATGATTATGGTCCCTAATGAGAAAAATGAGCTTGTTCCGATGAGGCCGGTGACTCGATGGAGGGTATGTATGGATTACTATAAATTAAATGCATGGACCGAGAAGGACCATTTTCCTATGTCCTTCATAAATCATATGTTGGATAGACTTGCAGGACAGGGGGTGGTACTATTTTCGTGATGGCTATTCGAGTTATAATCAGATTTCTTTTCCACCTGAAGATCAAGATAAAACCACTTTTACTTGTCCTTATGGGACCTTCGCGTTCAAGAGAATACCATTTGGGTTAAGTAATGCACCATCTACATTTCAGAGATGTATGATGTCAATATTCTCCGATATGTTGGAGGACACTATTGAGGTGTTTATGGATGATTTTTCAGTGGTTAGTGACTCCTTTGAATGGTGTTTGAGTCATTTATCCGAGGTTCTTAAGAGGTTTGAAGATTGCAACCTTGTGCTAAATTAGGAAAAAATCACTTCATGGTGAAAGAAGATACTGTATTGGGCATCGCATTTCAGAGAAGGGCATAGAGGTTGATCGAGATAAAGTTGAGGTGATGAAGCGACTTCCTTCATCTATCTTTCTAAAAGGTGTGAGAAGTTTTTTTGGGCATGCAGGCTTTTACCGGAGGTTCATCAAGGATTTTTCAAAGATTGCACATCCTTTGTTAAAGTTCCTATCATCATTTCTCCGGATTGGAGCAAGCCTTTTGAGGTGATGTGTGATGCGAGTGGGGTTGCTCTTGGTGTGGTATTGGGATAAAGAAGGGACAAAATCCTTCATCCCATTCACTATGCTACTAAAGCCCTTAATGAAGCCCAAAAGAACTACAACATGACTGAACAAGAGCTCCTTGCAGTAGTCTTTGTTTTCAAGAAATTTCGCTCCTATTTGCTTGGCACGAGGGTTATAGTGCATACTGATTATTATGCTTTGAGATATTTGATGGAAAAGAAGTAAGCGAAAATGAGTTTTATTCGTTGGGTATTACTATTGTAAGAATTTGACTTTGAGGTGAAAGATAGAAAAGGGACTGAAAATAAAGTTGTTGATCAGTTGTCCCGATTAGCAGATGAAGCAATGAGGGAGTTAGGTGAAAAGGCTGAAATTGATGATATTCTTCCTGATGAGCATGTACTAGCTGCCTCCCAAGACTTGATTCCATGGTTCGTAGACTTTGTGAATTATCTGGCTAGTGATATCGTCCCACCGGACTTGTCCTTTCATCAAAGAAAAAAGTTCATGCATGATGTGAAAAATTTCTTTTGGGATGAGCCATACTTATATATTAGTTGTGCCGATGGGCTTATTCGAGGTTGTGTGCCAGAAGTTGAGATGTTGAGTGTTTTGGAGTCATGCATTCTTTGCCTGTAGGTGGGCATCCTAGTGGTATCCGAACTGCTTACAAGATCTTTCAATGTGGCTGCTATTGGCCAACCATCCACCAAGATGCTCATGAGTTCATCAAGGCATGTGATAGATGCCAAAAAGATGGTGGCATTTCGAGAAAGCAAGAGCTCCATTTAAATCTCATTCTTGTGATTGAATTGTTTGACGTGTGGGGCATTGAATTTATGGGCCCTTTTTTGCGTTCTCATGGGATGAAGTACATTCTTGTGGCAGTCGATTATGTGTCAAAATGGGTAGCAGCTATCTCACTTGAGAACAATGAAGGGAAGAGTGTCATCGCTTTCTTGAAAAAGAACATATTTTCAAGATTTGGCACCCCAAGCCCTATTATTATTGATGGGGGATCCCACTTATGCAACAAGTTGTTAAAGGGATTATTGGGAAAATATGGGGTTTACCTTAATGTGGTCACTCCTTACCATCCTCAAACTAGTGGGAAAGTTGAGGTGTCAAACGGAGAGATTAAGCAGATTTTGGCAAAAAGGGTGAATACTAGTAGAACGGATTGGTCAAGGAGGCTTGATAATGCTCTTTAGGCCTACTGGTCAACATACAAGACTCTCATAGGCATGTCCCCATACCAACTTGTATATGGTAAGGCTTGTCACTTATCGGTTGAATTAGAGAATAAGGCCATGTGGGCAATGAAGAAGTTGAAAATGGATTGGAATGAGGCTGCGGAACAGAGGTTAAACGAGTTTAATGAGCTTGATGAATTTCGCTTGAAGGCATATGAAAGTTCAGCCCTCTACAAAAAAACGATGATGAAGTACCATGACCAAAAGATCAAGAAGCAAGATTTTTGTGTTGGGGATTTGGTGCTTTTGTTCAATCTAGGTTGCGTTTATTTCGAAGCAAACTCAAGTCCAAATGGACTGGTCCCTATTTTATCACCCAACTATTCCCTCGTGGTGCGGTTGAGTTGGAGAACAAGGAGAGTGTGAGTTTTAAGGTGAACGGGCAGCGAATCAAAATTTATCTTGGGCATGATGAAACGGGAAGGAAGTAATCGAGGCATACCATCTTGATGAAGTCAGAGTAATCAAGAGTCCTCCGTCGTGTCGCGACGTTAAATCATGCGCTGATTGGGAGGCAACCCAATATTTATCCTCTTGCAAACTATAGTTTTTTCATGATTTTCTAGGCATAAGTGCATTATTTTTGCTTTTATTACTTATGTCACGTCTGAATGTTCCTTTATTTTTCTTTAGAAGTGTTGGACTGAGTGTAGAGTAGGGTCCATGTGCAAAAAGTGTCTAGAAAACACAAAAAGATTAGCTTAATGGGTGTTAAATGTGCAGGGACCAAGTAACCAGAAATCTGCAGAAAATTGGTCTGGTGCACCCATCGACGGACGCATCGATGGACTGTCATCTCTTCGACGGACCGTCGGTCGGAGCCGTCGTACCAAGGTATGTTCTTTAAATTTTTCCAAGTTAGGGCAATGTCTATGGAGGGGTCGACGGTATTATAGTCCGTGGACAGAGAATCATCGATCCCTTATCCACCAAACCGACCCGAACCGTCCGGCTACGTATTAAAAGTTTTTAAACTCTTCATTTACCCACCTCTTCGCGTAATCCCCATAACCGTTTCCCTCCCTATTTCCTCTCATTTTCCCCCACTACCTGAGCCATTCACTCCCATTCCATCATCAGATTCCCACACTTCCACAAAATCCATTCTCTCCCAAAATCACCCATTTGCTTCACTTCCTTTGATGGTCGGTGTTCGTGGTGGTTGTTGCTGCTGTTCAACTACTAGATTTGATACTCTTATTCATCTATTACAGTTGTCAGGTATGTTGTTCTGAGTTTCAAGATTAAATTTTGTTAATATTCCTGATTATAGTGATGTTTAACTGTTTGGGTACTTAATTTTGGACAATTTTGCTTGCTCAAACTTACAGACAAAAGTCCTAAGTCCCTTAGAACACTGAAATTGAAACGGATGGGGGTGTATTGTTAATAAATATAGTGTTTGTTTGCATGATTGTGTTCCTGACCTAGGGTTTGATAGGCTGTCGGAAATGCATGTTAAAACAAGGAAAATTCATGCTTTACGAATTATGGGATGCTGGGTAAATGTTTAGTAAACATAGGATTCTAAGAATACTTCAAATTAGTATGATAAGGTATCAATTTTTGCTGCAAAACTGTGTTCCCTGAAGGTCAGGACGAGACCCCATCGACGGACCATCGACATGGCGATTGATCGTCATTGGGGTCCGTCAAACCCAACTTCCCGAATTTACTCTAAGTATTTTTCGACGGCCCTTATGATGGACCGTCGTCCCTTTAACGGTCTGTCCTGGATAACCGTCGACGGTGTAAGAACCTTTTCTTCTTATATTTTATAAAATTAATCTAAGTGTCCCGCGATGGACCCTTATGACAGATCGTCATCCCTTCGATTGTCTGTCCTGCACAAGAGTCAATGGTGTCAAAACCTTTGTTTCTGACGTCTTTATAATTTCATCTAAGTGTCCCACAATGGACCCTCATGACGGACTGTCGTGCCTTCGAGGATCCGTCCTGCACAACCGTCGACGGTGTCAGAACCTTGTTTTTGATGTCTTTATAATTTCTTCTAAGTGTCCCTCAATGGACCCTCATGATGGACCACCGTTCCTTCGACGGTCCTTTTGCACAACCGTCAAAACTGTCAGAACCTTTGTTTCTGATATTTTAAAAATTATTTGTAAGTGTCCCGTGATGGACACTGTCAAAACCTTTGTTTCTCATGTTATAAAAATTATTTCTAAGTGTCCCTCGACGGACCCCCTTGACACACCGTCATACCTTCGATGGACCGTCGATAGGTACGTCCTGCACTCTGTACTTCTTCACTGTAATTCTTTTTCGATGTTTTGCTGCTTCCACTGGTAACTACTTCTCTCTGCAGGTACAAATGTCACCTGAACACAATTGTGTCTACTCACGAGGGCGTTCCAAGTCAGTTTCCCCGTCGAATCATCTTATCATAGGATCAGATGATAAACGTGACCTAGAGTACGTGCCACCAGACGCCCGCACTCCTACCTATGATGCCCGCCCCACTAAATCCATTCACGAGGGTGACGCCCGACGTAGTCACTACCTCTCAGTCTGACGAGGAGCGCACACTGACCGGCACACCTTCTGCGTCCATTGCACTGTCTGAGGGAGCATCTGGCTCCGTGGAGGCATCCGGTTCAGAGGAAGCTTCCGTTTCTTTGGAGGATACCGAATCGGAGGAGGCTTCTGCTTCTGCCTCGTCTTATGAGGCTGCTAGTGTTGAATCTTCTCCAGCACCCCAGACTGGCGTTCCCGCTCCAGTTGCTTCAGCCCAACCGGTGGTGTGTTGTGGAGCAGTACCAAATCTATACTGATGCCAAGATGCTGAATGACAAGGGGGTCGTGACCTCCTGATTCTGGGGAGGCGGGTTTTCATGGGAAGTCTTCCAACCATGCCGGCCATTCATGAGTTATTCACCCGACATCGAGTGGAGTGGACGACTTGAGATGTAGGCTGCTATAGCGAGAAGATGGTTTGAGAGTTCTACACCTCCTATGCGGCGACTCTCCGATCTCAGCTGGATAGGTGGGCAGCCCCCGCCAAGAATACACTGTTGGAGTACGTTCAAGTCCGCGATAAGTGGGTTGACATTTCCTTGCAGGCCATCCGCATATTTCTCTATGGCACGGATGTCGATGAAACTCGACTCCTGCCACCAACGAGTTTGACTATCGCTGGAAATTGATCAAAGATGGACGGTTCCAGCGTAAGCCAGAGGTGACAGAGAACACCAAGCGGTGGATTGCATAGTATCTCTCCGTAGATAGTGAGGTTGCCGATTGGGTGCGGGAGCCCAAGGGGAGCATGAAGAAGGCCAACTTCAACTTCACGCCAAGTTCCTATGGCTATTAGTCTGACACTGCCTTCCCCCACTGCTGCTGATAATATTGTCACCTGGGATCGTGCAGTGTTGATGGCTGCCATGATTGCGGGGTTCGAGGTGGACTTTGCATGACTTTTATAGGCGGTGATGCACGAGATGGACTTTAAGGCCACTACTAATTACCCATTCCCATGCATGATTTTTTCATTGTGCAGGTCTGCAGGAGTGCTCGTCTGGCAAATTTATGTAATCAAGACCTCACCTAGCCAGGTTGATATCGGTCTCATCCGGGATGACACCAATGTGTTGGCTCCCAATAGAGGGCCCATATAGAGGTGCAGCTGCTAGGTGATAACCTTGCACCCATAGAAGGGCAGGCCCAAGGGGCTTATCCGGCTACATCAAAGCCTAGCGACACCACTCCGGTCGAGTCTATCTCGGGTGGTAGCACCGCTCCGAGCTCCTCCCGCTCTATCCCATCTGCTACACTGGTCTCTCTTGCTAGGGTCTAGAAACTAGAGTCCCAAATGGCCACACTTCTGCATCATATCCATCCTTGGATGGAAAGGTCCATTGTAAAGGAAGAAGAGCGTATAGAGAGGAAGATGGCCCAACACACTTAGCGGAAGATCGTGGAGGTCCACTAGCGATTGGACACATTTGTGCTTAAGGTTCTCGCTCGACTAGCCCCTACAGTGGATGTGATTACTCTCCATACTTCTCTGTAGAGTCTGAGATCTAACTTGGACACTATACTAGAGGCTCGGGTGCCTGAGTCTGATGCCCCTTTTGCAGAGCCTGTTGAGGACACGGTGATGGCTACCCTGTTCGCCACTACTGATGTGCCAGCACCTCCACAACGAGAGCGTTCCAAGAGACATTGGACTAGCGATGAGGATGAGTCCTGAGCTCGGAAGAAGGATCTCCATAAGTTTGAGGTTGCGAGAAGAGCCTCACTTATTGATGGGGAGGCCCGCCAGTTGACGGTTATCGAGGTGGCTGCTGGGGCATCTAGTTCAAGAGTTGAAGAGGCTGAGAGGAGCATTACTGATGGTGCTGTCATTGCTGAGGAAACTACTGATGATGTCCCTACTTCAAAGGGAGATGGTTTTGAGAAATCGAACCCGCCATCTTGTTGATCATCGGCACTTTGCACCTCAGGTTTTCTTCACCTACCACTCTGTCTTATATACTTTTATGCATTGGGGACAATTACATTTTTTTTGTTGGGGGTGGGGTAAATTGAAAGTGAGTGCTAGGTGAAGTCTGAGTAGCCCAACTCACGATCCTCTCTTAGGGTTTTCTTGCCTGTGTTCTTTTCACCCAAGAGACTGGTTACAATATTTTTGAACCGGCATGTTGGTATCTTTAGTACATAGTATACAAATAGACACTGAAGTATGATGTCTAAATAAAATGATATCCTGATTTAAAGAAAATGATGCATAACTAGGCACAATAACTGATAAATGTGTGGCTCTAAGTATGACATATAGATCCACCATTGGTACTGATCTAGACTTGCCTGGTTGCTGACAATTTGGTAGAGTAATGAGATATCAAGTGAGTGTGAGGAAAATTTGAATATTCCACCATTGGTACTGATCTACACTTGCCTGGTTAGTCATGCTAAAAGTAATCTGTAATAGTCAATTAGGATAGGATCATAGGACCTTGTTAAATATAGCCAATCTTTAGCCTAAATAACAGAAAAACAAATGAAATTAATCCCTTCTTGATCCAAATGATTGAGCTTAAAATAGGCCTTTCTTTTTCAATCCAACTGATCTTTTCTGGGAACAATGTGTTGGCCCTGGTCACTCCTTGGACAATGCACCTCAACTTATGCCAAAATCATAAGTTTAGGGCGGCTAATGAAGAAAAAAACCTTGTCGTGACCCTTACCCAACTTTTGATGTTGTGTACCTTGACTCATGGCAAAGCCATGAGTTGAGCGTAGCTATTATGAGGAAAGCTCCAGAAAGTGGGGTTGAAAGAACAAAAGAGAGAGAAAGAACTAAAGAAAAGTGGCTCAAGAAAAGTAAAAATAAAAATTGAAAATGTGAAAATACAAGCAAGAAATGAAAAGAGTCACTTACACGAAAGAAGAAAGAAAGGAGAATAGCAAGGTGAAAGAATACAAGAAAATAAAGAAATAGGGAGGAATAAAACGATGAAAAGTTAGGACGCTTAGCCATTATGTCAAGGAGGGAAATAAGTCACTAAAAACATCTTAATGTACCCTACCTAAACCTGAGCCTTAGTTACAAGATAAAAAAGTCCGATCGTGATCCTAAGAGTCTATTATGGTGAACATAAAGTAGTGAAAATAAGGGCAAGCCTATGACAATAAGTATAAATGAGGTGTGAAGTTGTTCTGAGAGTGAGTGTTTAAAAATAATCTGTATACTCAAACTCAAATCACTGTATGAAAAATGAAGATCTTGTTTTGAAGTGAGTACACTAGTTGCAATACTGGAAAATTTGTACCTTGGTGAGAGATCAAAAGAGGATATGTGTTGAGTGTGGTGAGTCTGTGTCATGGTCTGATCCGCATGAGCAACCCTAATAGTGATAGCATGCAATAAACATAATGCAAATAATCGGTATTAATAGCCAGATGTTTGTGAAATCTGAAATAAGGATACTCTTGTACAAAGATTTTATGGTGAGTCATAGTGCGTCACTTGAGTACAAACAACAAATTTAAGTTGAGGGTGTTGATGTAACATGGTTTCACGGTACTCTCAATGATTTTTTCTTAGTTTAGTGTGTGTCTAAAGCCTTTTTGTATTAGTTTTAATTTATTTTTCTCTTTTCTTGTAGGAAATTTGTCCATAATGAAAATGCGGAAGAATTGTGCTGAAACTGCAGAATTGACTACCCACGGAGCCATTGACAGTCAGTCTACCCCTCGACGGTCCGTAGGTGGCCACCGTCGTATGAAGGAATAGATGCTGGATGAAGATTGGGGAATTGTAATAAGTGTGGGGCTACGGAGGCTCTCGACGGACAGTCATTTCCACGACGGACCATCCAACTCATCCGTCATTGTCAACATAAAGTAATCCCAATACCTATCTTAAAAACAAGCTAAGTGTGGAACGACGGAGGACCACGACGGTCCGTTGTGGCCTCGATGGTCCATCATCCAGGTCGTCGACTCAGACACGGTTTTTGGATTGATTTTCCTTAAATAGATTTCCCTCTTTTGTTAGAACTCAATTATTATAAATACTTGTATAACCTCGTTTTTGTGGTTAGACTCTTGGGTATTTTTCAGATTTTATTGTTCTAGTTGTGAACTTTTGATTTTGGGAAATTATTCTATTTTTTGAAAATCGTTTATTGCAAGCTTATTGATTAATTCTTGTAATTTTCTAGGTTTTCTTCAATATCATCAAAGTAGGTGCATGAATTCTTATCAAACTAATATGAATTGTGTGATTATTAACTTGGGTAACTAAATCCATAGCTAGGGTTGTGGGAACTTTGGGTAATTAACAAGGTAAAAACTAGCTAAATAATAATCCTAGAAAAGTGTCTTTCATATATTGATAATTCTTTTGTTTAAAAGTCTTTTTAACAAGTGCACACGTTAGAACTCGCCTTGTTGCTACTTGCCGGACCAAGGAGGTATATAATAAGAAAAGAATTATCAACGTAGATTTAGTATATATTGTCTAATAGGGTAGTGTCAATTGGTGAAGTAACAACTAAGACAAACATCGATTATGATACTTAATATGAGGTAAAGGTAAGGTTTAGTAAAGCATACACACGTAGCCGAACCAACGTGCAGAGTGAAACTCCCTAGTTGCCGGACCAAGGAATTAGGGATACATAACTTACCACTTTGCATGAAAGATACTAGGAAAGGATTTTTATGGCTAGAGTTTCCGCGTTATGAATTTATAGGGAACACTTAGGCCCTATTTACTTTCATTCCTTGATAATTTCAAATCTTTGAACTTGTCACTTGTTTATTTAGACATAGCTAATTAAATTCTTTACTTAAAATCCATTTTTTTTTACTTGTTTTAGGAAATGACTTGACTAAATAGAAGTAATAATAGGTTAAAGTTAAGTCTAAATCATTTTTCTCGTGGGATCGACCCCAACCTCATAGATGGGTTCTTTACTTGATACGACCGCTTATATTTCTTTTCGAGAAGTAAATTTGAGCGTATCACGCCTCTCAAAGCGCTAGGGCCACCAGGGTACCGTATTTCCCCCCAATCTTTTCATAATAGTTCCTAAGTGATGTACCTATCTTTTCTAGTTGACTCCAACATTGTAAGGTGTATATAAACATCATGAAATCATCCATAAACATGAGATCATGATCCTTGAATCTATAATCAAGTCAAGAGTTAAGAGAAACAGTGAAGTAGATACACCTTAGGAGAGGCCACCTTGTATAAAGTGTGGCAAACTTCATAGAGGAGAGTGTAGGAGGGGCTATAATGATTGTTACAGTTGTAGTAAACTGGGTCACATGATGAAGTAATGTCCGTATATGAGAGTTCGAGAAAAAGGGAAGGAGAAATTTCAACCGAATGGTTGAAGGGTAGAGGCTTCAAGGAGGCAATGATTCATCTCACTCAAGTCTAGGGGTGTACGGGAAGATACCTCTGGTGATGCCTCGGGTGCGTAGCCTTAATTATTTTTTCATACGTATGGTTTTATGCACTATTATGAAGTTAATATGTTGGAGTCATCATGTTGGTTGCTGACTTATGTTGCTTATAAGTTTATTTATGTTGTATTCGTTGATGAGACTAGTTTAGGAAGGAGTTGCTTAGTCTATTAATTCTAAGCTTTTAGTAGGTTTCAAGGATGTGCACCAAACTACTAATATGTAAATAAGATATTCGTCAATAAAAATAATTAAATAGCTTAGGTATGGATTTTCTCCATAAGTTTTATGCTAGCATAGAGTATCAAACAAGGGTAGTGAGGTTTCAGTTGCCAAATGAGATAGGGTATAAATGGGCAGGGCATGGATCAATCCAACAAAGCCATATAATTTCAAATCTTAAGCCCAACAAGATGTTATCTAAGGGGTTATATATACTCCTTCTAAGGCTGATTTTGTTTAAGAAACTCTAAGTTTTAGTGCAATAGTTGACTTGGTGTTGTAAGTCCAAAATCGTATGTGTAATAATTGTACTATGTGAGTTAATATAAATCCATGTTTGCATGTCATGTTGCTGTTTTTGTATAGCGTGGACATGATTTTTGTGTTGCATGAGTTGTGAGGTGCATCAAGTTAAGTGGGATTGAGAAGGAAGCTCCTCAATCTCAAATATGAAGCTTCATATAAGCTTGATTAATATACATTATCCAGAGTAAGTGTGAAACAGAAATTAACAAAGAGCAAAGTCTCAAGTATGTTAAAATATTTTCGAAAATCACCCTCTTTATTTTACAATGATATGTAGTGTCATCCAGGGACGAACGTTCCTTAGGGGGGATAATGTAACAGCCATAAAATGACTATGTTAAGTAATGCTTAATGTATCTAGAATGCCTACAATTAGACCGGGTTCACACGAATTGATGCACGTCGAACCTGACCTATGAACCCTTGCAACAACCATGCCAACTAACTTGGTGAGTTAGTTGAGCTAGGAAAGGTTGGGTCCAGCCATGTAGGGCAACCAAATATGAAGTTTTACCCGTATGAGTCTTAACCGGACTTAAAAATGGGTAATCTTATGTTTGGAGGGTCTAGGGGTAAAATTGTCTTTTCCAGGCTAAGGGTAGTGTTGTTATTACCCTAAATATTTTATTAATTAATATGGTGGAGGGGCCAATTCGGGTAGGAAGGGCCTAAATTGACCATTTGAGCAAAACCTTGCTCCACCCCGGTTCGAACCTTGGTGGAAGCAATGATTTAATTTATTTATTGTATTTAGTGAATTAGTTAAATTAATTAATATTTAATTTTCTGATTTAATTTAAGGAAAATCAGATTTTTAATAAATAATAATAATAATATTAATAATAATGAGGAGTCCTAGTTTGACTAAGTCTCCACCTAACTCTCCTAATCCTAATCCTCTCATTCTCATGTCTCTCACACTCATTCTCACACTTTTTATCAGCAAAAGAACTGAAAATAATAGTTCTTCACTCTTGAAGAACTTACAAACAAAAAGTCAAATGAAAAGCTAAGCTAAAAACAAAAATCAACAACATTCTTCTCGACAGATTGGGTTTTAGATTTTGGTGGTGAGGCAGTGGTGTCGTGGGAATAGGCAGCATTGAAACAAGTGTTGAACGACATTATGGTATGGGTTTTCTTCTCTCTTGTTCCCTTTCCCAGGAGACCCCTAAGTGCAGTTTAAATTCCAATTGAGAAACTAAGGTTGTCCCTGTTTCATGCCCATGTCATTAGATTCTTTGAAAGATTAATAGTATGTGTTGGTATGTCTTCTGGAAAATAATTTTAGGTCTTCTTGTGATTATGTGTTGAATGTGTATTTGGAAATTATGTAAGGAATAAAAGATGTATTCCGGAAAAGTGTATTGAGTTAATTGTTTGAGCATGTGTGTGCTGTAAATTATCTATGTTGCTGCCTGAAATTTGCATGTTAAAAATGTTGTGTTTTTGTGTATGAAAATGTTAAACGTGTAATGTTCATATAAGGGTAATGTAGCATGAAAAATGTCACCCGAATTACTCAAAGAATCAACAATAAAACTTGAGAGAAAGATGGATTGAAAGAGACAAAATTTCCTGCTTGCTTGAAATGTTGGTCTCAACAGAGAATTTGATAAGTGAGATATGTTTAAAAAATTTTACAAAATTTTGAGGTCATTGTGAATTGAAACCAAGACCTCACCAAATGCAAATTACATAAAAGTTTCATGAGAAAAACGAAAGGAAAAATAAATGAGGTTATTGGAGATTGAACCCACAACCTCTTGAATAGTTGATAGAGTTAGGTGAAAAATAAAGGAGAAAAATAAAATGATGTTAGTGGAGATTACACTCACAACCTCTTAAATAGATGAGAGAGTTAGGAGAAAAATAAAATGAGGTGAGTGGGGATTGAACCCACAACCTCTTGGATAGATGAGAAAGTTAAGAGAAAAATTAAGAGAAAAAGAATGAGCTTGTGGGGGATTGATCCCACAACCTCTTTGCTTTAAACGAGAAAGAGTGAAGGGAAAAGAAAGAAAATATTATGGGGGTGATGAGGATCGACCTAGGGTCCCCCAAATACGAAAAATGCAAGTACCAAATTTAATATGATATTAAGTGTTGCTCAAGGGATTCAAAATCGCGTCCCTCGCCCAATTCCGTATTGACACATAAGTCATACGTGAACAAATAAATAATGAATGCTTCCTATAAGGATCGAAATCAAGATCTTTGCATACCAACAAGATGCATAAGTCTTGTACCACATAATCTTGGGTAAGTATGAGTCATTTAGACGAATTATGAATGAAGCCTCATGACTTGTACGTATGGATCCACTAGTCAAGCGTACGTTTAAAACTGAGCGAACCTAAGATGTATCTAATGAAATGATGTGAACCTAGGAGGTTTAAGTAAGAGTGTGAAACATACAAAAAGGCCAAGTGCATTGGCATATGACGAAATAAACATTTACGTAAGGGGAGTGTAGAATGATGTAAAGTCAAATCTCATGAATACTCCAAAAGAAAGTGTTAAGAATGAATTCATAGTTAATATCCATAGAAAAGAATGACTTCATGACAATAGGCTAGTGCAAGTGAGACAAGCTGCATCTACGTCTAAAATCAATGTCACTAAATGAAATGACTAAGAGAGTATATTTATGCTAAATGATGCTCAAGTAAAGAAAGAGTGGCTACATGAGGATAGGCTAGTATAAGTGAGAGAAGTTGTATCTACGTCTAGAATCAATGTCCCTCAATGTAAACTCCAAGAGAGCATATGTATGTTATACGATGAACAAATAATGAAAGGTGAGTAAAGATGAAAGATGTTAAAAAGAACAGGGTGGCATCACAATATGAGGCTAGTACAAGTGAGACAAGTTGTACTTACGCAAAATATAAGGTCACCAAAAGTAATCACCTAAGAGAGTATTGAAAATTAAGAGGCAAGTCTCAATCACACTCTATAAGTAAGTGTAAGGAAAATTCACACTTAATACGTAATTGATGAGATGAGAAATCATCTAATGAGCTATGATGCCTCATGGTAGAAGCCAGCTTCTATGATGTATGAGATGAATGTAATTAAACTTTGTACTGAACATTGATAGGCTAGCTATGAGTCGCGTTTGCCCGGAAATAAGAGCAACCTAGAATTGAACAAAAGCACCAATCCCCAACCAAAAAATTGCGCTTCTCAATCTTTTGGTCATGGTACCTCTTCATATTTTCTTTGTGGAGGGCTGAACTTTCATATGACTTCAAGAGAAATTCATCGAGCTCATTCAACCCGTTTAACCTCTGTTCCGCAGCCTCATTCCAATCTATTTTCAACTTCTTCATTGCCCACATGGCCTTATGCTCTAATTCAATCGGTAAGTGACAAGACTTCCCATATACAAGTTGGTATGGGGACATACCTATGGGAGTCTTGTATGCTGTTCGGTAGGCCCAAAGAGCATCATCAAGCCTCCTTGACTAATCCGTTCTACTAGTATTCACCATATTTGCCAAAATATGCTTAATCTCCTTGTCTGACACCTCAACTTGCCCACTAGTTTGAGGATATTAAGGAGTGGCGACTTTATGGCGAACCCCATATTTTTCCAATAATCCCTTAAATAGCTTGTTGCAAAACTGTGATCCCCCATCACTGATAATAGACGTTGGGGTGCCAAATCTAGAAAATTTGTTCTTTTTCAAGAACGGGGTGACACTCTCCCTTTCATTATTTGCCAGTACGATAGCTTCTACCCATTTTGACAGATAATCGACTCCCACAAGAATGTACTTTGTCCCATAAGAACTCACAAAAGGATTCATAAAGTCAATGCCCCACACATCAAACAATTCAATCACAAGAATGGGATTTAAAGGGAGATCTTGTTTTCTCGAAATGCCACCATCTCATTTGCATCTATCACATGCCTTGGCAAACTCTTGAGCATCTTGGTGGATGGTTATCCAATAATATAAACATTGCAAGATCTTATGAGCAGTCCAGATACCACTATGATGCCCACATGCAGGCAAAGAATGGCTTGCCTCCAAAACACTCAACATCTCAACTTCTGGCACACAACACCGAATAAGCCCATAGGCGCAACTCCTACATAAGTATGGCTCATCCCAAAAGATATCTTTCACATCATGTATGAACTTTTTCCTTCGATGAAAGGACATGTCCAATTGGACGATATTACTAGCCAGATAATTTGTAAAATCTGCGAACCATCGAATCAATTCTTGGGAGGCAGACAGTACGTGGTTATCAGGGAAAACATCAGCAATTTAAGCCTTTTCACCTAACTCCCTCATTGCTTCATCTTCTAATCGGTAAAAGTGATAAGCAACTTGATTTTTGGTCCCTTTTGTATCTTCCACCTCAAAGTCAAGTTCATGCAATAGTAGTATACAACGAATCAACCTCGGTTTGACATTCTCCTTTGCCATCAAATATCTCAAAGCAGAATGATCAGTATGCACTATAACCCTCGTGCCAATCAAATAGGAGCGAAATTTCTCGAAAACAAAGACTACTGCAAGGACCTCTTGTTCATTCACGGTGTAGTTCTTTTGGGCTTCATTAAGGTCTTTACTAGCATAGTAAATGGGATGAAGGATTTTGTCCCTTGTTTGTACCAACACCACTCCAAGAGCAACCCCACTCGCATTACACATCACCTTAAATAGCTTACTCCTATCCGAAGAAATGATGATAGGTGTAGACACCAACTTTTTCTTCAACTCACCAAATGCCTTAAGATAGGATTCATCAAAATAAAACTTACACTCTTTCTCAAGCAACTTGCACAAAGGATGTGCAATATTTGAAAAATCCTTCATGAACCTCCGATAAAAGCCTGCATGCCCAAGAAAACTTCTCACACCTTTTACAGAGATGGGTGGAGAAAGTGTTTTGATCACCTAAACTTTAGCTCGATCGAACTCTATACCCTTCTCTGAAATTCGATGAACCAATACAATACCTTCTTTCACTATGAAGTGAAAATTTTCCCAATTTAGCACAAGGTTGGAATCTTCACACCTCTTAAGAACCTCAGATAAATGACTCAAACACCGCTCAAAGGAGTCACCAACCACTGAAAAATCATCCATAAACACCTCAATAATGTCCTCCACCATATCAGGGAATATTGACATCATACATCTTTGAGATGTGGCTGGTGCATTATATAACCCAAATGGCATTCTCTTGAACGCGAAGGTCCCATAAGGACAAGTAAAGGTGGTTTTCTCTTGATCTACCGGTGCAATAGAATTTGATTATGCCCAAATAGCTACCAAGTAAACAATACCACCCCTTTTCAACAAGTCTATCCAACATCTAATCCATGAAGGGCATAGGAAAATGGTCCTTCTCGGTCCATACACTTAATTTCCGGTAATGCATACATACCCTCCATTCAATCATCGTCCTTATTGGAACAAGCTCATTTTTCTCATTGGGGACCACAATCATTCCCTCTTTCTTAGGTACACACTGAACATGGCACACCCAACTACTACTGGCGATTGGATATATCACTCCAGCATCAAACCACATCATGATTTCCTTCTTCACCACATCTTGCATAGGAGGATTTAAACGTCTCTGGTGCTCAATACTTGGCTTATGATCGGCATGAGTTGGCTTTTATGTGAACAAATCCTGGGAGCGATCCAAATAATAGCCGAAATAGTCCATCCAATAGATCTTTGAACCTTTATAACACCTCCACCAAACTCTCAACTAGATGCACATTCAAATCTGATGCAATAATTACCGAAAAAGTGTCACATTTTCCCAAGAACACATACCTCAGATGAGGTGGTAGAGCCTTAAGTTCTACTTTTCGAGCCTTTTCTATAGATGGTTTTGCGGGTGGAGACTCGTGATGCTTCATATCTAACTCCAACTTCTTTGGTTTAAACTGAACATAACCTCGATCAAGTGTCGCGACCAATGACCCATACTCTTCAATGCAATCACTATCAAAATTCATGATCACTACCGCTAGTGCTTCTACACCAAGGCGCTCTTCTATTTTTACCTCAAATGAATTTTTTACCCTTTAAGGTATGGAAAATAACGATTGGATCTCATCAATCTGCCTCATGGACCTACGAATGTTGAAAGTCACTTATTTATTGTTCAACTATAATTTCATTTGCTCTTTCTCCATATCAACCAAGGCTCTACCCGTAGCAAGAAATGGCCTCCCAAGAATAATAGGTACCTCAAAATCAACCACACAATCCAGAATCACAAAATCGTCCTGCAATATGAATGACTCCATCTTTACTAACACATCGCGGAGTATCCCAATAAGCCTCTTCACCGTTCGATCGGCCATCAGTAGCCGTATCGCAGTTGGCTTTGGGTCACCCAAACCCAACTTCTTGTAAATAAAGAGAGGCATGAGATTTATGCTTGCCCCCAAGATCACATAATGCTTTCGCAAAGTCTAATTATTCGATTGTACATGGAATAGTGAAGGGACCCGGATCTTATTTATTTTGCACTAGAGACCTTGTAGAAATAGCACTAAAATGCTGCATTCTATCATCATCCTCAAAACTGACCAATTTTTTCTTAGTGACCATATCTTTCATGAACTTGGCATAACCGAGAATTTGTTCAAGAGCTTCTATCAAAGGGACATTGATGGAAAGTTGTTTGAGCATAGTGATAAAACGCCGATATTTACCATCCTTTGTCTTTTTCACTAACCTCTGTGGGAATGGAGGTAGTGGTCTAGGCATGGGTGTCACCTTTTGTGGGTACCTCAGCTTCTTTTCCCGTTTTATCTTTTAACTCACCACTAACCTCCACTACCTCATCAACGCCTCTTATCACATTTTCTACACCAGACGGCATCGGTGGTTCAATGGTTTGCTTACCACCTCGAGTTGTGAGTGCCATACAATGTCCATCATTTTTTAAATTTTGTATAGTATTGCTAGGAAGAGTTCCCGGTTGGCGTGAGTTCACAGTCGAAGACAATCGGGCCATTTGCAACTCAACATTCTTGATCGAGATTGCATGTGCATCAACTTTTTGTCCAATACTCTCTAAATAACTCCTCAACTCTTTAGTGT
The DNA here is from genome assembly GCF_001406875.1 of Solanum pennellii. NCBI lineage: Eukaryota > Viridiplantae > Streptophyta > Magnoliopsida > Solanales > Solanaceae > Solanum > Solanum pennellii. Next base: position 29,567,080 of record NC_028647.1, on the reverse strand, counting down.
GCTCATCACTAGCATCAAACCTCCTCATCAGTTTCTGCAACATATCATCAACTCGCGCCATACTACCTCCCCCATCCCTAGGAGCAACTTCACAATGATGAGGTGGAACATTGGTCCCACTCATATCCTTTTTGTTACCATAGTTACCCCAGTTGAAGTTCTATCGCGATTGCAATTCCCATCTCGGACATAATGACCCTCTCGGTTGTAATTACCATAGTTCCGACCATGATTTGTTTGACCTTCGCACCAATTCTCTTGATTGGAGCCTTTGGTGTTTGGTCAGAAACCCCCCGTCTGTGCATTTACCACATAAGTCCTCCCAATAGTAAGACCCATCAGTTAGCGGTTGTGGTTTAGACAAGTAGTTCACCGCTTTTACCTTTTCTGCACCCCTAGTGACGTGTTTCAACACCAAACCAAGCTCAATTCTCATTTGTTTCATTTCTTCACGAATCTTATCTATGGATGGGTTGTGTGCAGATTACACTGCAAAAGTGTTTCTCCCAGTATCTGACTTCCTAGTTCTCCAAGCTTTATTATTTCGAGAGATTTTTTGTAACTTCTCAGCGCAAGGACACTCCCCATAAGAACCACCCGCTATCGTATCAAGTAATGCTTATTTATTATTATATTATCCCCAATAGAAGTACTCTTTCAGTGACTCATCATCGATGCGGTGTTTGGGGACAATTCTCAAGAACGAAGTGAACCTGTCCCAAGAACTACTTGCTGATTCTCCCGGTAGTGCCACAAATTGTTCATCCTATCTTTGTGGTTTAACTTCTTAGACACTGGTTAGTAATGTGCTAAGAACACACCCCTCAATTGATTCCAAGTGTAGATTGAGTTGTACGGGAGCTCGGTAAATCATATAGCGGCCTCTCCCGTCAGTGAGAGAGGAAACACTGTCAACCCAATTACGTCCATATTCAAATAAGGCCTCCCTACACAACTCTTACATACCGACCTCACCTTGGCGATGTGAGAAAATGGATCCTAAGAAGGTAGCCCCAAAAACAAACCTCTAGCGATGAGCATTTGCATCAGAGTACTAGTTACCACAAAAGTATGGCTGTGTGGTAGGGGAAGCAAGACAAGTGGCCCGTCAGTGTCAGTAATATTATAATATCCCCTATAATATTCTTTAACGCATGGAGTGGGAGGTTGCCTCCGTATTTAACCTTCCCCACGATTTTTAGGTAATAATTTATCATGAGAATCAATCGGTGGTGGAATTTCCAGGATGTGATCATAATCGAGAATACCCAAATTTCGGTTCATTCTGCGCAGTGTATGCTCCAGTTTGGGGTCGGATGAGAGTATGGGTTCTCATCTACTCCGCGTACTTAGCATACACGGAAGTTAGATATGCAAGAGACAAAAACAAAGAGAAAAAGTACAATTAGGAAAATGTTGACTAAACTTTGGTAATAAGCTTAAAGTTAATCTAAAAGCCACTTTCCCTCAAATTTACTTCCCGAAAAGAAGTATAAGCGGTCGTATCAAGTAAAGAGCCCAACAATGAGTTTGGGATCGATCCCACGAGGAAAATGATTTAGACTTACTTTAACCTACTATTACCTTTATTTAGTCATGTCCTTTCCAAAAACAAGTAACAAAAAGGGTATAAGTAACGAATGTAATTAGCTATGTCTAAGTAAACAAGTGACAAGTTCAAAGATTTAATTTTTATCAAGTATTGAATGTAACTAGGGCATAAGTGTTCCCCACAGGTTCGTAACGCGGTAATTCTAGCTATAACAATCCTTTTCTAGTATCTTGCATGCAAAGTGGTAAGTTATGTATCCCTAATTCCTTGATCCGACAACTAGAGAATTTCATTTCGCACCTTGGTCCGGCTACGTGTGTATGCTATTACTCAACCTTACCTTTACATCATATTAAGCATCATAATCGATGTATGGCTTAGTTCTTACTTCGGACCAATCGACAGTAGCCTATTAGATAGTGTATACTCAATCTACGTTGATAATTCTTTTCTTATTATTTACCTCCTTGGTCCGGCAAGTAGCAACAAGGCGAGTTCTAATGCATGCACTCGTTAAAAAGACTTCTAAATGAAAGAATTATCAATACATGCTAGACACTATTCTAGGATTATTATTTTATCTAGTTTTTACTTTTAACTACTCATAGTTCCCAAGACCCTAGCTATGGATTTAGTTACCCATGTTAATAATCACACAATTCATATAAGTTTGATAAGAATTCATGTACTTACTTTGATGAGATTGAAGAAAATCCAAAAAAATACTTGAATTAATCAATACTCTTGCAACAAACGACTTCCGAAAAATAGAATAATTTCCCCAAGATCACAAGTTCAACAACTAAAACAATACAACTGAAAAATACCCCAGAGTATAACCTCAAAAATGATGTTTTTACAAGTATTTATAATAAAGAAGTCCTAATATAAAAAGGAAATCTATTTAAGGAAAATATGCCAAAAAAATGCGTCTGAGTTAATGACCGGACCGACGGACCATCGAGGCCATGACGGACCGTCGAGGTCCCCGTAGTTCCACACTTAGCTTTTTTTTCAGCTGCTTTCTTCTCCAACTCACTTTTAGCATTGACGGACAAGGATGGCGGTACGTTGACAGCATGACGGTCTGTCAATTACTTCCGTTTCTCAACACATAGAATCTTTTCAAGTTGGGTACTGGAGCTACTTTCTGTTAACGATGACGGATGTGCAGGACGGTCCGTCGTGGAGGTGACGGTGCGTCAAAAGCCTCTGTAGCCCGACACTTAGTGAAAATTCCCTGATCTTCCTTCAGCAGCAATTCCTTCATATGCAGTGGGCATCTACGGACTGTAGACGGGTCGACGGACAGTCGATGGCTCCATAAGTCGTCACTTCTGCAATTTCAACAGAATTCTTCCATGTTTTCATTTGGACAGATTTTCTGCAAACAAAGAGAAAAATACATTAAAATTAATACAAAAAAGGTCTTAGACACACACTAAACTTAAGGAAAAAGCATTGAAAGAACCGTGAAACCACGACACATCAAGGCACGGGGCACCAGAGCCTGACAGATAGACACTTTCCTTATGCGCTCTAGCTGGTGGGCCGTGCTAGAGAGTGATGGACAAAGTATGTCCTGAGGGGCTCTAGTTGGCGCGGGGCCCCAAGGCCTATCAGACGTCATTTTTGATATTTCTTCTCCGATTTTCATATCTAAGACTTCTAAAATCCCATGGATCTTTCCCCAAACACTTAGGATCACTATTATTGTCAATACCCTATTTATTAGACTCGTAAAACAGCCCAGAAACACGAATAAAAAACAATTTAAGGTATACACCAACTCAACCAACAAGAATCCAACAATTTCTCATTAAGAACTTCAATGTTCATCATACAATCTACTCTTAATGCGCTGAATTAAACACAATTGTGTGTTGGTGAAAGAATTCAACACAATAATATCTCACATACCTTATAGGGATCACCCCCAATGAATTCCATTCAAAGATATTGGCGTTCTTGATGAGTTCTTAGCCTTTTTCTCCTTTCTCCTTCTTCTCTTCTCTTTTCTCCCAAACCCTAAGAATATTCACTTATATATATA